>NC_058133.1:291885810-291986345 GCF_016433145.1 Gracilinanus agilis | reverse complement strand
AGGGATAGGGTCTTAATAGCAAACCACTGGTTTTAAAGGAAATAGTTTAAGGAGAAGGGGTAGGAATGGGGGAGGATTTGAAAATGTCAGCAAATGCACCACTGATGATTATAACTCTGAATGTGAATGGGATGAACTCGCTCATAAAATGGAAGCAAATAGCAGAGTGGATTAGAAACCAAAATCCCACCATATGTTGTCTACAAGAAACACATATGAGGCGGGTGGACATACATAAGTTTAAGGTTCAGGGTTTGACCAAAATCTTTTGGGCGTCAAATGAGAATAAGAAGGCAGGAGTGGCTATTATGATTTCTGACAAAGCCAAAGTAAAAATAGATATGATTAAAAAAGACAGGGAAGGTCATTACATCCTGATTAAAGGTAATATAAACAATGAGGAAATAACACTGCTCAATATGTATGCAACAAGTGGCATACCACCCAAATTCATAAAGGAGAAACTGGCAGAGCTCAAGAAGGAAATAGATAGTAAAACCATACTAGTGGGAGATCTAAATATTCCTCTTTCAGATCTAGATAAATCAAACCGAAAAATAAATAAGAAAGAGGTAAGAGAGGTGAATGAAGTCCTAGAAAAATTAGATCTAATTGATATGTGGAGAAAAATAAATAGGGACAAAAAGGAATACACCTTCTTCTCAGCTGCACATGGCACATTCACAAAGATTGACCATGTTATAGGGCATAGAATCATTGCAAACAAATGCAAAAGAGCAGAAATAATAAATGTAACCTTCTCAGATCATAATGCAATAAAAATAATAATTAGTAAGGGCACTTGGACAGGAAAAATCAAAAAATAATTGGAAATTAAATAATATGATTCTTCAAAACCAATTTGTCAAAGAAGGAATCATAGAAACAATCAACAATTTCATTGAAGAAAATGACAATGATGAGACATCCTACCAAACTATGTGGGATGCGGCCAAGGCAGTACTCAGGGGGAAATTTATATCCTTGAGTGCATATATTAACAAATTAAGGAGGGCAGAGATCAATAAATTGGGCATGCAACTCAAAAAATTAGAAAGTGAGCAAATTAAAAATCCCCAGATGAAAACTAAATTAGAAATACTAAAAATCAAGGGAGAAATTAATAAAATCGAAAGTAAAAGAACTATTGAATTAATAAATAAGACTAGAAGCTGGTACTTTGAAAAAACAGATAAAATAGACAAAGTACTGGTCAATCTAATAAAAAAAAGGAAAGAAGAAAACCAAATTGATAGTATCAAAGATGAAAAGGGAGACCTCACCTCTAATGAAGGGGAAATTAAGGCAATCATTAAAAACTATTTTGCCCATTTATATGGCAATAAATTTAACAATTTAGGAGATATGGACGAATATTTACAAAAATATAAACTGCCTAGATTAACAGCAGAAGAAATAGAATACCTAAATAATCCCATATCAGAAAAAGAAATTGAACAAGCCATCAAAGAACTCCCTAAGAAAAAATTGTACTAGAAACACTAGCAGTTGCAATTAGAGAAGAAAAAGAAATTGAAGGTATCAAAGTGGGCAAGGAGGAGACTAAGCTACCACTCTTTGCAGATGATATGATGGTCTACTTAAAAAATCCTAGAGAATCAACTAAGAAGCTTGTAGAAATAATCAACAACTTTAGCAAAGTTGCAGGATACAAAATTATAAATAAGTTAAGTGAACACAGAATAGTATACTTGTCAGATCTCTGGGAAAGGAAAGATTTTAAAACCAAACAAGAGTTAGAGAAAATTACAAAATGCAAATTAAATGGTTTTAATTATATTAAATAAAAAGCTTTTGTACAAACAAAAAACAATGTAGTCAAAATCAGAAGGGAAACAACAAATTGGGAAAAAATCTTTATAACAAAAAACTCTAACAGGGGTCTAATTACTCAACTATACAAGGAGTTAAATCAATTATATAAAAAATCAAGCCATTCCCCAATCAATAAATGAGCAAGAGACATGAATAGGCAATTTTCCATTAAAGAAATCAAAAGTATCAATAAGCACATGCATGAGAAAGTGTTCTAAATCTCTAATAACTAGAGAAATGCAAATCAAAACAACTCTGAGGTATCACCTCACACCTAGCAGATTGGCTAAAATGAAAGAAGGGGAGAGTAATGAATGTTGGAGGGGATGTGGAAAAATTGGGACATTAATGCATTGCTGGTGGAGCTGTGAACTGATCCAGCCATTCTGGCTGGCAGTTTGGAATCATGTTCAAAGGATCTATAAAAGAATGCTTGCCCTTTGATCCAGCCATACCATTGCTGGGTTCGTACCCCAAAGAGATCATAGATAAACAGATTTGTACGAAAATATTTATAGCTGCGCTTTTTGTGGTGGCAACAAATTGGAAAAGGAGGGTATGTCCTTCAATTGGGGAATGGCTGAACAAACTGTGGTATATGTGGGTGATGGAATACTATTGTGCTAAAAGGAATAATAATCTGGAGGAGTTCCAGGTGAACTGGAGAGACCTCCGGGAACAGATACAGAGTGAAAGGAGCAGAGCCAGAAGAACACTGTACACAGAGACTGATATACTGTGGTAAAATTGAATGTAATGGACCTCTGTACCAGCAGCAATACAATGACCCAGGACAATTCTGAGGGATTTATGGTAAAGATGCTACCCACATTCAGAGGAAGGACTGCAGGAGAGGAAACATATAAGAAAAAACAACTGCTTGAACGCATGGGTCGGGGTGGACATGATTGAGGGTGTGGACTCGAAACTACCACACCAATGCAACTACCAACAATTTGGAAATTGGTCTTGATCAAGGACACATGACAAAACTAGTGGAAATGCTCATTGGCCATGGGTGGGGGGAGTGCGGGGGGGGGGTGAAGGGGAAAGGAGGAGCATGAATCATGTAACCATGTTAAAAATGAATATTAATAAATTTTTAAAAAATGACTTTAAAAGAATTATTATGTTGAAAATTCATGTAAAGGAATATGCTTATCTTTGTAAACTGATTTCTTCTGATTTTCACTATATACTACCCTTTTTCTTTTCATTTCTCTTCTTTAATGAATGATCCTATGTGGTTTGAACAGTTGCTTTTTGATCTATAAATTCATTCTTCTTGTCTGGAATTTTTGATAATATTTCTGTGTAAGTCAAATTTGCACTTATTTTCTCTTGATGTTATATATTTTATAAAGTTTCATTTTTTAACAGACTCTCATATTATAATATACTTTCCATGTATATTGCTTAGAGTTTGGTATTCAGGATCTTAGTTTAGTGATGTTTCCCTTAACCTCATTCTGTATTCTCCCTTCCCCAATAATTCTTGAATTACCTTTATTTTGTAGATCAGTGATGGTGAACCTATGGTCCATGTGCCAAAAAAGGCACACAATGCCTTCTCTGTGGGGACAGCTGCAGTCTCCTGCCAGAGTTTGTTACCGGAAAGCTAGAGGGACTTGGGGAGGAGTTGTTCTCTTCCTCTTCTTATACCTGAGGATATTCTTCACTTCATTTGCCTCTTCTCTGTCCCGCAGCCCAATGGGAGTGCTTCCTCTCTCCCCTGCCTGGGATAAGGGGGGCAGTAAAGTGGGGGTGGGGCTGGGGTGAGGCACAGCACTCTGGTCTGGGGTTTGGGGTAGGGGTTGTGCCTGACATTCCATCTCTAAAAGGTTCACCATCACTGTTCTAGATCATTTGCTTAGGTCTGAAGAGACTTTAACTGAGTGTTTCCCAGTTTTGTGATTTTATTTCAACTTTGATATTTGTTCTCTCATTATTACATTATTTCACCTGTCTCTGCAATTCAGTTTTTCAAAGTTTGCTTCACTTGGCTTACTCTGTTGATCCTCTTGTTTCTTTATTAATCATTCATTAAGAGGTCTTGTGGTAGAAGTAATAGTCAAATACCCTCTCCCACCTGTTCTCCCATTCAAGTTAGGCTAATTTTCTCCCCTTAAAAGGTATTGAGAACATCCTTGAGCCATAGTTGTTTAAGGTAGCAAAAACTCAGACTTTTGCTCTCCCTTCTTCCTTTTTCCTGAGGACAAAGAATCCTAGAGGACTTCATGGGTGCTCTGAAACTGCTGGTGGATCAAGGTGGGTAAGCTCAGGTATAGAGCTTTATTTAGCTGAATCCTCTCTAGGTATCCTTAATATCTAAACTTGTTGAGTATCCTCCTGTTGTGGATAAGGAAATCTCATTTTAACTCTTAAATACCCTACATATATTTTATCTTGTTCCAGTATCAAACCTATACAATCAGAGAAGCTGACTGAGTTAGGCATAGCCTATTTTTTTATCCTGAATCATGAGGCAAATTTTTTCTTGAACTTTTAAAAATGTAAGATTCTACGGTAGCATTGGTGAATCTTTCAGAGATCACATGCTAAGCCTGCACCTTCGAACCACCTGTAAGCCCCCCACATTGCCCCAGAGAGTGGAGGGAGGAAGTACTCACAGTGGTCTGCTGGAAAGAGGAGTGGGGAATGCAAAACTGTCCTCAGATGCGGTGGAGATGGTGAATGGAGTGGCCTCCTCTGTGCCACCAAGGCATACATGCCACCTCTTCATTCTAGGGCTATTTCTTTATCTTTTAAGAGTGTTGGAGGTCAACTTCCTGTTATTGTAACCTGTTTGCCTGGTGAATAAGTCAATTATTCTTAGATATAATTATGAGGTATAAGAAGTAATTGTTTGAGAACCTGGCAGTTGTAAAGTGAATTAAATTATTTATAAGGATATATAAAATAATGGGTATCCTCAGTCACAGTCAGCCATGATCCAGCTTTTTTTGTGTTACTTTCTGGGAACTACATTTTAGAAAGACATTGATAGGTTGAGGAGTATCCAAAAGATTAGATTAGACACAGTTTTTCCTTCATGGAACTTAGTATTTTATACAAGTAACTAACAACAATAATGATAGTAAAAATCATGGTAAATTGGTCAAATACCCAAGAGTAAATACTATTAGCCCAGGAGCAAGAAAATTTACTATTTGATAGGATGGGATATAATTGTATTGATGAAGATATCATAGGATCAAAGGGCCATAGAACTAGACATATGAAGTACTTTGGAGGTTAATAGATCCAATAGTACTTTTTTTAAAATGACTTCAAGTCCCATGTCACAAACTATTTGCATATTTTTCACTGGTTATTCTCTGGATAACTCAAATATAAACTTGTCTGTTTGGCATTTAGAGCAGTCTCCCCACTCAAGTATAAGTAATCTTCCATGTTAAAATTTATCTGTTTTTGCCTTTTCGTTGCACTTGTTTTAGTCTCTTTTGAATCTTGGCTATTTACTTGTTTAAGGCACATTGCAATCTATAAAGTATTTCAAACATGTTTATGGGAAGAAGAGGAGGAGTAGGAGTATCACTTTTTCTGCAACTTATAGTCACAGAAAATTGTCTAGAACACATACATGACTTGACCAGTGTCATATATCCAATAAATATGAGAAGCAGAGATTGAAAGAAGGTGTTCCTAGCTTTGAGACTGTCTCTTACAAGTCATAGATAAAACAGAGAGAACCTTTCACAATATGGTAAGATGTTTGAATGACTAATTATATCTCTTCCTAGAGGTTTGTCCCTCATCTAATGTCCATTTATTTATTTCATCTGTGCACTGAATTTGTATATACTTATATATGTGTCTTTTGTCTCCTTCCGTGGAATATAAACTCCTTGAGGGCAAGGTTTATTTTATTTTTGTCTTTGTATTTTCAGTATTTATGACAGGACAAAGAAACCTGTATAATAGGCACTTAATAAACGTGATTGATAGTTTGCTCAATTGAGCTAGTAACAGTGAATTATAAGATGAATAAAGCTATATATTGAAAAACTATATATTAAGCATCTTATTTTACAGATGAGGAAACTGGATCAGAGAGGCTTTGCCTCTCCCAAGGTCATGCAGAAAATAAGTAGCAGAATTAAAATTAAAACTCAGATTTTTATGACTCCACATTCAGTGTTTGTTTTATGAATCTCCATGCTGCCTTTGTTGAGATCTCATCATCTTTGGAACATTTGGAGGAACTGGGCATATTTTGCCAAAAGATGGCTTAGGGTGACACCATATCTCTCCTCAAGTGTTTGGAAGATCATCATGTCAGACTATACTTTTTCTGATTTGCTTTAAATAGTATGGATAGGACTAATAAGTAGAATATGCAAAGAAACATTTAGATTTAATATAGGAAAAAAAGAGCAACTTCCTGATGTTAGAGCTATCTAGAAGTAGAATGGAAAGAAGTAGGTTGTTCCTTATTTGAAAGCTTTAAGAAAGGGCTAGATAATCACTTATTAGGAAGGATTCTAAACCCAATGTAAATTGGAACCCATGGATTGCTTTAAGAAAACCATTCATCCTTGAGTTCCTATGAACATTTTTTCTTGTTTTTTAAAATTTGTAACATTTTATTTATTTCATTAAATGCTTCAAAATTAAATGTAAAAAGAAATTAACACTTTTTAAAATTGAGTTTGAAATCCTCTCCTCTCCTCCTCTTTCCCCTATTTGAGGAGGAAAACAATTTGATATCAATTATACATGTGAAGCTTTACAAAACACATTTCCATATTAGCCATATTGCAAAAGAAAACACACACACCCCAAGTAATTTAAGGAAAGTCTGAGAAAAAAATTGGCTTTCTTCTGCACCAAGAGTTTATCAGTTCCCTCTTTGCAGGTGGATAGCATATTTTCATCATGAGTCCTTTGGAATTGACTTGGATCATTGTCTTCATCCGAGTACTACATCTTTCATAGTTGATCATCTGTACACTATTGCTACTTCTATGTGCAATGAACATAATGGTTCTGCTAACTTCACTTTGTGTCAGTTCATTTATGTCTTCCTAGTGATGTGGGATAACAGTGGCCAATAAAGGATAGTAATAGAAAAAGGACACTCATACTCTGAAATCTTGCATTTTTTACTAGTTAGTACTATCTAAACATCAACTGCAAAACCTGAAATCTCAGCATTAGTCAAGCACAAATTGTCAATGGCTCAATTCAGTACACTCTGTGTACTGAATCTGTAACATTTGCTACTAGGCATCAGCTTTTGTAGCTTCTCTGTTTTATTCATTGCTTCTGGTGTTCTTAGAAATAATTAATTACTTATAGTGGTCCTCCAATGTACCACATCCCCTCCCCATGTTCCCACTCTGGAAGGGCAGCAAGACCTCTCCCTGACAAATGATGATAAGGTGTACAATGGAAAAACATGGTACCTGTGCACTGGGGACTCTGGAATTCCAAAAGAATCCTCCAATCTTGCACATGCTCCTTATTCCCTATGACAACAAACCCCAAAACTTAACTTCACTTGAGTTTGGAAAAGGAAAAGCTAAGCTACCAGGCCCCAATAAATATGACAACCCTGATCCACAGGGTGTGGTAGCTCCACTCCTAAGAAGTTGCCATCTTATAGCAAAGCTGCTGTTCCATGCTACCAAGCTCCCAAAATACTACTCTACTAGCTCCTGGGCTTATCCAAAGGCCTTAAACCCCCAGACTATTCCACCAGCTATTGGGCTATTATACAACCAAAAACCACTACTACTTCAAATAAAATTCTTTTCTTACTTCTGGATTGAATGGAGTTTGCATCTCCCATTCTTGCGCGAGACCTGCTACTAACTTGAGTATGTTTCTCCCACATCACTAGGTTTTTCTAAAATATACTTATTTATCATTTTTACAGCATAATAGTATTCCATTGTAATCATATTCCACATTGTTTTGCCATTCCCCCATTGGTAAGTATCTCCTCTATTTCCAATTTCTTTGTCAGAGCTGCTATAAATAGTTAAATAGTTTGGTACAAATCGATCTTTTTTCTCTTTTTTTTTTCTCTTTGGGATACAGTTCTAGCAGTAGTATTATCAGATCAAAGGATTTGCAGTTTCATGGCCCTTTGGGCATAGTTCCAAAATAATAAACTTTGTTTCTTCAATAATTTTTTCATCTATTTTCCTTTCATCCACTTCATTTAAAAGATCCAGAAGGTTACTGCCTGAAGGACAAAAATTGAGAAGGTTCTACTTCCTGAAGCAGAACCCTTAGCACTTTGGTGAGGGACATCTTTGAGGTTGCATTGCTAACCAATTGCCTTTTGTATAGCTTCAGCTGGATGCTTGTTAACATCTTGGACTTTTACTTTCTCTACCCATAAGCTGCCTCTTCCTACTAACTTCTTTATTTTTTTAATGACATAAACTCTCTTCCAAGTCACCTGCAGTCATCTTTAACTTTTCTCTACCTCACCCTACACATCTAGAATTTGCCAAAGTTTTCCATTTTTCCTTTGCAATATATTTCACACCTGGCACCTCCCTCCCACTCCAACCTTGACCACTCCAGATCAAGGCCTTACTGCTCTCCTTTGGACTACTAAAGGTACTTTTTACACTAGATATAGACAGATAAGTAAAAAAGAGGAAACAACATAATACATAGCCTGAGGAAGGTCTGAGTTCAAATATTGCCTCAGATATGTAAGAGGTTTGTGACCCTGGATAAGACAAAACTTCAGTTTCCTCATGTATAAATTGGGAATAATAGCTTATTTAATAGTTGTATCAAGAAACAACACTGTTGTTAATCCTGTTAAATGTTTTTTTTTCAAATTTAAAAGTGCTATTTAAATGTTAACTATTATTATTAGTAGTAGTAGAAACATTTTCTTGAATGCTTGGTTTGATATCTTCCATGCCTTTAAAGTAATAGGTACTTACTATTTGTTGAATAGAATTGATATGAAGCAGAGTACATAAACTCAAATGTTAATAAACCAGACAGCAGGTTAGATATCTGCTTTTGATAATTTCCCTCTTGATATCTTCAGAGTTTCTAGGATCTATTGTCTTGTTTCAGTGCCCAAGTAGTTAGAGAATAGGAGCATTTAATTCTGCAAAGACAGCTGTAAATAAACCTTTCCTTGCACCTCAAAAAAAAGTGACAGGCACCTCTTCCTTGTAAATGATCCCAAACTCTGGATTAACTACGTGAGTATTAGTGTTTAAATTATTTCTTAGTAATGGAGAGGAAGAGTGATGAGAAAGTTTAACTATTTCTTAAACCCTGACTTCCTTTGCACAGTTGTTTTGTATCACTGAGCCTCAGATGTCTCTCTAAAACTATAAGTTACAGATGGAAATGAAAAGTTGATTTCAACAATGACCTATTTTCACTTTTCAAAAAAAAAGAAGAATCTAGTACATCTATATCCGTTTGCCAGCCTTCATTCCAAATGTTCTAAATCAAGGCTATGTGGTTTTAAACTGAAAAAAAGACAATCAGAAGAAGGGTCTTTCAAGATCAAGACACTAAAAATAAAGAATTACAAGAATTAGTTAGACAAAATCATTTCAAATTAGAAATTTTTTTATCTGGACACATTGCCTTCTTTTTATACATTTTGAAACTATTTAAATAAACTATGAATTCACCATCATATTCTGTATAGTGATAATTCCTCTATGTCTAGTGGATGGTTTTATAAGTCAGTATGACAAGGAGATGCATCACAGAGTAACCAGTATATTAGTGATAAGCTTATCTATTCTACTTAACAAAGGGGACTTTGGAGAATAAATAGCTTATCACCAGACTCACAGCATCAGTGACTTTCTCAATTCCACATCTGCACTCACCTCACACATTCAATTTCTAAGCCCTGTCTTTTTTACCTTCACAGAATCTTTCTGTATAACTCTCCTTTCCACTCACATAGCCATCACCTTAGTACAGGCTTTCCTCATCTCAAATCTGTAATATTTCAGTAGTCTGCTGGTTGGTCTTCCTGCTTCAAGACTCTCCTCACTCCACTCTGTCTCCCATTCAGCTGGCAAATTAATCTTCCTTAAATATTGATCTGACCATGTTGTATCCCTATTCAATACATTCCAGTGAATCCCTCTCAGTTGCAGAGTAAAATATAAAATTCTCCATCAAATTAAATAAATTAAATAAAAAATAAAATTCAAAACTCTTCACAACTTTTCCCACCACCACAATTATGTACCATATTCTCTGTGATCAAGTAACAATAGCTCTCTTACTGTTCCTAACCTAAAATATTCCATCTCTGGCCTCTAGGGCATTTTTACTATCTATCCCTCTCACCTTTAATAATTTTCCTCTTTATCTTTGCCTCATGGATCCCCTGACTTCCTTAAAATCTCAGATATAATTCTATCTTTAAAGAGAAGATTTTCCTGACCTAATACCTTAATGTTAGTGCCTATCCTCATGGATTACTCCAAATTTATTCAATATATATCTTATTTTACACAGTTGTTTACTTGTTATTTCTCCCAGTAGATTGTGAGATCTTTGAGAGCTCTGTTTTTTACTTTGTTTTTGTCTTTTTTTTATCCCCAGCACTTAGCATAGTAGAAACTTGATAGTAGACGAAGATGATGATAATGATGATGAGGACTGATTATGTAGATGATGATGACAATGTCATATTAGTATTTTTCTTAAAGTCTTTCAACTTAGCAAGACCTTTCCAACATTAAGCTTTTCTGGTGAGAGCATGGGAAGGGAAGGGGAAGAATACTATTAAAAGAAGGAGAGGAAGACAGCATTAAGAGGTAATATTTAAACCTTATTCTCAGCAGAATTAATCCTGAGAGGGAAGAGTAGCTATATACATTGGGATATAGAATTCTATCTAACCCTACTGAGAAAGTCAGAAAGCATTAACCAAGGGGAGCAGGGCAGTGGGGAGGTCAAAAAAGGGAGGGGAGGAGAAAGGGGAGGGAATTCAATAGGCCTTTAAAAATAAAAAGAGGGGAATAATAAGGGAGGAGGTGGAAAGGGAAGTAAATCAAGGGAGGAGAAAAGAGGGACTGGACTAAAACAAACCACTGGTTTTAAAGGAAATAGTGTAAGAAGAAGAGGTAGAACTAGGAGAGGATAACAAAATGTTGGTGAATACACAACTGATAATTATAACTCTGAATGTGAATGGGATGAACTCACCCATAAAAAGGAAGTAAATAGCAGAATGGATTAGAAACCAAAATCCTACCTTATGTTGTCTACAAGAAATACATATGAGGCAGGTGGACATACATAGGTTTAAGATCAAGGGCTGGAGCAAAATCTTTTGGGCTTCAAATGAGAAAAAGAAAATAGGAGTGGCAATTATGATTTCTGACAAAGCCAAAGTAAAAATACATATGATTAAAAGAGACAGGGAAGGTAATTACATCCTGAAAAAAGGCAGTATAGAAAATGAGGAAATAACAGTGCTCAATATGTATGCACCAAATGGTATAGCACCCAAATTCCTAAAGGAGAAACTGACTGATTTCAAAAAGGAAATAGATAGTAAAACCTTAATAGTGGGAGATCTAAATATTCCTCTTTCAGATCTAGATAAATCAAACAAAAAATAAATTAGAAAGAGATAAGAGAGGTGAATGAAATCCTAGAAAAATTAGATTTAATAGATATGTGGAGAAAAATAAATAGGGACAAAAAGGAATACACCTTCTTTTCAGCTGCACATGGTACATTCACAAAGCCTGACCATGTAATAGGGCATAAAAACATTGCAAACAAATGCAAAAGAGCAGAAATAATAAATGTAACCTTCTCAGATCATAATGCAATAAAAATAATAGCTAGTGAGGGCACATTGACAGGGAAATCAAAAACTAATTGGAAATTAAATAATATGATTCTCCAAAAACAGTTAGTAAAAGAAGATATCATAGAAATAATCAATAGTTTCATTGAAGAGAATGACAATGATGAGACATCCTACCAAACTCTGTGGGATGCAGCTAAGGCAGTACTGAGGGGGAAATTTATATTCTTAAGTGCATATATTAACAAATTAGAGAGGGCAAAGATCAATGAACTGGGCATGCAATTTAAAAAACTATAAAGGGAACAAATTAAAAATCCCCAGCTAAAGACCCAATTAGAGATTACAAAAATTAAAGGAGAAATCAATAAAATTGAAAGTAAAAGAACTATTGAATTAATAAATAAGGCTAGAAGCTGGTACTTTGAAAAACAAACAAAATTGTCAAAGTACTGGTCAATCTAATTAAAAAAAGGAAAGAAGAAAACCAAATCATCAGTATCAAAGATTAAAAGGGAGACCTCACCTCTAATGAAGAGGAAATCAAGGCAATCATTAAAAACTATTTTGCACAATTATATGGTAATAAAAATAGCAATCTAGGTGAGATGGATGAATATTTACAAAAATATAAATTGCCTAGATTAACAGTAGAAGAAATAAAATACTTAAATAATCCCACATCAGAAAAAGAAATTGAACAAGCCATCAAAGAACTGCCTAAGAAAAAATCCCCTGGGCCTGATGGATTCACAAGTGAATTCTGTCAAACCTTCAAAGAACAACTAATTCCAATACTATACAAACTATTTGACATAATAAGAAAAGAAGGAGTTCCACCAAATTCCTTTTATGATACAAATATGGTACTGATTCCAAAGCCAGGTAGATCAAAAACAGAGAAAGAAAATACAATCCAATCTCCCTAATGAACATAGATGCAAAAATCTTAAACAGAATACTAGCAAAAAGACTCTGGCAAGTGATCATGAGGGTTATTCATTATGATCAGGTAGGATTTATACCAGGAATGGAAGGATGGTTCAACATGAGGCAAACCATTCACATAATTGACCATATCAACAAGCAAACCAACAAAAACCATATGATTATCTCAATAGATGCTTAAAAAGCCTTTGACAAAATACAACATCCATTCCTATTGAAAACACTAGAAAGTATAAGAATAGAAGGACCTTTTCTAAAAATAATAGACAGTATATATCTAAAACAATCAACAAGCATCATATGCAATGGGGATAAATTAGAAGCCTTTCCAATAAGATCAAGTGTGAAACAAAGATGCCCATTATCTCCTCTATTATTTAACATGGTACTAGAAACACTAGCAGTAGCAATTAGAGAAGAAAAAGAAATTGAAGCCATTAAAATAGTCAATGCGGAGACTAAGCTATTACTCTTTGCAGATGATATGATGATCTACTTAAAAAATCCTAGAGAATCAACTAAAAAGCTAGTAGGTATAATCAATAACTTTAGCAAAGTTGCAGGATACAAAATAAATGCATATAAATCTTCAGCATTTCTATATATCTCCAACACATCACAACAGCAAGAGGTAGAAAGAGAAACATCATTTAAATTCATTCTAGACAATATAAAATAATTAGGAATCTATCTACTCAAACAAACACAGCAATTATATGAAAACAACTACAAAACACTTTCCAAACTATTAAAACTAGATCTAAACAATTGGAAAAACATTGATTGCTCATGGTTAGGACTAGCTAACAAAATAAAAATGACCATTCTACCCAAATTAATTTTCCTATTTAGTGCCATATCTATCAAACTACCAAAAAACATTTTTACTGAATTAGAAAAACCTATAACAAAGTTTATTTGGGAGAACAAAAGACCAAGAATATCAAGGGAAATAATGAAAAAAAAACATGAAGGAAGGTGGCCTAGCAGTACCAGATATTAAACTATCCTATAAAGCAGTGGTCATCAAAACAATATGGTACTGGCTAAGAAACAGAATGGAGTATCAATGGAATAGACTTGGGCTAAGTGACGTCAGAAAGACTGTCCATGATACACCCAAAGAGCCCAATTTTTGGGACAAAAACCCACTATTTGATAAAAAGTTGCTGGGAAAACTGGAAAACAATATGGGAGAAATTAAGTTTAGATCAACATCTCACACCCTACACCAAGATAAATTCAGACTGGGTGAATGACTTGAATATAAAGAAGGAAACTATAAGAAAATTAGGTGAACATAGAATAGTATACCTGTCAGATCTATGGGAAAGTGAAAATTTTAAAACCAAGCAAGAGTTAGATAAAAATTACAAAATGTAAAATAAATAATTTTGATTATAATAAATTAAAAAGTTTTATACAACCAAAAACGATGCAACCAAAATCAGAAGGGAAACAAGAAACTGGGAAAAAATCTTTGTAACAAAAAATTGTGACAGAGGTCCAATTACTCAAATGTACATGGAGCTAAATCAATTGTATAAAAAATCAAGCCATTCCCCAATTAATAAATGGGCAAGAGACATGAATAGGCAATTTTCAGATAAAGAACTCAAAAGTATCACAAGCACATGAGAAAGTGTTCTAAATCTCTAATAATTAGAGAAATGCAAATCAAAACAACTCTGAGGTATCACCCCACACCTACCAGTTTGGCTAAAATGTTATCAGGGGAGAGTAATGAATGTTGGAGGGGATGTGGCAAAATTGGGACATTAAGTCATTGCTGGTGGAGTTGTGAACTGATCCAAACATTCTGGTTGGCAATTTGGAACTATGCCCAAAGAGGTCTAAAAGACTGCCTGCCCTTCAATCCAGCCATACCATTGCTGGGTTTGTACCCCAAAGAGATCATAGATAAACAGACTTGTACAAAAATATTTATACCTGTGCTTTTTTGTGGTGGCAAAAAACTGGAAAATGAAGTTATGCCCTTCAATAGGGGAATGGCTGAACAAATTGTGTTATATGCTGTTGATGGAATACTATTGTGCTCAAAAGAATAATAAACTGGAGGAATTCCATGTGAACTGAAAAGACCTCCAGGAATTGATGCAGAGTGAAAGGAGCAGAACCATTGTACAAAGAGACTGATACACAGTGGTAAAACCAAATGTAATGGACCTCTGTACCCGCAGCAATGCAATGACCCAGAACAGTTCTGAGGGATTTATGGAAAAGAATGCTACCCACATTCACAGGAAGAACTGCAGGAGTGGAAACACAGAAGAAAAACAACTGCTTGAACACGTGGGTTGATGCCAACATGGTTGGGGATGTGACACTAAATGACCACACAAATGCAACTATCAATAATATGTAAATAAGTCTTGATTGATCACACATGTTAAAACCAGTGAAAATGCACATTGGATATGAGGTGGGGTAAAGAGGGGTGAAGAGTAAAGTAAAAATAAGAGTCATGTAACCATGGAAATTTTTTCTAAAAAAATAAAATAAAATAAAAAAAGCTTTTCTGGTGAAATATTTTAAAAAAAACAAGTCATTTATTGTCATGAAGAAGCATCAGAGAATGACTTTAGCAGAGATTCATCTATGTCTTAATAATAATAATAAGTGTTTATATTTTTGATAGTGTGCTTCAGTTTTGTAAACAATGTCATAGCCCATATCTCATATAATTCTTACAGTAACTCAAGTAAAAAGGCAAATGTTCTATTTTTTTAAATGAGGAAATTGAGCATCAGAGGGGTTTTGTGCCTTTTCTAAAATCACGCAGCTCTTAAATCACAAAGCTGGGATAAAATTATGGGTCTTCTATTTTAGTCACAATATATCTTGAATTTTTCCTTAATTTTATTATGATTTATATTTTAAAACACTAAATGAAACTAATGACAATGGCAAAATGATAATAAAAAGTGAGCCTTCTTCCACCTTTCTCAGGTAAATTCTTTTAATGAATTGTCAATTTACACAAGATGAAATCTTATGAGAAATGGATGGGTTTCAAAATCCTTCCAAATAGATAAGAAGAATTCAGTGCAAGGAAGGTGTTCATTAGGGAACCTTTCAGTTTGACATGTTCTATTTGGCTCTATGTTGACAAAGAATTTTTTTAAACTTTCACTTTACTCAAGTGATTCCTTTGTTGCTGAATAGATTGTATTCAATGAAATATTATATTTAACCATGCAGTGTTTTTATTTATGGGATTCCTATGAAAAATACAGAGATAAGTTTTTCTTTGTTTTGTGATTGGGTTCAATTTGGAGGAGTCCATGATATAAATAGAGATGATGTCAAAATAAAGTAAAAGGTACTAATAGAGCAAAGAAAAATGAGTAAAAAGTATTTTTTCAAGCCTTTAAAAATAAAATGAAAAGCATTATTCTTATATAAGGGGATTATTTGATTGCAAACATCATCGTTGTCACAATAATCCTACTGTCTTTATTCGTGACTTAGGCCACAAAGGAACTTTCTTTATCATACTCATCCCTCATTTCTTTCCTTTATTGCTCCATTTCATCTTCCTATGGCATGTTGAGGCTATCTGTGTTGCTTGAGATTCTAAAATTCCCTGAGTATACCTACCTTGGGAGAGTTACTTAACTCTATTTGCCTCACTTTCTTCATCTGTAAAATGAGCTGGAGAAGAAGATGAAGAAAATGATAAAATGTTAAAATGCCAAGAAAACCCCAAACGGGGGTCACTGAGAGTTGGACATGAGTGTATGTGACTAAACACTTAAACACCTGCATTAAAGAGGGCATAAAAAATGGGGAAGAATGAAACAAAGAGTTAGCTAGAATATCTGTGTTTCCTTTGGGTTATGCTTCCTTTCCTGACCCTGAGAGTTTTTCAGGATTGCTTTTTATCTTGCTTGGTTGTTAGGGAAGGAGTCATTTGTTTGGGCATTTTTTGCCCTAATGTTCTCAAGGAACTGATGTCACTTTACCCATAATTCCCCTTAGCTGCATGAATTTGCCCATGATTCACCTTGTTTCCCCACTGGGGAAAACCACAATGCAAATGTGATGCTAATGATATGCTAAATACCCTTGGATAATTTCGGGTTATTTTTGCCTGTTTCTGTGCAGACTCCAAAGGAGAGAAAATCTCTAGTCTATCATATTCAAAGAACATTAGACTTTTTTTTCATTCTTGGCCCCAGAAATCAAAACAAGGTAGAAGCTCAGATGCTAGGCAGATTCTCTATCATTTAGAGAAATTCTTAATCTGAATTGCAAAATCTCAGAGTAAAATGAGACATCAGAGATTATTTAATTCAACATTAACTTGTATCTCTATTTGAATAAGCATCTTTCCCTAAACATAATCCTTGTATGATGTCCTCTAGTGAAGGGTAACCCACTACTTCTCAGGGAGAACTATTCAACTTTTAAAGTGCTAATTATTAAGAAATCCTTCTGTACACACAACCTAAATCTTCCTTACAATCTCTTCCTCTTTCTCCTTGTTTTGACTTATGGGGCAAAAGAGAAAAAAATCTAATATTTCTTTGAATGTGATAGCACACCCAAACACTTTAATGAAAATCATTATGTATCTTTCCTAAATCTTAACTTCCAGTCTAGCTATCTCTAGTTATTTTCACTATATAAAGACATGGAACAAAATTGAAAAACCATCTTATCCAAAAATGGGAAGGAAATATTAGAACAGGGGGAAACTGTTGTGTCTGAATAATTATTTCAATTTCTTCGAAGGCTATTCTTCATTCAAATTCAAAAATAGCTTATTTTTTATTTATTACATATTTCCTAAGTTTAATGTATGATGCTAGGCCCTGGAGACATAAAGGTCAATGCAAAATAGTCTTTTCCTTCAGGGAACTTATAATCTATTGGGAAATACATGTAAATAGAAGAATATGTACTTGATAACTTAAGGAGAAAGAGAACATTGTAAGTAGCATTTGTCTATAAAAAGTTCCTATTGGAAGAAGCACAGGAGAGTACTTGAGGAATCTAAGGACCTGAAGAGATGAAGAGAGAGTGGTTTACCAGAATGGGGAAAAGCCAATACCTAAAAGCACAGAAGCAAAAATAGAATATAATATGGATAGAGCAGGAAAGAAGTCAGTTTGGCTAAATATAGAGAGTGTGGAAAGAAGTGAAATCAATTTCGAAAGGTAAAATGGTCCAAGAATAGTAAGTCCAGGAGTTGATATTTTATCTTTAGAGGCAATAACGAGCAAATAAAGTTTTGTGAAGGGCGTGAAAAAGTCATTAATGTTTTAAATGATTGTTTTGGTAGCTGCATCAAAGATAGCTTGGAGAGAAGAGAAACTGGTAGCCTAGATAAAACAAAAAGCCCAATTAGGTGTTCAAATTTCTTTGTAACCCAACCCCTTCCTATTTCACATACCTTTCTAGTCTTCTTATACTTTACGCCCCCCTCACATGACTCATCCATCCAATAAGATGTCTCATAGCTGTTCCTGGAAAAGACATTGCATGTCTAGGCTTTGGGCATTTTCTCCACTTATATCCTATCCCTGGAATGCCTTCCTTCTTCATCTGAAGTCTCAGCTAAAAGTCCACTTTCTACAAAAAAGCTTGTCACAATCCCTCTTAATCTAAAGTCTTCCCTCTGATGATTATTTCCATTTATCCTGTGTATAGCTTCTGTGTACATTGTTTGCATGTTGTGTCACTTGTAGACTGTGAGCAACTTGAGGGCACGAACTATCTTTTACCTTTCTTTTTCTTTACTTTTTTTGGAATTTAAGCATTTATTAATATTTATTTTTTTGAAAAGTTAACATAGTTACATAATTCATGCTCTTACTTTCCCTTTCACTCCCCCCCCAACGTCCCCCTCTCCCCCATGTCAGATGTGTATTTCCACTGGTTTTAACATGTGCCATTGAGCAAGACCTATTTCCAAATTGTTGATATTTTCATTGGTGTGGTAGTTTCGAGTCTACATCCCCAATCACGTCCGCCTCAACACATATGTTCAAGCCGTTTTTTTTTCTTCTGTTTCCACTCCTGTAGTTCTTCCTTTGAATGTGGGTAGCGTTCTTTTCCATAAATCCCTCAGAATTTTCCTGGGTCATTGCATTGCTGCTAGTACAGAAGTCCATTACATTCTATTTTCAGTGTATTGGTCTTTGTGTACAATGTTCTCCTGGCTCTGCTCCTTTCATTCTGCATCAATTCCTGGAGGTTTTTCCAGTTCACATGGAATTCCTTAAGTTTATTACTCCTTTGAGCACAATAGTATTCCATCACCAGCACATACCATAATTTGTTCAGCCATTCCCTTATTGAAGGGCATACCCTCACTTTCCAGTTTTTTGCCACCACAAAAAGCACAGCTATGAATATTTTTGTACAAGTCTGTTTATCTATGATCTCTTTGGGGTACAAACCCAACAATGGTATGGCTGGATCAAAGGGCAGGCATTCTTTTATAGCCCTTTGGGCATAGTTCCAAATTGCCATCCAGAATGTTTGGATCAGTTCACAACTCCACCAGCAATGCATTAATGTCCCAGTTTTGCCACATCCCCTCCAGCATTCATTACTCTCCCCTTCTTTCATTTTGGCCAATCTGCTAGGTGTGAGATGATACCTCAGAGTTGTTTTGATTTGCATTTCTCTATTTATTAGAGATTTAGAACACTTTCTCATGTGCTTATTGATACTTTTGATTTCTTTATCTGGAAATTGCCTATTCATGTCTCTTGCCCTTTTATAAATTGGGGAATGGCTTGATTTTTTATACAATTGATTTAACTCCTTGTATATTTGAGTAATTAGACCACTGTCAGAGTTTTTTGTTTTAAAGATTTTTTCCCAATTTGTTGTTTCCCTTCTGATTTTGGCTACATTGTTTTTGTTTGTATAAAAGCTTTTTAGTTTGATGTAATCAAAATCATTTATTTTACATTTTGTGATTTTCTCTAACTCTTGCTTGGTTTTAAAATCTTTCCTTTCCCTGAGATCTGACAAGTAAACAATTCTATGTTCACTTAACTTATTTATAGTTTCCCTCTTTATATTCAAATCATTTACCCATTCTGAATTTATCTTGGTGTAGGGTGTGAGATGTTGATCTAAACCTATTCTTTCCCATCTCATTTTCCAAATTTCCCAGCAATTTTTTATCAAATAGTGGATTTTTGTCCCAAAAGTTGGGCTCTTTGGGTTTATCATACACTGTCTTGCTGATGTCACTTGCCCCAAGTCTATTCCACTGATCCTCCATTCTGTTTCTTAGCCAGTACCATACCATTTTGATGACCGCTGCTTTATAATACAGTTTAATATCTGGTACTGTTAGGCCCCCTTCCTTTACATTTTGTTTTATTATTTCCCTTGATATTCTTGATCTTTTGTAATTCCAAATGAACTTTGCTATAGTTTTTCCTAATTCAGTAAAAAAATTTTTTGGTAGTTTGATAGGTATGGTGCTAAATAGGTAAATTAATTTGGGTAGAATGGTCATTTTTATTATGTTAGCTAGTCCTACTCATGAGCAATCAATATTTTTCCCAATTGTTTAGATCTAGTTTTAATAGTTTGGAAAGTGTTTTGTAGTTGTTTTTGTATAATTCCTGTGTTTGTTTTGGTAGATAGATTCCTAAGCATTTTATATTGTCTAGGGTGATTTTAAATGGTGTTTCTCTTTCTACTTCTTGCTGCTGTGATGTGGAAATATATAGAAATGCTGATGATTTATGTGCATTTATTTTGTATCCTGCAACTTTGCTAAAGTTGTTGATTATTTCTACAAGCTTCTTAGTTGATTCTCTAGGATTTTTTAAGTAGACCATCATATCATCTGCAAAGAGTGATAGCTTAGTCTCCTCCTTGCCTATTTTGATACCTTCAATTACTTTTTCTTCTCTAATTGCTACTGCTAATGTTTCTAGTACAATGTTGAATAATAGTGGAGATAATGGGCATCCTTGTTTCACTCCTGATCTTATTGGAAAGGCTTCTAATTTAGCCCCATTACATATGATGCTTGTTGATTGTTTTAGGTATATACTGTTTATTATTTTTAGGAAAGGTCCTTCTGTTCCCATACTTTCCAGGGTTTTCAATAGGAATGGATGCTGTATTTTGTCAAAGGCTTTTTCAGCATCTATTGAGATAATCGTGTGATTTTTGTTAGTTAGATTGTTGATATGGCCAATTATGTGGATAGTTTTCCTAATGTTGAACCATCCTTGTATTCTTGGTATAAATCCCATCTTATTATGGTGGATGATCCTCTTGATCACTTGCTGGAGTCTCTTTGCTAGTATTCTACTTAAGATTTTTGCATCTATGTTCATTAGGGAGATTGGTCTGTAGTTTTCTTTCTCTGTTTTTGATCTCCCTGGCTTTGGAATAAGTACCATTTTTCTAGAACTTCATTCATCTCTCTTACCTCTTTCTTATTTATTTTTTGGTTTGATTTATGTAGACCCGAAAGAGGGATATTTAGATCACCAACTAGTATGGTTTTACTATCTATTTCCTTCTTGAGATCTGCCAGTTCCTCCTTTATGAATCTGGTTGCTATGCCATTTGGTGCATACATATTGAACAATGTTATTTACTCATTATCTATACTGTGTTTAATCAGGATGTCATTACCTTCCCTGTATTTTTTAATCATATCTATTTTTACTTTGGCTTTGTCAGAAATCATAATAGCAACTCCTGCCTTCTTTTTCTCATTTGATGCCCAAAAGATTTTGCTCCAGTCCTTCACCTTAAACCTGTGTATGTCCACCCGTCTCATATGTGTTTCTTGTAGACAACATATGGTAGGATTTTGGGTTTTAATACACTCTTCTATTTGCTTCCTTTTTATGGGTGAGTTCATCCCATTCACCTTCAGAGTTATAATTATCAGTTTTGTATTTGCTGACATTTTGTTATCCTCTCCTAGTTCTATACTTTCTTCTTACACTATTTCCTTTTATACCAGCGGTTTGCTTTATGCCAGTAACCCTGTCCCCTCCCTTGATTTACTATCCTTTCTACCCCCTCCCTTATTATTCCCCTCTATTTATTTTTAAGGCCTAATGAATTCCCTACCCCCTCTCCTCCCCTTCCTTTTTTGACCTCCCCACTCCCCTGCTCCCCTTGGTTTTTCCCCTCTGACTTTCTCAGTAGGGTTGGATAGAATTTTATATTCCAATGGATAAAGCTACTCTTCCCTCTGAGGGTTAACTACACTGAGAGTAAGGTTTAGCTATTACTTCTTAGTGCTCTCTTCCTCTCCTTCTTATAATAGTATTCATCCCTTCCCCTTCCCATGCCCTCTTTGTGTGTAAGAGAATATCCTATTTTTTTTATTCATTCAAGTTTCTCTTGGTGTCCTCTACTATTCACCTCCCTCTTTCCCACCCCCAAATCATCTTAGACCATTTAGTATTCCAAACTCTACCTATGAATAATTATTCTAATAACTATAATAGTGAATACTATAATAGTAAATAGAGTTCCTTTAAGAGAATTATACATAACATTTCTACACATAGGAACACAAATAATTAGATCATATTGAAGCCCTTAAAGAGGCAAATTTAAAAAATATGAGTTTTCTTTCTTTCCCCTCTGTTTCTTATTTACCTTTTCATGTTTCTCTTGATTTTTGTGGTTGGATATCGAACTTTCCATTTAGTTCTGGTCTTTTCTGTGCAAATACTTGGAAATCTTCTATCTTGTTGAATGCACAAACTTTCCCTTGGAAGTATATGGTTAGTTTTGATGGGTAGGTGATCCTTCGTTGTAGACCCAGTTCTCTTGCCTTTCTGAATATCATATTCTAAGCCTTATGGTCTTTTAGTGTGGAGGCTGCCAGATCCTGTGTGATCCTGATTGGTGCTCCTTGATATCTGAATTGTCTCTTTCTGAATTCTTGTACAATTTTTTCTTTTACTTGGAAGCTCTTGAATTTGGCTATTATATTCCTGGGGGTTGTCTTTTCTGGGTCTGGTGTAGAGGAGTATGTATGCATTCTTTCAATGTCTATATTGCCCTCTTGTTGTAGAACTTCAGGGCAATTTTGCTGAATAATTTCTTTTAGTATAGAGTCCAAATTTCTATTAATTTCTGCTTTTTCAGAAAAACCAATGATTCTCAGATTGTCTCTTCTATACCTGTTTTCTTGGTCTGCCAATTTCTCATTGAGATATTTCATATTTCCCTCTATTTAATCAGTCTTTTGACTTTGTTTTATTTGTTCTTACTGTCTTGAGAGATCATTAGCTTCTAATTGCTCAATTCTAGCCTTTAGGGACTGGTTTTCAGTTATAATCTTTTGGTTTTCCTTTTCAATCTGGTCATTTCTGGTGTTCAATTTGCTTATCAGTTCATTTGATTTCTGAGCCTCACTTTCCATTTGCAAAATTCTGCCTTTTAAACTGTTATTTTCTTGCCAGATTTTGGTTTCCAATTTGCTTACCATTTTGTTTGATTTTTGGGCATCTTTCTCCAATTGAGAGTTTCTGTCTTCTAACCTGTTTATGTCCTTTTGAGCTATTTCCCACTTCTCTCACCAAATCTCTTCCATCTTCCCCATCATCTCAGATTTGAACCCTTCAATAGGTTTTGGCCAGTTTTCATTATTTTGGGAAGGTTTGGATATGATTACTTGTTTGTACTCCTCTGCTGTTTGCTCTTTTGTCTGTATTTTATCTGTGTAAAAGTTGTCAAGTCTTACAGATTTCTTCTTGATGATCTTTCTCTTTTGGGGTTCTTGTCTCTGGCTTGCCATTGTTAACCCTTAGCCCTCTCAAGTTTATCCTCACACTCAGGGTCTGTCTGCGCTCTTTAGGCTCCTGAGGTCTCAGTTGTTCTCACGGTCAAGCCTCCTGATGGTCCTCTTAGTTATTCCTCTGCCTGAGGCTCCTTTAGCAGTCTCAGGGCATTGCTTCCACAGTTGTGAACCCCTTTTGCACTGGGTCCCCACTCAAGGTCCAAACTTGAGCTCAAGATCCGAGTCCTCGCCTGAGCTCAGGATTTGTGTCTGGGCTTGCCTCTGCACCTGCCCTTGTGCCTGCACTAAGAGTCTGTGCTCAAAGTCCGTCCCCATTCTTTAGCCTCTTGTAGTCTTAAGTCTTGCTGCTCTCAGGAGCAGGCCCTGATGACCACAGATAGCTGCCAAGGACTTAATGCGTGCCCCAAACTTGCACTAACTCTTGTGTGCTGGCTCTGGCACTGTAGGTGGTGTGGGATGGGGGAGGAGGTTGCTCAGCTCACGTTTTAGTGAGATCTGTTTCACCCCTTTATAGCATGGATATGCTCCGATTCCACGTACCTCCAATGCTGTGTCCTATTGTGGGGTCCCTTTGTTCCTGTGGATTTGTTTTTATGTCTTCTTGAGGAGTCCTGTATGTTTCCATTAGGAGAGGTTAAGCAGCTGCTTTTTACTCCGCCACCATCTTAACCAGGAAGCCTACCTTTCTTTATATACTCAGTGCTTAGCATAGTTCCTGGCAAACCTGAAACGAGTAGTTTTTTATTCATTTACTACAGCACAATTAATAAGATATTAAAATAGTCTATGTAATAGAAGGCTAGAGAATGAAGGCTTGAACTGTTGTGCTGTCTGAAGTAATATGGAGAAGGAGACAGATGCAGACATGCCATGGAAGTTCCATTCTCAGATAATGCAGGATACCACCACATTCTGAAGTTCTGACTGATTTTAAAAAGAACAGTTCGCAGGATACTGAATACTAATAGCACCATACCATTAAGCCTAATTTATGAAGGGAGCAACTATAATAACACAAAACTCTTTAATTTTGGAAGCAATAATGTCCCGTCAAAACATTTTCAAATAAAAAGGAAGAATCCACAGGCTACATAAATATGCAAAAAATATTTATGTTTGTACCAAATATTTTCCTTAAACTTCTAGTTTTTCAATCCCCAAATGCCTACATTTATCAATTAGTGTTATCTAAAGTGAAAAAAATGTGTGGCTGTTATTGTTGGAATATAAGGAAAGCTGAGTATCTCACAATTGTTGCTTTTGAATTGCAGTGCTAAAGAAGACTTCTGAGATTTTTTGGACAGCAAGATCAAATCAGGCAATATATATATATATATATATATATATATATATATATATACATATGTATATATATATATATAAATTGATTCAGACTGCTCTTTGAAAGGACAAATACTGAAGCTAAATTATAAGTATTTTAACCACATAAATGGAAAGCAGGACTCATTGGTAAAGAATCTCTGATGTAAAGAAAGATTGAAGGCAAAAGGGGAAGGAGATAGCAGAAGATGAGATGAATAGACAGTATTATGGAAACCACAAACATGAGCTTAGACAGGTTTTGGGAGATTGTGAAGGATAGAAGGCCCTGGTGTTCTTTGGTACATGGAATCATGGAGAGGTGGACATGATACCTCTCACAAAATTATATCTATAACAAAATACCTGTGGCATTTTAGGTAACTTTCTGTATCAAAAAAAAAGAAGGAAGATGAAGCAAATGATTTCTAAGATCTTTTCTGACAGTCAGATTCTTTAGTTGTTAGTTTTTATATGAATCTATTTAGATGTAATTGCTTTCCTTTGTATTTCTATATTTTATTATCAGTATTTATAAACATTATTGTAAGAAAGTTTCCATAGCTTAATCAGGCTACTGGAGGGATCTATGACCCATAAAATATGTTATGAACTCCTGGTGTATGCATTCCAACCAACTACCTTGTGTCACCTACCTGCTGCTACTAGCTTATCAAGATGGAATAATGTCTGTTGTTTTATCTTACATATTTTAAAATAATGGACACTGATTAACAAAAAGACCATTTGAATCAATGCAACTTTTAACTGCACACTAAAGCATTCATTAGAAGGAGAGTTGACAGGGGCTGGAGGCCAACAGGTCCAATTCCCTCATGATATAATGGAGCAAACTAACGCCCAGGGAAATAAAGTCATTCACTTCATGATTTTCATAAAGTGGAGGTAGTAAGCATGTGGGTTGAAGCTAAAGTTTTCCCATCTTTTTCCACAGAGTCTCAGGGGTATACTTTGCATGAACTTGAACATAATGATTTGGAAGGAATGGCACAATTTAGCTAAACATTCTCAGTACTAAGCTAATGCTCAAATTCAGGAGGAAGGGCTGTGTCCCATTAGTTCCTGTACATTTGAGGTAAAGCTCTGAACATGCCTTTGCAGATCCTCATTGATAATGCTCATCTTGAAAAATAATTACTTGTCCTTCACAAAGGAATGAGCGTTCCTAAGTCAAAACCCTCTGGGCTAAGGCGGCCCATCGTGTAAATACTTGTTTAGAAGATTTTTGCAAATAGGCATTATTTTCTCAGTAGCACATAACTCTCTCCTGAGGTTAGGATTCATTAGCATGAGTGGCTTGGGGTTAGCTAATGTGATTGTTAAGAAGATGGTAAGTCTTCATTGTGCCTGTTTGCCAGTTTATACTTGGATTCTAGTCAAGCAACCAAAAAAGCCATTTTAAAGCTCAGCAGATATTCTGTCCTCACTTAGTTCCAAATATGAAGGTTACTTAATTTCACAGAGGCAGCTGGGCTTGTTCGTCAAGATCATGGGCTGGAATCAGGAAGACCTGAGTTCAAATTTGGCCTCAGACATTTCCTAACTGTGTGTCTCTAATCAAGTTATTTAACCTCTAATTGCCTGACAAAAGGATCCATTTGGTCCACTGGAGAAGGAAATGACAAACCATTCTATTATCCTTGCAAAGAAAATCCCATGAATGGTCCATGGGGTCATGAAGAGTCAGACATGATTGAACAACAACTAATTTTTATTTTGTAAAGAAACATGAAATGCAATAACTTTCAAAGAATTGAAAAAAAAAGAATATTACACAGAGAGAAGTAGAAAGGCACATGTTAGACCCAAGCAGACTGCAGCAACATAACTTAAATGAGGGACTTTTATTTATTTTTTTTATTTGAAAAATGAGGAACTTTTAAGAAGATAGTACTAGTGCTTTATACACGTTATATCATTTAATCTTCACAAATAATCTAGTGAGATAGGAACATTGTTATCTTCATTTTACTGATGAGAAAACTAAGACACAGATGGTTAAGGAATTTTCCCAGGATTACACTGGTAGTAAATGTCTACAATAGGATTTAACTCAGATTTTCCCAAGTTCCGCACTCTTTCTGCTTTGCCATCAAGTTACCCAAAGAAGAATAGGAATAAAATAAATATCAAGGGATTGCATGAAGACTCATAGAGGTAGTAGTAAGGAGGTAGTCTATTCCAGGGTGTTGGGATGGCTGGTGCAAAGGATATGGAATGCATTGGGTGAAGAAGAGAGAAAAAGTCAATATGGATGAATCAAAGAAAACTAAAAGAAGGAATAATGTCCACCAGGCCTGGAAAGATATATTGACACCAAATTGTAAAGGACCTTAAAACTTTAATAAATAAGTTTATATTTGATATTAATGACAGATATTGCTGTTGATTGAGCAGGGTTTTCATACAGTCAGATATGCTCCATTTCCCTTATGGGAATATGCTCCATTACCCTAAATGGCAACCAAGTTAATTTGAATTTAAGTCAACAAGATTTTCTTCAGCTGTGTACCAGGCATTGTGCTGAGGGATAGGAGAAGGAAAAATAAAGAAATACTCTTTGTCTGGAAGTCATGCCTCCTATAATATGTTTTATTGGATTAATTGTTTTTAGGACATGGAAGTCAAGCAACTGCTAAAGGAAGATCTTTTTAGGCCTTGAGTGACTCAGTGAAACTATGCCACTGTCATCATTATATAGGGCAAATCATTGCGAGTGTGGGTAACTAAATACCCACAAAAATTGAGGTTTTCTCTTCAATCAGTAGATTCAGTGACTTTTGTAATCACTCTTCTCCAGTTTTCAAATATGAAAGTTTTGATCCAATAGACATGAAAATGCTTTCAAGAAAGTTAATGTAGTGGCTGCTTTCTTAGTACTAATGTCCCTGATTCAATTTTTAGGTAAAAGAAAAGGGAAAGGAGAAAAAAATCTGGGATTATTAATATTTCCATTTAAAACAAAAGGATCCTGGACAAGATATCCCATAATTAATATTTTATGGTTATGAGTAATTGGAAGAATGAAAGGAAATTATTCTGTAGTGAAAGAATTTGACAAACCACCACCAAAAATATTTTTATGGATAAGCCTTGTAGAAAATAATAGAAACCTTTTTACTGATGTTCAATGTTAAGTTTTTAATTATTAAAAAAAGTAATGGATTAACTCTTTTCTCTTAAAGCCATGCAGAGCAAAATTACCTATATCAAATAACCTGAAAGTATGCTCCTTTAAAAATTCTCCAATTCTGGATATAGACTCTAAATGATCACTCTACCTGAAATATTAATAATATGGAAATAGCTCTTGATCAATGATATATGTAAAACTCAATTGAATTGCTTGTTGGCTATGGGAGGGGAGGAAGGAGGAATGGGAAAGAATATGAATCATATAATCATGAAAAATATTCTAAATTAATTAAATTAATTAAGAACGAAATGAAAACAATTCCCCATTTCTGCATTCACTAAGCCATTAGGGAAAGCTGATGTAGCCTCCTGAAATCTGGGAGTTCACTGATGCTAGAATTATGAAATAGTCAAGAACTCCTCCCTTTTATAAAAAAAACAGACTTTCATGATTGAGTGGTTTTGCTGGATCCACTGGGCCAATGCTGGTGTGTGCTCAGCTCTGCAAAGTGCATTAAATTGAATGCAATGTGTCTTTTCAGAGACAGACAGGAAGGGCAGATTGTTTAGCCCCTCCTCTTTCCATCCAGGCTCCGAGCTCCAGAAAGAATCATTAGGACCACACCTCAGGTACATGTTCAGTCATGAAACTGAAAAAGGGAATATGGAAAAGAACACACTGGCCTGAATTTGAGTTCAGGAATGGTCTATCCTCCACTCAGCTATAACCTATGCATTTCCTGAATGGACAGTGTCAGTATCTGGTGAGACTGTGGGTTTAGTATCCTTCCAAAACTGTATTCTTAGCGATATAATCTTTTTCACCTCCCCCCCTTTCCCCACACACAATTTTTTGTTTTTCCCCTGGAGCCCTGAGAAAACCCCATAAGTAGGTGTGACAATTAGTACATTAAGGCTCCTCTGGGGAGTTCATCATACCCTGGGAATGCATACTAATAATATTTCACTCCACCCAGCCACTCCCCCCCTTCCCATACCTTTTTGCTTAAGTAAAATGCTTTTGAACTTAGGGAAACTATTTTTTGTTTAATAACTGCATTCTTTAGTGTACAAAGTTACCAATATGATTTCTGACTTTCAGGGTGGAAAAGACAACAAGTTAGGGTTGGAAAAAAAGGAACAAATTCTTATTTGGGTGCCTTTTCTTTTCTTTTCTCACTGTGGATATCTGTAGCCTTTCACCCTGAGGACAAGACAGAGGAAATTATAAAAAGTCTAACAATATGTTCACTTGAGGAACATTAAAAGGACCATTCCCTGGCTCATCTTTCTAGGTCTCAATGTGTTTCAAGGAAGTCAGTCAGTTTGTCTGTCAACAAGCTTTTGGTAAAGATTAATTATTATACATTAGGAATCAGACAAAGACAAAAAAAGTGCCTTGCCTCAAAGGGTTCCTATGTTTAAGGGAGAAAGATATAAACTCAGAGCAAATAAATTAATCTAGAAACAGAAGGCAGTGGCAACTGGGGTTAAGGCTGAAGGAAGACTCCTATAGATGGTGGGATTTCAGCATAACATTTAGCAAAGCCAGAAAACCTAAGAGGGGGAGTTGACCAGAAGAACATTCCAAGTATAGGGAATAGACTGTGTCAGCAGGTGGAGATAGTAGATGGAGTCATGTACAAGGTAGTAAAAGTAGGCCAGGTTAGCTGGATTATATGATCTTGAATTTTTGGAGGTTGAGCCAGCAGAAGGCAAGTTCTGGCTGGTCTTATCAAAATGAAAAGATTTTAAATGCAGGCAGAACATCTGTTTTCTGAGGACTTGCTTGGCTAAGTTCAGCTACATAGAACTAGATTGGTTTTGGAATAATACATTTTGAGGTTACCACAAGTCTCAAAGACAAACGAAAAAGTAGCACAGAACCTGAAGTCTGCGTGGCAGAATACTGACTACTAAACCTTATTACTATGGGAATAAAATGTCCAAAGCCATAAAATTATGTCATTGAACAATGGAAAGGAAAAGGAGTGGGAGATACAAATTAAAAAGATTTTTAGTCCTATCTCTCAGTGAGCTTATACTTTAGTAAGGTATATAAATGAAGCCTGCAAATATAATACAAAGTTAATTATGAAAGTATAGAATCAAAGTATTAATGAAAGGAATTAAAAGCCTGGAGGATATGCTTCTAGCTGGGAAGGAAGATAATGGTGGTCTGCAAATTGGCTATAATATTTAACCTGGAATTTGTAGAATTTCAACTTTGAGAGATGTCGGTGTGTGTGTGGGGGAATTAGTTGGGGCAGAGAGAACAGCATGAGCAAAATCTGGGAAGCAGTAAAGTGTACACCATGTTTTGTTTAGTGGTCACTGGTACAAACAAAGTCTGCAGAGATATATGAATAAAGGGATGAGAGGGACTGTGAGGTGGATGATGCATGTAATATTAACTGTTGTTTCCATTGCACTTTCAGAATTAAAACACTTCTTGCAACGATAATAATACATGCATTTTCCTCATTTTGTGAATGAAAAAGTTGGAGCTCTGTAAAAGTCAATTTCTTTTCTCTAATCACACATCTAGTAAATACACAAGGTAGAATTTGAAATCAGGTCTCCTTACTTCAAATTCAATACTTTATCTACCATTCTACTCATAGAGACATGGTTATCATAGAGACAATGCAATACACTCTGTAATGATGTCAGATTTTCTGGGTTGGTTGTCCAAAGCCTAGGAATTCTTTCCTGAGATACAGTGAAGAGACAGAGACCTCCCGTTATTTCTCAAGTCCTTCTTTAGTAGGACATCAACATTAACAATGCCTTTCTAGGTCAGTTGAATACAACCAAGTTGCTTAACTAAATAGTTTCATTCCATCTCTTAAATTATGAGTCCCTTGCAGGTTGGGTCCCTGTATGACACTTTTTAGTAGCCCCAAGACTGAATACACATAATTGTTACATAATAAATATTTATCTCTTGTGATGATTGTCCAAGCTGGTTTACTTCCTTGATTACTGTGGACATGAATGAAGGAGCTCTCCAGCTGAAAGGAATTCAGGTGAGGCTGGAGAGTCTCTACTCTATGCACATGACTGAGCTTAAAACAAACCTACACCCCTGGGCTTGGCAAAGTAATATATTGAGATCATTCTCTGTCTACCATGAATACTTGCCTGTGACTTCCTGTTACCAAATCTTTGTAGTTTAAACCACAGACTTTATCCCTCTTAAACAGTAGCTGAATCCTAGCTTTGATTCTACTTCCATTTTCAAGTACCACTTCACTTCACCAGTTCTTTCCATACCAGAGGACCTGTCTTTCCAAGAAATCATGCTCTCTAGCTTCCAGCCAAAATGACCTGCTTATACTTCCTGATATGGAACAATTTATTCCTCAGTTTCCATTCCTTTACATGTGATGTCATCCACCATACCTTGGAGGATTTCTTCTTATCTCTACCTTGAAATTCCTAACTCCCTTTATGGTTTAGTTCAAGTACTACCTCTTTAAGGGCCTTTCTTAATTTTTTATTTATTATTATTTTATTATTAAAATGTTTATACTATTATTTTTATTATATAAAAATTTTATTATATTATTATTAACATTAATTTTCAATTTTGCTAGTGTTCTGGCCTCATGACTATATATATTGTGTATATTTGTTATATCTATTTATCTGTGAAATGATTTTATTTCCTGGTAGAATGTAAGCACACATAGCGCACAAACTCTCTCTCTCTCTCTCTCTCTCTCTCTCTCTCACACACACACACACACACACACACACACACAGATAGTTTTTTTAATTCAAACATTTTTTTGCTAGCTCCTTTGCACAGAGTAGGTCAATCTATACATGGACTCGCCTTAGCCTCAGTTCTTTTATTTCCCAGAGTAGAGCCTATAGATCTACAATAGAATCATGTTGGTCTTCAGGCAAATTCCATTGAGTTTTCTCCAGAAGTAGTCAGAAGTTTGGGTTCAAGGTACCACAGTATCAAAAAGAACAAGTCTGTGCTATAACTGAAAATGCAACTTATAAGGTCAGAGTTCATAGATCCCTGATATAAAGATGAAATGGACATTAGAGATTATCTAGTCTAACTCTCTCATTTTAACAATTAGGAATCTAAGGTACAAAAAGGCTACCTTTGTTTAAGGTCATATAGAATCAAAGGTAAGATTTGAACCTTTTTTTGACTCCAGAGCTATTTTTTTATACTCTACTGGAGGAATGCCTAGTTATAAGCTGAGCTAGATGCCAATGTTATAGGACTGGGAAGCTTGGTGAACCCTACGAAGAGATTTTATGGGCAGGGTAAGTCATAGCTCTTTTTAGATTCTTTTTTCAGAATTTATTCATTGATCTCTGCTCTTCCCTTGGAATTAGGTCACCTAAGTACCATAATTCCTGTTATTCTATTTGGTAAGAGAAGTTACTGGTTGTATCATGGCTTAATGAACATCTACCACCTCTAGACTAACAACATTTGTGAGATTTTTTCTCATATTGTTATATAACACTGAATCTACTAACCAACTTGAATAGAAGAGGTTTCCAAGCTTTCTGGGCCAGTCCAGTAATATTCCAAAAGTGTTGGCCTATTTTCAACTGACTCCCCATTTCCTCAAATATTTCAATTAACATTTCTGGAAACTTTGAAATTCCACATTGTGGCCATAAAATTTTCCTAAAGACACATTTCTAGTCACTCATTCTCCTACTCCTTCTGACTCACAGGGAAGGAAGAAGGATGTACAGTCTCCTTGATCCTTGTTACTACTTCCTCACCATCAGTCTACCACTGACCTTCAATAACCTTTCCTCATTAAAGGATTGTGTAATCTGCTCATATCACTCAGTGTCCATCAAGGCTAATGTCATTTATTGAAACTTAGGTCATTTCCACAATTCTTTCAATGAGTTTCATTCAACATTCAACAAGCATTTTATTAATTGTCTATCATGTACCAGACACATTTCTATGTTCTATGGTTACAAAAACAACAAAAAAGGAAATACAATCAAGGCATTTACAAGCATTCTAGTAGAGAAATAAGTGTAGACAATTAATATAAAATATAAACATAATATTTTAGGGACACAAAAATATGAACAATAAGGAAGAAAGAAGAAGAGAAGGTGGTACAAGTTAAGTATTGAGGAAGCTAAAGATTTTTAGAGATGGGGTGAAGAGTAAGTAGGTGTACTGACTGTAAGCCTAAGGCATAGCTCATGCAGAGGCATGAGATCAAGAGATGTAATTCCATTCCTAGGAAATAACAAGTAGGCTTATTTGGCTAGAATTAAGATTATGTAATGGAATGACAACTGGAAATATAACTTAGAGACAAGCTGTGAAGGCCTCTTTGGAGGAATGGGGAGGACATTCCCATCCTTTGAGCCACTCATATTTGTGCCTTTAGGATCATCCTCTACTTCTTGCTTCCACATCAGATTTTCAACTAGTCGTCACATCTTAGATTCAACAAAGCAACACATTCTCAGTTCTCTTCCTAACCTTCAACTTCTATCTAATCATTCTCTAGGACCTGTAGATTATGTGTGAAATAAACTGCCTTCATCCCTCAGCACCCCAATGATGAGACATAGGCATCCAAAGTAATGTGCCATGCACTGGTGTCTCCTGGCATCCCCTGGTATCGGCGTCCATGTGAGTGACTATGCGGCAGAGCAAGCATCAAAGTGGGAGAGCAAGTGAGCATAATGTTGCCATGGAAGGGCAGGTGGCATTACATTTGAAAGCCAGTGGTTAAGGACAAAGTTCTTAGACCCGGGCAGGAAGCAAAATCAGTCTCTCTTAGGTTCCATACCTACCACTGTCCCTGGGCTGGGTGGTTTCTAATTTAGTGAGGGATCTTTGACAAGTGGCAGTTGTAGCCAGCCAGCAAAATGGAGTTAAGAGTTCTAGTTATGCTGAACTATCTCTTCTCTCTATCACTTTTTCTCTCTTTATATTGACAAATGCTTATTAATCTGGTGCTGAACCTCCAGATCACTCTTTATTTACTACATTTACATCTACCCAACATTTGTGAAATCTCTTTGCTCTTTTCTCTTCCCATTGTCACTATCCCAAAAGAGCTGTTTGTCACCTCCAGTATGGATAATTGCTATACTCTTCATGTATTTATATATCTCTCCTCTAACTTCCACTAGTCTAGCATTCTTCCTACTGATAGAAAAATCTTTCTTATGCATAGATTTGGTATGCATCTTATTTTTGTACAAAAAAAAGCTTTGGTGACCTTATATTATCTACAAATAAAATTCAAACTTCTCAGGTGATATACAATTAATAACTGGGAAAAGTCACAATCTGGTCACCCTTACATTTCCACCCTCATTTTATATGATGATATTTGTATTCTGTCCTCTAAGCTAAACTCAGAAAATGGCTGCCTACTGAAAATATTCATAGTACTCTCAGGTTTTCCCCTAGTACCTAAGATGGCTTCTTTCTCTCCATTTTTTTGTTCTCTTTGAATCTTCACCCAACTTTTAAATCCAGACTCGAATAACATCTCTTTCAGGTAACCTTATCTGATCTCAGCTGGTATGACCTTTCCCTTAAAATCATTCATAGCATTTTATTTTGAAGCTCTTTATTCAATTGTGCAATATTGTAGATGAAATGAATTCATATTTATAGCTTAGTTTAAACATATTGTATGTTCCTTAAGGAAACTGGTCTTATCTGAACTTTTCATGTCCTCAGCACATAGCATGGTACTCTATACACAATACGTGCATCATAAATGTGTATTATATTCATTTAGAGGAATAGGGAGCTCTCCATTTGAAAGAATTGTGTGTTAGACTAGGGGGCCTAGAGGCAGTTATGTGGTAGAGTGGATATAGTTTTATGCCTGAACTGAATTCAAATCTGGCCCCAGACACTTGCTGTCTTTATGACCTGGAAGTCGCAACCATAGGTCTCTCAACTAAAAAATGATCTTTGTGTGTTGGGAAGAAATGTGATCATGCTTAGCATTATACCTGGCACATGGTAGGCACTTAATAAATGCTTGACTCCTTTCTTCCTAGTCATGCATTACCAAGCTTAAAATTTGTTTATCTCCAATGAGATAACATTGTAATCTTTCTCTGGTGTTAAATTTGGTAGACATAATAAAGGCAACCACCCTTTATTTTTATCTTTATCTCTTTAATTGGATTCATAAGATTCCAAGAAAATATATATTTTACTAGCCCTTGTTAACAGTATAAAAGTAGTCCATCATTTCTTTATTTTAAAGTTGTCCAGACATCCAAATTCCATTCTCATATACTTTTCTCTTTTGATGATGAATTTTATTGATAAATTTTATTCTTGTATCATATAGTTATTCCTATTTAAAACTTATTTTCCTCCTCTCAGAAAGCCATACTTTATAGCATAGATTTTTTTAAAAATAAAAATAAAAAATAAAACCTGTTTATACCTTTAAAAAGAGGCAGTATATGCATTTCTCACATCTGTTCAATGACCTAATTATGAAGATGAGCTGAGGGAGGCAGCTTCTCAATCATCATAACCATTTTCTGAATCAGTCAGTTACCTTCCAATTCTTTCTTTTTTCTCCAAAGCACTTGCCTTGTTTTAGAATTCATACTGAAAAGACCATCTGTGACAATATGATCATCAGGTCCTCACTGAAGTCTTCATAATCCTTAGCAATGGTAAGTAAAATAATCTTTAGGCATTTATCATTTGTTTCTATTTGAATCACCCAAAATGGGTAGTAGTCATCAAGTTCAGTAAGTTTTGGGTGGTTCTTGTTAACATACTGCATAAAGACTTCAGGATAAGAGTAAATCTGTGTTATTCTCTCTCAACTCCTTAAAACCCTTTATTCTCTCCCTGGTGCTGCTCTTGCTTCTACTCCCCAGAATTCCTTAAACTGTAGTCACAGAGGTTCTTAGGATAGCACAATATTCTTGTTTAGAACATATTTAGATTGCTGAGTTCAATTCTGGGCACCTCAGTTTAGAAATATAAGGTATGCATTGCCCAAATAAATCATGTGTATGTCTACATGAATTTATTTAAATGCAACTCAAGGGGAACATTGAAAAATATCTCTAAATTTTGTTCACTCTTTCCAAGGGTGACCTTATATCCTGCCTTGAAGGGAGCAAGAAACCAATCTCCTCTGAGAGTAGTCTTCAACTGTAATTATATCTATCCCATAAAATCTTCATGATTTAAGGGCACAATTGGTTCAGAATGTTTTAAAGACTTTTTCTCCACTACTATCTCTTAGATGAGGTGGGGAGTGTGGATAGTATTTAATTTGTATCCATAATCTTGGTCCTTTCCAACAAAATACAAATTATACAAAGAATTCTCACAAACAACATATATTAAAATAAAAGCATTTATGTAAGAAAATAGCAAACAGAAATCAAAAAAGTCTTATAGATTACAATGCGTCTATTAGATTTCACAGTTTCAGTGGGTCAACTTCTTTCTCAAATACAAACTGCTTGTGTCTTTTAAAGTCCTGTACAGCCAAGGAAAAGGTAGAAGTTAGATAAATAAATTAACAGTGTCACAAAAGCCCAGGAAGGCAGAGAACCTATGAGGAGAGGATGTCAACATTCTTAAATTTGCAGAAAGAGAAAGAAGAATGAGCACTGGAAAAGATCATTGGATTTAGCAATTATGAGATTGTTAAACTTTGAGAAAGAAACTTAACTAAAAATAATTAATAAAGCCTTATTCCTAAAATCTCCTAACTATGTTGCAAAAACTTAGTGAGAAGAGAATATTGAGAAAGTGTTTAACACTTATAAGGGCTACAGAAGAATGAACAAGGATGAGGGTACAGTAAAGTACATTAATTTACTAGTAAGAAATTGTTATTAACCTTGAATATAGTAATTTTGGTGGAATGATGAAATCAGATGAGAAATTTCAGAGAATTAAAAAAGTAATAATAAGAAGGGAAGCAGAAGTTCCTATTGTAAAATCTCTCTCAAGAAACAGGCATGGGAGGAAGAAAAAATAAGATAGATGGATCAAGTGAGGGATTTTTTTTTAAAGATGAAGAAGACATGAACACATTTGCAAGCAGACAGATGGAGTCAGTAGGTAGGAAGAGATTGTAGATAAGGGAGGGAACAGGCCAGACAGAAAGGGCAATCCATTGGAAATGCTGTTTGCTTCTCTAAGAGAAATTTGCCTTGGCAAGGAGAAGGACATTTCTTTATGTGAGATGGGTGAAAGAGGAGATTGTAAAGGAAGAGGATTGAAAAAGTTTGGAACAATTGCTATAGAGAATGAGGAAATGAGTTAATTAGATAGGGGTAAAAGGATTGTATTATAGCAATGACAGCCTAGTTGAATGTATGTAACATCAATTTCTAGTGGAATCAGAGCAGTTTTTTTTTATTTTTACCAATTTTTTTCAGCAGTATGTGTGTAGAAGAGAAGGTACGATAGAAGTGATCCAAGACTAAGGGTTGGCAGGACAAGATCTTTGAAACAATAAGAGAACATGTGATTCATTAGAACAGAACTATAGAATAGAAGTGATTCAAGAAGGAATCAATATAAGAGAAATAAAGTGAATATTGGGTTATTGCCTGGAAAAATACTTAATTTTTGAGAAATTGGATTGAGAAACTGGAAGATATAGTGGAAACAATGAGCATAGTTCAGAGTTTCAAGACAGAGGAAGAGGAGGAACAAAAATATGCTATGATCAGATAAAGGAACTCCAGAGTTCATAAATCTGAAACTGGAGAATTTGTGGATGATAGAAAAATCAAGTCTAAGGCCATCTTTTTGTGTGGTTAAACAGGAGTGGGAAAATAGGTCATTTGAATTGAATAAGTTGAAGAACCAAGTTGTAAGAATGTTTGATGAAGTATCAATATGTATACTGAATAATTCTAGTATGAGCAGAATTTGGGGACAAAAGAAAGACTGTGATCCAAGTACTGAATCCATTGCAAAAAGAAGAGATCAGTAGCAATAATTACTACAATTTTGATTGGATGGTACAGATGAATTAAGTGAATGTCAAAGGTAAGGAGATTGCTGAGTAAAAGATGGAAAGATAGAAACTGGAAGTGGCAAGGAAAACAAGTTAAAGAGAAGATGGCTAGTACTAAAAGGAGTACCAGAAATGTGTGTCTTATTGAAATACAGAAGATGGGTGGAATGGCAAAAAGCCAAAAAGAATTAAAATGAAAGCAAAGTTTTTGCCTTTGATTCCAAAGGCATGCCAGAGAACATGGTGGAAGGGGTAGTGTAATATAGGATTATTAACATTGCCATGTTTGCTTGGGGCAACCTGTCAGTTGCCCTGGTTGGAATGTTGACTGTGGCATGAGCCACAGGGCAAGTACCAACTGCCATTTGGGCCAAGGGTATATAAAGCCCTGGAGACCCAGGACTTGGTTCTGTTCTTTCCTGACTTCTCCCCTCACCTCTCACTTACCCCATACCCCCTTGGGACCTGGGTGGTGGGAGTAGGAACATGGGTAGTTGATAGGCCTAGATTAGGGTTAAACCAATTCTGCAGAACAACTTATCAATACAATCAGCACTACTGGCAAACCTTTAGTCAAAGATTCACTTTATTTATTATCCAGAGTCCACATCACTCTGACCCAGGGCTGCGTGTCCTGGGTCAGCAGAAGACCATCCAGACAAGACCTAATAGCATCTTGAGTCAGATAAATCTTTCACCTTTAGTTCTCAGTACTTCCTAACCCTCTTTCCACTACCTCATCTCCTATACTCCTGTTATCAATAAACCCCTTAGCCATAACCTGAGAACTTTGTGTCTATCAGCCAAGGCCAAGCAGGGACAGCCAACAAGAAGGGTTCTGATCAATCTCAGCAGGGATAAACTCCATTGCTGTCGGAGAGGAAGTCCAATATTCACTTCTTATCAACCTACCACACACCAATAGAAGGCTGCTTCCTCATCAGGAAAGGGGCTGGAGATTAGACATCTCAAAAGAGCCTGGTGTCTAGCAGTGAGAGTTTCACTTAGCACTCTGTTATCCTGGGTTGGATCCTTGTTACATTTATAAACAGTTTCAAGCTCAGCCCTTGTACAGCCCATACCATCCTCTCTATAGCTAGCACCTTCCTCCTTCTAGTGTAATTCCTAGCATAAGGTTACAGTAGGTAAGTTAAGAATGAAACATTCAAGGCAAAGTAAGTAAAGGGAAAGAAATAAGTATTTATATATCAGTTATTATGTGTCAGGCAAAGTGCTAAGTGCTTTTTACAAACACTTTTTAATTTATTTGATGGGAATAAAGATCCGGTAGTAGTGGAAGAAAGTGGTGTTTAAATGATGACTGCAGGTAGTCTGTTGGATGGTGAGATACAGGTCTTTAAAGGATAGGTTATTTCTCCATGTAGTCATCTTCTCTCCTCCTAGGGAATAAGGAGCCATCCTTCTTAGTGAAAGAGATGTTTATATGTTTTATATTTATTGTATTGATCCAGAGCAATGCAAATATGTGAGGGAGGCAATACTGTATTTATTTAGCAATTTTTAGCTAGAAAATATAATTTGTCATACAATAGTATAGATAAGCCATAATGACATATGTTCACTTTTAAACTTTTCTTATACTAATGGATACAGAGGAAATTCTCTTATTAATATAAAAATTCATATACATTTTTGAGATAATAAACAATAGCAACAACATCAAAGCCATTGATTGTAAAATTACTCCACAACTATGATATATGTATGGAATTAAATATTATCATCTGAGAAATTATAAATTTGAGAATTTCATTTGAGCTGTGCCAGAGCATACTTCTGGTGCCAGGCTTTTGCATCCTAAGGTTTTGAGACAGACAAGGCACAGGTGTGAGAGCAGCTGTTGCTTAGGGTCGTGTAGAGATGGTGACCTTCTCTTTGCCTTCATCCTTCCATAAAGGTTATGCAATTTAGCCAACTATAAATAAGTTCTATGTTTCAGGTCACATGGATCTCTGTTACTTAGGAATTCATTGCCATTCAAGTATAATACTAACATTGACTGTTGAGATTCAATGAGACTTTTGTTGCCTTTCCATGCTGTCTTTATAGTATTTCAGTAAATATGTACATTGTTTTTCTGGCTTTGTGTTTTTAACTCTCCATTATTTTACACAAAATGTCTGTGATTCTCTGATTCTCTTACATACGTCATTTATTGAATACAGTGTCACAGAGCAATAAGAGAGTCAGCTTTGGAGGAGTAAAAATAATTAAAGATGAAGAAATTAAGTTCAAGTCTTGCCTTCATAATAACTTCTGCTTATGCCTATAATTAAAATGAATTTTAAGTTTCAGTTTAGAAGTCCTTTGACCTGTTAGAGGGAGGTGGTCTGTGGCACCCAGTTTAGTAATAGCTTCTCTAAGGATATAAGTTTTGGAGCAAATACTGATCTATACTGCTAGAGGAGTTTCTCACTAACAGTGCCTTTTATTGCAGGATATCACAAGTCTAATCCAAAAAAACTCATACTATTCCTTAGTGTATAAATCTATTCTACTAAAGTATTATATAACTCAATCATTTATCAATTTGGGTGCATATTTTATTTGTAGGGTTTTTTCATTTTGTAATCACAAAGAATGCTATAATGAATAGGCAAAGCAAAATTAAGCACAGAATGATACAGGTAGGGAAAAAGAAAATTCTGGAATTTCAAATGTTGGCCTCTTTTTAGTCTAAAACTCTGAAACTAATATGAGAATGGTGAGAGGCCAAGGAAGATACAGGGATGCCAATGTGAGCTAAGCTGAGATTGTGAAGGGGAAAAAATTCTCTCTTTTGTCCATATCAGGTTAAGTTTAAGGCTAATTAACTACTGAGTGCCAGCCAAAGAGATTATGAGTTTTTCACTATAGTCTAAGAATAGGGAAAAAAAACCCTGTAAATTGAATATTTTAAGGTTATTCTTCTTCAGACAGAGAATGAAAATGGAAGCCAAAAAGAAAATGGAACCCATAGTTACATTCAAATATACTGCAGAAATACATGAATATTCCAAAAGAAGTACTCATAGGGTCTCAGGCCACTTATAATTTGGGATAAGCCAGAATGATGACACCTAAATCAATATTAATCTTCATACATTATTTGAACCTTCCTAGACATTTCAAGTGGTGGCCCCTTGTTTAATCATTTTATTGAGAGCACACAATACCACATATTGATCTTTTTACTGAATGTTTAATGAAGGAATGTTTTTTGAACTTTTATACGAGTGGAGATAGATCAGCTCTCAATCAACTTCCCCCTCTTGTCCTAGTTGCCACTGGGAAGAGATATACCTAATTTTGAGAGGGTCTTCTGGGCTGGGACCTCTTCAGACATTCTCTTGGTGGTTTAGTTTTGGGAATAAAGGAAATACTCATAAATTATTCAATGGATAACAAAAAAGATATTTGTAATCATAGTAAAAGGATAGTTAACAAAGATAAACATTGAGGGCAATATTTGAGTTGATAAGCTAAACAAAACTTCCTTACCTGAGTTTCTTTTTTTTTTTTTTAATTTTTTCAGCCAATGAGCATCAGAGGTGCTCCTCATGTGCCCCTACAGACTACTTTGTATTCAGACAACACAGTTATACTACAACCTAAACTTTCAGTTCTATGAGTCAGCCAAGTATTAAGGGAGCCCTTAATAGCACTTGAAGGAGAAAAAATAGACTTGCTAAGGGTCACGGATTAAGTCTAAACACGAATAGCCAGACCAGGTTGTAGCTGGTTGGATCTGTGATCTCAGGAAGAAGTTTTGGTTTCTGTAAAACTTGTTGATGTCTTTTTAAAAAATGTTTTGGTCAGAACATATGATTTCATTAGCCTAGGGAATTTGTGGAATGCACTTAACATTTATTTGTTGAATGAGTAGTGAGGAAACTACCCCTGTCAAGGTAGATTGGCAATTAATGTGCACTTCAAAGATTTACCTGTGGACACTAACAGGTTAAGTGCCTTGCTTAAGGTCACATAGTCAGTATACCTCAGAATAAGTTGTCAAAAAAGGGTTGGGTCTTCCTGACTCAGAGTCAGGCTCTCTCCCAACTTGGTCATGCTACTTCTTAGCTATAGTCTAATAGAACTATATGTGTGACATTGATCTTTGTGAAGGAACATTAATAGAGTTTTAAATGTTGAAAATTAGTTGTATTAATGAATAATGCTCAGGTGGAAAATATTCAGAGGTTTAAAAATAAAAGTTTCTAAGTGTAGTGTATAGAGTGCAGGGTCTGGAGTCAGAAAATCTCACCTTACTGAATTCAAATCTGGCTTCAGATAATTTCTAGCAAGTAACGTATCCTTGTTTAACCCAGTTTCTTCACCTGTAAAATAAGCTAGAGAAGAAAATGTCAAACACTGCAGTATGTTTTTAAACTCTTACTTTCTGCCTAAGAATCAATAATGTGTATTGGTTCTAAGGCAGAAGAGCAGTAAGGGCAGGCAATGGGGGTTAAGTGACTTGCCCAGGTGACAGAGCTAGGAAGTATTTGAGGCCAGATTTGAACCTACGACCTCCTGTCTACAAGCCTGGTTCTCAATCCACTGAATCACCCAGCTCCCCCTTGCAGTATTTTTTTCAAGAAAACTCCTAATGTGTTTATTAAGTGTCAGACAGAATAGAAAAAAATGACTCATCAGAAAGAATGAATGAATGGATCAAAGAACAAATCATAAAGACAATAAATAATTTCACTAAAGAGAATGACGAGACAATATACCAGAATTTATGGAATTCAGCCAAAGCACTAGTTGGAAAAAAATTTTAGATCCCTAAATTCTAACATCAATAAAATAAAGAACAGATCAATACATTGGACAAATAGGAAAAAAATTAATTGTTCATGGGAAGGATAAGCTAACATAATAAAAAAGACAATCCTAGCCAAATTAATTTACTTATTCAGTGCCATACCTATCAAACTACTAAATAACTTTTTTATAGAATGAGAAAAAATTATAACAAAGTTAATTTGGAAAAACAAAAAATCAAGAATATCAAGGGAAATAATGAAAAAAATATGGAGGATGGTGGCCTAGCAGTACCATATCTTAGACTGTACTATAAAGTAGTGGTCATCAAAACAATAGAGTACTGGCTAAGAGACAGAAGGTGGATCAATGGAAAAACTAGGGGTAAATGACTTCAGCAAGCTAGTGTTCGATAATCCCAAAGATCTTAGCCTTTGGGACAAGAATGCAGTATTTGACAAAAACTGTCAGGAAAATTGGAACACAGTATGAGAAAAATTAGGTTTGGATCAATATCTTATACCCTATACCAGTGACTCCAAAAGTGGGTGATACTGCCCACTGGTGGGTGCTGCAGCAATCCAGGGAGGTGGTGATGGCCACAGGTGCATTTATCTTTCCTATTAATTGCTATTAAAATTTAAAAAAATAATTTCCAGGGGGCTAAGTAATATTTTTTCTGGAAAGGGGGCGGTAGGCCAAAAAAGTTTGGGAACCACTGCCCTCTACCAAGATAAATTCAAAATGAGTAAATGACAAATACAAAGAGTGGAATCATAAATAAACCAGGTGAATATAGAATAGTATACCTGTCAGATCTGTGGAAAAGGAAGGAATGTAAGATGTAGCAAGAGATAGAGAACATTACAAAATGTAAAATAAATGACTTTGATTATATCAAATTAAAAAGGTTCTGTACAAACAAAATCAAGACAACCAAAATTAGAAAGCAACAAACTGGGAGAATATTTTTATAACAAAACTCTCTGACAAAGGTTTAATTTCCCAAATACATAAGGTTTAAAGTCAAATTTACAAAAAATCAAGCCAATCCCCAATCAACAAATGATCAAGGGACATAATGCCTGCCCTTTGACCCAGACCCAGGGTTTATACCCCAAAGTGATAATAGGGAAAAAGACTTGTACAAAAATATTTATAGCAACACTCTTTGTGGTGGCAAAAAATTTGAAAATGAGGAGGTATCCATCAATTGGGGAATGGCTGAACAAATTGTCATATCTGATGGTGATGGAATACTATTGAACTTAAAGGAATGATGAACTGGAGGAATTACATGTGAATTGGAAAGATCTCCAGGAACTGATGCAGAGTGCAATGAGTAGAACCAAGATAACTTTGTACACAGAGACTGATACATTTTGGCACAATCAAAAGTAATAGACTTTTCTACCTGCAGCAATACAATGACCCAGGACAATCCAGAGGAATTTATGAGAAAGGATGCTATCCACATCCAGAGAAAGAATGGTGGGAGAAAAGATACAGAAGAAAAAGATATGATTGATCACATAGTTTGATAGGGATATAATTAGGGGTTTGATGTTAAAAGATCACTCTATTGCAAATATGAATAACATGGAAATAGGTTTTTATCAATGATACATGTATATCCCAGTAAAATTGCTCATCACCTCTGGGAAGTGGGGAGGAAAAGGGGGTAGGAAAAATCATGGATCATGTAACCATGGAAACATTTTAAATTAAAATAAAAAGAATACATTGGACATGCATTAAAAAAACAGGAAAAAACAACAAATTAAAAATCCTTTATTAAACATCAAATTTGAAATCCTGAAAATCAAATGAGAGATTAATAAAATTTAAACTAAGTAAATGAATTGTTAAATAAAACAAGGAACTAGTTTTATGAAAAACAAACAAGAAAATAAATAAACCATAAGTTAATATGATATTAAAAAAGAAGGAAACCAAATAGCCTGTGTAAAAAAATACAAAGGATGATTACACCAACAAAAAAGATAAAATTAAAGAAATTATTATGACTTATTTTGCCCAATTATATGCCAAAAGAAGTGACAATGTAACTGAAATAGATAAACATATATGAAAATATATATTTCCCACAATAATTAAAGAGGAATTAGAATGCTTAAGTAACCCTATCTTAGAAAGAGAAATGGAACAAGCCATGAATGAGCTCTCAAAGAAATCATTTTTAGGACAAGATGCACTCGAAATTCAAAATGACTTTTACCAAAATATTAAAGGAAAATTAATTCTAATACTATATTAACAATTAGGAAAAGTAGGTGTAAAAAGGAGTCCTACCGATTCCTTTTTTGACACAAATATGATGCTGATACCTAAACCAGGAAGAGCAAAAACTGAGAAATAAAAAAACTATATAACAATTTCCCTAATCAAGATTGAAGCAAAAATTATAAATAAAACACTAGCAAGGAGATTACAACAGTATATGACAAAAATCACACACTATGAACAGGTGGAATTTATACCATGAATTCAGTGCTGGTTCAATGTAAGGAAAACTATCATCATAACTAATAATTTTAACAACAAAAATATGATTATCTTGAGAGATGTAGAAAAGGATAGGAATGAATGGAACTTACTTACAATGATAAGTAGGACTTATCTCAAACCATTCAGTAAGCATTTATTTGTAATGAGGGGAAGCTGGAAGCCTTCCCAATAAAATTATGCATGAAACAAAAAAGCCCATTATCAACACCATTATTCAATATCATACTAGAAATGTTAGCTACAGCAGAAAAACAAGAAAAAATAAATGGAAGGAATTAGAATAGGCACTGAGGAAACAGAACTTTCACTCTACAGATTAAATGATGACATAAGTAAAGAATCATCCGGAAAAAGTAATTGTAACAATTAACAATTTTTCCAAGTTGAGGGCTATGAAATGAACCCATATAAAACAACAGCATTCATATATATTATGAAAAAAATCCCAGGAAGAAGAAAGAGAGAAATTTCATTTAAAATAACTGTAGAAATTATAAGATGTTTGGGAGTCTTAAATGTCAAGAAAAACCCAGGAACTATACGAACAAAATTACAAAATACATTTTCTACAAATAAAGAGTGATATAGATAATTGGAAAGATAGCATTTGCTAATGGATAGGTTGAACCAATATAATGAAAATGATCATCTAAATTAATTTACTTATTCTGTGCCATAGAAATCAAACTACCAAAAATTTAAAATACAATAACAAATTTTATATAGAAGAAAAATAGGTAAAAATTATTAAGAGAATCAATGGAAATAAAAATGGGAAGTAGGCTAGCCTAGTAGTTCTATGTCTCAGATTGAATTGTAAAGTGGTAATAATGAAAACAATCTGGTACTATTTAAAAAGTAGAGAGATTAATGGAATAGATTATGTGAGCAATACACAACAATGAATGACCATACTAATCTAGTGTTTGATAATATCATAGACATAAGATTTTTGGAAAATAACTCACTATTTGAAAAAAAAATTGCTAGAAAAAATTTGCAAAGCTATTTTGCTGATGATAGTATAGACCAGAATCTCACATTTTATATCAAGATAAGATCTAAATGAGCACATGACTGATATAAAAGGTGATATAATAAGCTAATTAGGGGAGAATGGAATATTTTACCTATAAGATACATGTATATGGAAGAATATGTTATGAAACAAGAGTGAGAAACAGAAAGTAAAATGAATAATTTTGATAACATTAAGTTTAAAAGTTTTTGCACACACAAGCAGATTTCTCTGATAAAGGCCTCATTTCTCAAATGTACAGATAATAGAACCAAATTTATGGGAGTATGATTCATTCTCCATTGATGAATGGTTAAAGGATACAAGCAGGCAATTTTGAGAAGAAATCAAAGCTATAGATTGTCATATAAAATTCACTAAATCACTATTTAATAGAAAATACAAATTAAACCAACTTTGAGGGACCACCTTACACCTATTAGATTGACTCATATGACAGAAAGGTAAAATAACTAATAGTAGAGGGGATGTAGAAAAATCATTGTTGGTAGAGCTATGAACTTGTCCAGAAATTTTGTAGGGTAATTAAAAATTATGACCAAAGGGTTATTAAACTGTGCATAACCTTTAATCCAGATATACCACTACTAGATCTGAGTCTCAAGAACAACCGAGAAAGAAAAATATTATAAATACAAGAAGCAAAATTATAGCAGCACTTTTTGTAGTAACAAATAATTGGACATTGAAGTAATGCCCATAAATTCGAGAATGATTCTATAAAGTTGTGGTATATGATTGTAATGGAATTATATTATGCTATAATAAATTTGACAAGCAGAATAGTGTCAGAAAAAACTGAAAAGACTTACCTGAACCAATACAAAGTGAAGTGAACAAAATTATGATTGTTCTTTGGAGTTGGAGTCTCTGCTTGCTGGACCTGAGACCTGAGACATTGGTGAGACTATTCTTAAATCTCTCCCTTTGTACTACCACATGGTGAGTATAAAGACTGACTCTTCCTGGATTTTTTTCTGAAGGAACTCTCCTTTCAAGAGAGGCTTTGGGACTGAAACTTTTGCTTCATTCATCCCTGGTCTTCAGCTCAAGGATGAGGTTTCTCTGACTGAGATTTAATTAGCCCTGCCTGGGTTGAGCCAAGGGCCGGAGCAAATTATTTAGTGTGTTAATCTAGATCTCTTACTCTACCCTCTTCTCATCACTCTACTTTCACTCTCTCCTATATTTTATAAATAAATTGCTAAAACATCATTTTTGTATTGATATTTATTCAATTCCTGGAGACCAACCCATTTTAATATTCAGTCCAACCAACCATAATTTTCCCCTTTACACTGGTATCATGATTGCTACTCCTGTATCTATCTATCTATCTATCTATCTATCTATCTATCTATCTATCTATCTATCTATCTATCTATCTATCTATTTTTTTATTTAGAAGATGCATAATAAATTCTGCTGTAGCCTTTTACCTTTAATCTGTATGTGTCACCCTGCCTCAAATGTGTTTCTTATAAAACACATATAGTAGGATTCTGTTTTTTAATCCACTGTTTTTTAATCTGTTATCAGCTTCTGTTTTATGAGTGAATTCATCCCATTCACATTCAGAATAATGATAACTAGTTGTGTATTGACCTCCATCTTATTTTTCCCTTTTGATCCTGCTCTATTCCCTTTCATTATATTCCTCCTAATAAATGTTTGCTTCTTATTACCCTGCCACTTTCCCCTAAATCCAATTACCTCCCCTTGTTTTTATCTTGTTCCCCTTCTACTTCTCTTAAACTTTCTTGATGTTATCCTTAGCTTTTCCCCCCCTGGGTTTCTGCCTACTTCAGTTTTTCCAATATTATATGACCACCTGAAGGTTGAGAGCTCTGAGAGTCACCTCCCCTGCTGATTCTATTAGCCTTTGAGAAGCTGATAGCTAAAAGACTTTCACTCTGTCTTCTTGTTGGTCCTTTCTCTCCTGTATTCATTTTGTGGCATTATTTTGATATTGGTTGGAGAAGATTCTTGTAGGGACTCTGAGCTTCTCTGCTTTACTCCTCCATCTTCTAAAATATATTTAAGAAACAATTTAACTGAGGCACCCCTGTTTAAGTGTTAAAATTAATGGTTTGGCAAAATATATGAAAATATAAATCTTTTATTTATAAAGTAGAGAAATACAAATGGGTAGAAAAGACATTAACCTATCTAACTAAATATTGTTCCAGTGCTTGATTCAGCCAGGACTTGTTAACCTTCGATCAGAATTAAACTATCTCCAGAAGACAGGAAGGGAAAACCAGCTATCCACTCACTTCAAGACAATGACTGGAGCTGAAGGTGGCTCGTGAGGCCTATTTTCTTCTTTCAGCTGACCTTCTTCTTGAAGTTGACTTCCTTCTTGGAGTGACTCTCTTCTTGGAGTTCACTCTCTACTAGACTCCTTGGCCGGACTTGCCTGCTCAGGGATTTTCATGAATTTTATGGTGGTTTTCTGTCCCTGCCCCTTTTCATGAGGGCCAATAACAGTTTCCAAATTGTCTAAGTTCTCACTTTTGGAACCACATCTTTCTGAGTGTGTGAACTCTTAAGTTTATGGCTTCTTCTCACCTAGCATCAAGTAAGGTGTGAACTCACTAAGTGGTTTGTGAGCTCTTCCACCTGGTTCAAGCTTGTGTTGATTCAAAGTTATTGCCAACCAAAATGTTAACTAAGCAAAGAGAACAAAGGATTCCCTTTTCACAAGTATGAACTCAAAAAGAACCAAGAATTTCCTTTTACACCTGGAATATAAAAACTTTAGAGATAGTTCAACAAAAATTTATACTAAATTTGCTATAGGAAAATGGAGATAGAGAAGAATTTGCTATTTAGAAAAATGGATGTGGAATGAATATTTCAATATATATACTTATATATCTACATTCATCATCTGAATTGGTGAACTCAAGAGGCTAAAGGATAGTTCTCTTAAACCTGTGATGTTTCTCTTCCTCAATATTTCTGGTCTCCAATCCTGACTTGTGATGTTTTTCCACTATGACACCATCTTGACACTTTCTCCATTCTCCATTACTGCTTTTCAGCACTTTTTGCTAGTATGTGTATTCTTGGTATTTTGCAAAGTGCTTGGTATTTGTTGCTTGATTATTTTTAGTTATGGCCTACTCTTTGTGACAGCAGGTGGGGTTTTCTTGGCAGAAATACTGGAATGGTTTGCCGTTTCCTTCTCCAGCTCATCTTATAAATGAGGAAACTAAGAAAAAACACGGTAGAGTGGCTTGCCTAGATTCACACAACTAGTAAGTGTCTGAGGTTGTATTTGAACTCATCATGATGCGTCTTCCTGATTTAAAGCCCAGTGCTCTATCCACTGTGCCACCTAGCTGCCCTGCTTGGTATATGGTAAACATTTAATGAATTCTTGACTCATTGAAAGATAAATAAATTGATAAAAATCATTTGATTTATTGAAAGATATAGGCTTTGGAATTTTCTTTAGTAGAAAAAAGGCACTCATTTAAAAAAATACCTATTTCAATACTCTTTCATCTTTTAGAAACATGGGGAATTGATTTATAGGTTTTGTATTGCTCTTGATATCTATATGTCTATTTAATATTTACAAAGTACTTTACAGATATAAAGATATTAAAATATACTTTGAAGTTCAATTTTTGTTTTTTGTATCTCTAGCACCTAGTAGAAGATCTTGTACACAGAAAGCATATAATGGTTGTCTCTGAATTTGAACATTTGACCTCCATAGCAACCCTGGTAAATGTATGGCTATATATATATATTATAACCCCAAATTTATAAATGAAGAATGAGCTAAAGGACAGAGAGGTAAAGGGACTTTCCCTTGCCTGAGGACTAGAAATATTTCATTTTTTTCTTTGTATCCCTCTCTCCTAGCAGAATTTCTGACAAGAAATAATCATAATATAGTTGATTGATGGATTGATTGTTATCAGTGTCAGAGGCAGTATGAACCATGCTCTTTCTGGGCTTAAAATCTAATACTCTATCATGTGGTTTCTGTGCAACATTAATTACTTAAGAAAATAAACTACTTATGGGATAAAAGATGATCTGACAAGTCTAATATTTAGAGGATTATTTCTAAAGTTTCAAATATAACAAAAGAAACTCAGGAATACTCATTAGTATTCAAAATGAGTCATCTTATTTATAACTCCTGCTCATCAGATTGATTAACTGGCTGGGTTGATCTCCCCTAGAAATCCCTTGCCAAGTTATGTTTTAGAAAACTGTGCTTTAGGCACTTTCCTAGATGTTTCTTAGTTTATTTGACTTGATATCTCCCTGAGAATGCATTATAGTTGAAAGAGCACTGAAATGACATTTAGGAAACATGATATCTAGTGCTCATTCTTTCACAAAGTAGAGGCAACATGGTATAGTGGCTCTGGAGTTATAGAACCTAGAATCAAATATCCCCTTCTGTGCTTACTCTCTGTATGACCTTGGACAGGACACTTAACCTCTTGGTCTCAATTTCCTCATCTGAAAAATGAAGGGCTAGAACTTGGTGACACTTGAGGCTCATTCTAGCTCTATGTTTGTTTGTAAGCTTAAATCTCATAACCTTTCTGGGATTAAGCTTTCTTATTTGTCAAAATCTACCTAGTAAGCTCTAGCTTGTCTGGATCAACCAAATGATTTGTGTTGTATCAAGATACTTCTTAAAGCCTCTTTTATTATAGTTATAGCATTCTGATTTTCAACTTACTTAAAGCACCCACTTAGATACTCTGTAGGCAAACCATGTGTCCATACCTATACCTCTGTAGATGTGGTTTGATTCTGACCACTAAAATATTGTTTTTATAAGGACTCATATACACATTCAAACATATATGGAAATACATAAAAGCTGTTTGATATAGTGGGTAGAATGTTTCAAGAGAAAACACCCCTCCTCAGATACTTACTATCTGTGTAATGTAGGCAGGCCTCTTTACCTCTCAGACTCAGTTACCTCATCTGTAAAATGAGGATACAACAGTTCTTCCCTCCTAGAGTTACTGTGAAGATTAAATTAAATGAAGTATATTTAAAATACCTTGCCCACCACAAAGGAATGTTAGTTAATAAAAAAATAATACTAACAACAATAACAACAAAATGCCTGGTGATAATCACCTTAGCAAAGTTCAGCAACAAATTAAAAGGCACCACTTGTATTGATACTCTAATCTCATAACCTATTTTGCATTGTTTGCCTTGACTTGTATGAAAGGGGAAGTGACAGAGACTTAGTACTACAATAGTTTGTTGGGGAGGAAACAACCAATAACTTTCCTGTGACACAAAAGAGCATAAGTAAACATAATGTACCTGTTCTTAGGGCTCAATAAACAATATTTATTTGTTTTAAAAGTATTTAGTGAAAACAGTGGCTACCATTTAAATAAATAAGCTTTCATTGATAAATAACAGAACTGATGGATTAAATATGCTAATTAGCTGATGGGTAATGAACAAACATTATATTCAGTAAGACAGAAGCTTATACAACCCCTTCTACATTAATGGAAATATGGGACACATCACTAGCAAGATAACTTGGAATATATAACTATTACTTAGCAAGTTTAAAAGATAGGTAGGTAGATAGATAAATAGATAAGAGATGTATGCACCCATAATATTAAGTTGTTAAAAGGTTAAATAATGTTTCATGTGATAAAATGATTGTTATTTTCAATCTTTTTTTTTAATTCAATAACCCAGAGTAGCATACTATCAGTCATGAAATAGACTAGCAGGAAATGAGAAAATTCTAGCATTGCAAATTTTGGTGAAGTAGAGGGACAGACTGCAAATTTTAAAAAAAGGAAAAGGCATTATTTTTCCTTCTCATATTCAAATGGAATGGACTGAATTATTAAGTAGTAAATTTCCCATCATAGAAGATATTCAAGCAGAAATTGGATGGCCATTTTTAGATGGGATGAATCTCTCTTATTGGAGGGTTGACTAGATAGAACAGTAACATCATAGAATTGAAGATGGCTGAGGAGTTAATTTAGTCTAATCTCCTAAGACATAAATCCCTTCCACATCATCAGTATCTTTCTGATATAGGAACTGGCCTTATAATTGCATTGATACGATGAGCGTTCAAGTGATAAAATTCCCTTTATCAATCAAAATCAGCAACAATTCTCTTCCATTCATAAACTTGGATCACTAGAGACAAATAATAGATGACTTTTTAAAATTTCATTTGATGAAACATCCTTGAAAAGCTCCCATTAAATCTCTTGTAGAATAACTCTAATTTTGTTCTGAGTTTAAGGTTCTACAAATTGCCTTTAGAGGTGCATGAGGAACAGGCAATTTGGTTAATTTTATAATAATAATAATAACTTTAGTCACTTATATTAATATATTTTAGAGTTCACAGAGTATTTTGAACGTTTTATATCATTTCAGTATTCACGCTGAATCATGACATCAGCGATACAATTTTTATTCTAGTTTCATAAAGGGTGAGATTGTGAGCTCCTTGAGAATCTTTTGCCTTTCTTGGTATCTCCAGAATTTATCATAGTGTCTGGTAACTTAGTTGATTAATAAATGCTTGTTGGTAATGACTTACCTAACGTCTTATATTGATAAGGCAGTGGAAGAAATGCCATTGAAATAAAAGTGTTTAGTGTCTATTTTTTTCTACTTTCTAATTTTCTTTGGCTTTTCCTTTCTGCATTTTTCTTCTTGTCTATATAAAAAGCTGTTCTTCTTTGTGATACTAGATGTTCTAAAAGGGTAAGGAATGTCTATAATCATATAGTGTGGTATTTGCTTCTGTTTTAGGCTTGCTCATTGTCAACATAATATTACTTATGTATCTATGTATAGGAACCTGTCCCATTTCTTTCACCCCTTCCAAATGATAGTTAAGGGCTTCCTGGGTAAAATATAATACTGAATGCAGGAAGGCAGAATCACAGAATCTTAAAAATGTCAGAGGCTGGCTGGGGAACAAAAGGAAATCTGAACACTACTTCTACTTAGAGAGGAGCCCTAACTTTTTCCTAGACAATTTTCATGAAGTTTACTACCTTACTGGAAGCAGGATCTGCCAGGCTGTTGGAGAGTGCCCTTTCAAACAGTGCCACCTCCTGTTGGCAGGGAAGTTTTGAGGTTCTTGGGTTAACTGAAGCAAAGAAAGGAAAACAAAACAAAAAAAAAAGAAAACATTCTACTTTTTCAAAAGTAATTTGCCAAGAGTCAAATTAATTGAGTTTTCTCTGTTAACCAACTCAGTGGATTGAGAGCCAGGCTCAGACAGAAAACTGGATTGAAATCTAGCCTTAGACACTTCCTACTGTGTGACCCTGGGCAAGTCACTTAAACCCCATTGCTTAGCCCTTACCACTCTTCTGCCTTAAAATCAATACATAGTATTGATTCTAAGATGGAAGGTAAGAGTTTAAAAATAAAATAAAATAAAAACAATATATCACACTGACAATTTTACATGGAGAACACTTTTGTTAAACTTTGACTCAGAGGACAGGTAGGCTGGGCAATAATAGGGGACTCAGCCAGGAATTTAGAAGACCAGGATCCAAATCTAACAACAGATTCTTATTAGCCATTTGGCCCTAGGAAAGCCATTTGATCTGTCTGCCTCTGTTTATTAAACTTTAAAATAATAATAGCATTTCCCTCCCAGAGCTGTTGTTAGGATCAAAAAAGATTATTTTTATACAGTGCCTGGCACATAGTAGGTACTTAATAAATGCTCCTATCCTAACTTCATATAATCACAAAGCTGAAAAGTTGGGAAAGCAGGGTAAAGAGGCTAGATTTAGAGCTGAAAGGCTAGGGTTCAATTTTCCAAGCCTGTCAATTTATAAGATGTGTGACCTCTGGCAATCATTTAACTTTCCTGGGCCTCAGTTTCCTCTGTCATAAAAATGAATTTGCATGACTAAATGACCTCTACTGTCAATTCAGATTCTAAATATGAGAAATTTCAAAGCCCAAGTTATATGTAAAGAGAATTTCTATCTATGATAGCTTCAGTAAGTGGTCATCCAGCCTCTATGTAAACACACTTTATCCCTGGATATATGAGTCTCAAGTCCCATTCCCAGACAAAAAGCATGTTTGTCTCCAGGAGGAATCTGTGTTTGGCTGACCCCCAAAAAACAAACAAAAACACACACACACACACACACACACACAAACCCACAGTGCCTGGCACACAGCATAATTTAATAAATTATTAATTAATTGATATCTACTCCCCTACTCTTCCCAGTCTCTTGAATATTTTCCCCCTTTTTCACCTTCATAGAAGAGCAATGAGGGAAATAATGAAATCACTTTGAAGAAAATAAGTTCTAACCTTCTGTCTTTTACTGAACTTAAGAATCAGTAGGTAATTCAACAAACATTTATTTAATACCTGCTATGTATCTGGCACTCTGCTAAATGCTAAGGAAATAAGAAAGACAATGAAAATAAAATAAAATATTCCTCAGTCAAGGAACTCATAGTATAGTAAAGGAAATTAAATGTAGACAACAATGTACAAACAAAATATTTTGATAACGAATTGGAGATAGTTTGGAAGACAATGAAATTAAGGAGTTGGAAAGGCCTCTTGTAGAAGATGGGGCTTTAACTGAAAGCTGAAGAAAATCAGGGAAGCTAGGAGGTGAACAAAAGGATGGAGAGAGTTCCAGGCACAGGACGCAGTCAGTGAAAATGTTTAGAATTGAGAAATGGCTCAAAAAGTTCTTTTAAAACCTTCATTTTTTACATAATTTCTGTTGGCTTACTTTAGTTCAGATCTGTGATTTTATCTGTCTAAGCAAGTACCGGTTTTGAAACTCTGTCCTACAAAGAAGAACAACTCCTTGTCTGTACTTTTATTTTTCCAGAGTTGTCCGAAGCATTCAGAGGTTAAGTGACTTCCCACTAGTCTCAAAGGCATGAGATAGAGTCAGAACTTGACCCCCACGTCATCCTGACTCTAAGGTGACTCTCATTGCTGTTCATCTAAACATTAGCTATTATTATAAAATTATTATCATTACAACATTACTAACAGAATTTTAAAAATAAAATTATATGAATAATTTATTTGAAAATGGCCTTCTTTCACTAGAATTTTTAACATGTAAATGGATATGGATCAATGCTTCCTTTCCATCCTTTCTCTTAATTGAGTCAAATCAATTGAGCCAGGCTGGGAAGGCATTTAAGTGTTGATATGTGGAAGGCTGAAACACTAAACAAACCAAATGCTTAACATTATATTTTGCGGAGCAGCTAGGTAGTCTCTCTTCATGATCAATTATCTCAAAGCAATGGTTATGCAAAAAATAAGCTCTCATCTTTGTCATTCCAGTGAACATTAGTCTCTAGAGAGGCAAGTCAGACTATCAGCAGCATTGATTAACTATTCTGAGTGTTGTCAGAAGCACCAGACACAGGAGAATTGTTTATTATGAATGGAATACTGAAAGACTAGAAGCAACAATATAATTCTCATGCTGAATGCTAGGAACCAGAGCAAAATCTCAGTAATGAGAAATTTTTTGAGGACCTCTTGCTAAATAGACAATTTTTGAGAATCAAAGGATTCATCTTCTTCTTTAGAGGCTTGGGTTTTGTAGGAATTAGATAAATCATTTTTTAAAAATATATACATTTTTATTTCTTTCTTTAAATATTTCCAAAGTACCTGTAACATTTTAAAACATTTATTTTCTTCTAAATTTTGAATTCCAAATTAGCTTGCTCCTTCCTGCCCTCCACCTCTTGAGAGGCAAGCAATATGCTATCTATTATATATGTGAAGTCCTGCAAAACATATTTCTATAATATCTGTGTTTCAAAAAATACACATGCTGAAAAAAGGAAAAAAAAACATAAAAATATGCTTCAATTTGCAGTTAGAGGACATCAGCTCTTTCTCGAGTGGTAGCATTTCTCATTGTGGGTCCTTTGGATTTGCTGTGGATCATTGTCTTGATCAGAATAGCAAAACCTTTCACAGTTAATTATTAGTACGATATTACTATTATTATCTGTGATGTTCTCCTTCTTCAATCTCTTCACTTTGTATTGGTTTATATGTCTTCCTATTTTTTTTCTAAAACTATTTTGCCTGTCATTTCTTATAGCATAATAGTAATTCATCACAATTATATGCCATAACTTCTTCAACATTCCTCAATTGATGAGAATCTCCTCAATTTCTAATTCTTTGTCACTGCTAAAAGAGATAAATATATTTGAACAAATAGTTCCTTTTCCTTTTTCATTGGTCCCTTTAGGATGCAGATCTCCTAGTGGTATAGCCCTTTCAGCATAGTTCCAAATAGTTTTCTACAATAACTGGACTGGTTGACCACATCACTAATCTAGCAACATTTTGTTATTTACCTTTTCTATCATGTTTGTCATTTTCATAATGGCTAGATGGTTCTCAGAGTTGCTTTAATTTGCATTTCTCTAATCAATAGTAATTTAGGGCATTTTTTTCATGTCATTGTAGATAGCTTTTATGTTGTCTCTTGAAAACTATCTGTTGGCATCCTTTCACAATTTAGACATTTAGTAATTTGAAAATGGCTCATATTTTAATAAAATTGCCTCAGTTCCCTCTATATTTGAGCATTTATCAGTAAAACTGGGATAATCAAAACGACATAATTGATGGAATACAGTTTTAGATGACATGGCACAATAGCAATGAGAGCTGTACTGGAATCCAAAGGGACTCAAGTTCAAATGCTTCCTCTGGCATGTACAAGATGTGTGACTTTAGACAACTCATTAGAGTCTGATTTTCCTTATTTGTAAAATGATGGGATTGGATTAAATGGCCTCTGAGATTCCTTCTAACTTAAGACCAATGATTCCATGAGTAATAGAAAGGAAGGAAGGAAGGAAGGAAGGAAGGAAGGAAGGAAGGAAAGAAAATAAAAATAAAATAATTTATTAAACCCTTACTCTGTGTCAGGCACCATGAAAAGTGCTTTACAAGTATCATATCTTTTGATCATTACAACTCTGTGAAGAAGGGATAATAATAATCCCATTTTACAGTTGATGAAACTAAGGGTGAGTGACCTTAAGTGACTTGTCCAGGGTCATTATTTAGACCATATTTGAATTCAAGGACTTTCCTAACTTTAGGCTTAGTACTCTATCCACTATACTACCTAGCTGCTTCTACAACAGATGGATTCATGGTATCTCTGTGTTCAAAAGTGATCTCAGGAGTCATCTATTATGGTCCAAGCCCTTCTTAAATAAAAATCTCAATCTTACATCCTCATTAAGTGTTTATATAGTCTCATCTTTTGATTCTCTAGTAAAGGGGAACATGTTGTTTCCAAGGAATCCATTCTTTTTTGTGATAATTCTCATCATTTTTAAAAGTATTATCTCAAGCTTACATCCACTTTTTTATATCCATCATTGTTCTTATTTCTGTTTTAGGTCCAAGGAGAATAAGCTTAATCCATCTTTCACTAAGCAGGCTATCAAATCTTGAGTCCTTTACTTCAAACCTGGTTTCTTGTGTTATATTGGGCTTTATTTGAGTACTAGACAGTTTAATTTGTATTATAGCAAACAGACACAGAATAAAAAAGTCTTTTTACTTTTACCTGTGTATATCAGTAATCCCAAAAGTCTCTTCCTCCAATAGAAAGGATTAAGTATATATTGTAGGTGTTCAATCTGATATTCTGGGAGAATCTTATTTAATGTACATCCTGCAAAGAGAATATTAGAGGCAGGTGCCTGAAAGCAATCAGAACACCTGTCTTCTGCCCTTAAATGCACCAGAACCTTTCATTCTATAATGGTATTGAGATCAAGACCTAAATTGCCTTATTACATTAGCATTTTATGGTGTGTAGTAATATAATTATGGATATAAAGTTGACTAGGTGTTGTGGGGGGAATAAAAACCAATAGTCCAAATGAGGGCCTCATAAATCTTGGGCATGATTTTCCCAGGTACATTCTCTTTATATTTAATGTGGGGGGGGGGAAGAGAATCCAATTTCCATTCATCACACTACTTCAACTTCATAAAATCCACTGAGCAATTATCCTTCATTTTCCAGGTCACACCCTTCAAAGAATACCTTGAAGCATAACTCCCCCAAGACTGCAGCAAGTTGCTTAATGAACTTACTTGTGTCCAACCAGCCTTTGAAATCTTAGCCTGGGAGGAGGGCCAGATTGTGCCTCTGGTGTTCAAACCATTTACCTCCCATGCAATGATTCATATATTGTCATCTCTGTGAGTTATTGGCCTGTCATTGGGCCTTGCCACTCTAATTTATATTGTCTTTAACAGCTATGTCTAACACTTTCATTTTTGACAAGGTGTCAGAGCTTGAATTTAGCTGTTTGAGTTCTGGTAACAGGACAATTCAGAGAAGGTGTCTTAATAATCATCTTTAGTTAGGGTTTTGAGACTCTTTTAGATGACATACTCCTCAATAAACTAGAAAAATATGAAGTAGACAAAAGCTTGGTGTGTTAGAAGAAAAGAATGAAAAAACAGTTTTCTTCTTTTTTTGGACACAATTCTTCTTTCCAACTTCACATCTTTGAAGAGGACAGCAAGAAAATTAACCATTATTACTATCTATTTAATATCCCCTTAAAGACGCAGTATGTTTTGGACCAAAGTCCTCTTATTCCAGAGTTAGAATTCCTATAAGACCACAAACTTTGTGCCTCTGTCTTTCTCTGTCCTCTGCCCCCTTCTCTCCCACCTCCCTCCCTCTCTCTCTTCTCCTTCTCCCTCTCTCAGTCTCCCCTCTTTTCCCCACTCTCCCTCTCTCTTCCTGTCTCCTTCCTTCTCTCTCCCTCTGTCTCTTTCCCTACCTCCTTTTTTTCTCTCTCCCTCTCCCCCTCAATCTTTCTCTCTTTCTCCTCTCTCTCTCTCTCTCTCTCTCTCTCTCTCTCTCTCTCTCTCTCTCTCTCTCTCTCTCTCTCTCTCTCTCTCTCTCTCCCACCACCACTGTTAGTAGCTAAGTCATCATGAGCAAGCCACTTAGTCTCTATGTGCTTTGAGCACATCCCTAGGACTTATTTACTATATATGGACTCATCACACTTTCTCACCCCTCATTTCCAATCATTTTCGAAGTCCTATTAACTCTAGTTTTGGATATTTTCTACATATTCTGTCTTCTAACATTGCAGATACTCTGCTGCAAGGCATTATATAATGTCTTCCCTGAATTATTACAATAAGTTGCTGCCTGGTCTCTCTGCCTTAAGTCTTTCCTCACTCCAATTCATTCTCAAGTCTATGGAAATGATTATCCTAAAACTCAGGACTGACCATGATTATATCCCCATCTAATAAATTCCAGTGAATCACCATTACTAGAATCAAATATAAAATTATATCTTTTAGGGGCAGCTGGGTGGCTCAGTGGATTGAGAGTCAGACCTAGAGACAGGAGATCCTAGGTTCAAACCCGGCCTCAGCCACTTCCCAGCTGTGTGACCCTGGGCAAGTCACTTGACCCCCATTGCCCACCCTTACCACTCTTCCACCAAGGAGCCAATACACAGAAGTTAAGGGTTTAAAAGAAACAAAAAAAATATATCTTTTGCTTTTAAGGCCCTTTATAACATGGACTTTTCCTAGTAGCTAACCGAGGCAGCTAAGTTAATGGATAAAGTATTGGTGGTAAACCTGTTATTATAAGAAAGCCCTAAGTTCATATACTGTCTCAGATACTTATTAACTGTATAACACTTGGCAAGTCATTTAAACTCTGTTTGCCTTAATTTACTCAACTGTTAAATGGGGATATTAATATTAATGCTTACCTTCTAGAGTTATTATGCAGAATAAATGAAATAATATTTGTAAAATGCTTATACAATGCCTGACACATAGTAGGTGCATATTAAATGCTTATTTTCTTCCTTTATTTCTTTCCAATCTTCTTAGACCTTATATGCTGCTACATACTCTATAATACTGCCATGCAGTTCTTCTTACTGTTTCTTGAATACAACACCTACCTCTCTACTCTGGGAATTTTCACTAACTGTTTTCTATGCTGAAAATTCTCTCCACTATCTGCCTCCTCGTTGTTTTCAGGCTAATGTCAAATTCTTGCTTTGTTCAGGAAGACTTCCCTATATTACTTGTAATTATAAATATATATTTTATATAAATATATAATGTTCTTGTTTGTAAGTATTACAAGTATATCTATCTATACCTATGTATATGTTTATATATACATACATGTGCACATATATGTATATATAAAGAAGTGAAAACCAGTCCCTGACTACAAGGATCTCACAATATACTGGGGGGAAATAGTAAACAAAAATATATATTATATATATGGATATGGATATGAAAAAAAAATATATATATATATGTATATATGTACATAAGTGCAACTATAAGATTGTGAGCTTCTTGAAAAAAGAAATTTTTCCCCTTTCTTTATAATATAGTAGATTATTATAGTGCCTGGCATATACTAGGTACTTAATAAAACTTCGTTAATTTGACTTAATATATTGGATGTTATTTGCTGTGATTTGCATTGGTGGAGGGAATTCCCATTCCTGATAGAAGAAAAAACTGTATTTCCTTCATATTCATTATTCCTTCAGTAATATATGAATGTCATCAGAAATATAAATGGTGACTAACAGAGTACCTTTGTGACAAACACTATGCTACATGGTGAGGATCTAAAAAAAAAGAAGAAGAAGCAAAAGATAGTCCCTGACTGCAAGAAGCTCACAATACCCTGAGGGAAATAGGAAATAAATAAATTTAAAGAAATGCATTATATTTCCATGTTTAATAGCAAATAATTAAAAGAAGGAAAACATCAGAATTAAGGAGTTGGGAGGAGCCTCCCAGAGAAGATGAGCTTCTAATTAGGACTTAAAAGAAGCCAGGGAAGCCAGAAGGTACAGATAAGGAGGATGTATATTCAAGGATTAGGGGATATCCATTGAATATACTTTATTTTTTAATCCTTAACTTCTGTGTATTGGCTCTTAGGTGGAAGAGTGGTAAGGGTGGGCAATGGGGGTCAAGTGACTTACCCAGAGTCACACAGCTGGGAAGTGTCTGAGGCCGGGTTTGAACCTAGGACCTCCCGCCTCTAGGCCTGACTCTCAATCCACTGAGCTACCCAGCTGCCCCCCATTGAATATACTTTTAACTAAGAGATGGAGGGTATTATTCATGGAATGTCAAGGTCACCAGTGCCACTAGATCAAAGATTATGTGGTGGAGGGCTAAGGTGTAAGAAGATTGGAAAGGTAGGATGGATCTAGGTTATAAGGGACTTTGAATGCATTTTATCTTGGAGGTAATAGGGATCCACTTGAGTTTATCAAGTAAGAGAAGTTACATGGTCAGACCTGTATTTTAGGAAAATCATTTCAGAAGCTGAATGGAAGACAGATTAAAGAAGAAAGAGACTTGGGACATGTAGACAGACCAATAGGTTTACAATAATACAGGCATGAAACAATGAGGGCTTTCACCAGAATGGTAGAAGAGAAAAAAGGGGAAAACTTGAGAGATACTGAAAAAGTGAAATTTGCAGACCTTGGACAGACAGGATGTGAAGGGCAAGAGATAGTAAGGAGTCAAGAATACTTAAATTTGAGCCTGGTACACTGGGAGAGAATGGTGTTTGCTACTACAACAATAGGGAAGTAAAGAAGTAAAGTCTTAGGAGGAAAGAAAATGAGTTCAAATTTGTACATGTTGAGTACAAGTCTACTGGAAATCCAGTTTGATATGTCTGAAAAAGCAGTTAGACTTGCAACTCTGGAGGTCAGAAGTATATTAGGAAAAGACAGATAGATTTGAGAATTATTAGTATAGAAAAAGTAATTAAATCAATGGAAGTTGATGAAAACAGTAAGGAAAGTAGCAGAGAGGGAGAAAAAGAAGAGATCCTAAGAGAGAAACCTGTAGGACATGTTATAGGCAAATTTAAAAATTAATATTTTAGACATTTAGTGTAAGATAGCAGTCAGACTTGTCAGGCAAGGCCAGAGACTTCCAATCATGGAATAGTGAGAAGGAAGGAAGTCTTTCCTGAGAGGGACTCTGGTATGGCTGAGGGAGTTAGATGCGGGTTTCATTTGTCTCTAGTGAAGAGCCCAGGAAAGTGGAATTGTCTCCTACAAGAAACTTCTAATCTGTGGAAGTTCAGGTTTGAGCAGTGAATCTAGTTTGGATGGTGGACATCCAGACTGGCTCAGCTCCCTGTCTTCATCTCTGTGTGGATTTTACTTGCTGTGGACCTGTGTTCCTGGAAAACCTTAGGTCATCACTGGAGATGAGGAGGACCCAGTTGTGAGACATCCATATCCCCTTCTAACCAGCCAAGCTGGACCTGACAGGCTGTGTTAGCACAGAGTACAGTTTGACCCACCTTTCTAGTCCCTGGAGTCTATCCTTAGATATCTAGCTTTAGTGTGACCTTTTCCTATATCTCCAACCCCCGAACTCATTATTAAATAGTTTTTATTTACCTCCTGTTTTTTCCTCTGCCCCAAGAAAGAAAGATATGTTAGATATCTTCCAAAACCCGAGTTTCCCTGGCTAGGCTGGTGAACAGTAATTGTCAACTGCCATTACCAACTTGAGTGTGTTCTTTGCCCATTACCCATTTCCACATCCTTTGTATAGGTTATCGTGTGTGTCCTATCACTTGTGGGCTCATTAGAGTGGTCCCTTTGTGTTTAGGACCCTTGTGGGTACTTGTTATTCCCATCTACATATTTCAGACAACTACAATTAAAGGGAGAAATCTGGACGAAGATACACCAAAGAAGACAAAAACTAGTAAAAAAAAAAAAGGTAGGAAGAGAACCAGGAAAGAGTGGTATCATGAAAACCTAGAGAAAAGAGACAATCAAGGAGATTAATGTGATCAGCAGTGTCAAAGGCTAGATACAACTTGAGGAAATGAAGAATGAAAAAAGGTCACTCAATTTGGTGATTAATAAATAACTGAAAACTTTGGAGAAGGCAGTTTTAGTGAGATGAGATCAGAAGCTAGATTTTAAGAGATTAAGAAGGCAATGAGAGGATAGAAAGTGGAAACTTCTCTTATAGGTGACTTTTTTAAAGGAGTTTAGCTATGATGAACAGAAGAAATATAGTGCAATTCTTAGAGGAGAGAGAAGGATCTCATGAAGGTTTTTACAGGGTAGTGAGGCATGGATATGTTTGTAAGCAAAAGGAAAAGAGTCATTAGGCATGGAGAGTTTGAAAATAAATAGGAGAGTAAGGATGACTGGGAGTTGGCAATGTGTTGGACAAAATCAGATGGAATGGGATTGCTTGTGCAAGAAAAAGGATTAGTCTCAGTAAAGAATAAAGCTACCTCATTATGTGAGAGAAAGGTGAAGGAAAAGATAGTGACTGAAGGTATTTGAGTAGCATGAGAAGAGAAAGAGGTTAGAAGAGGGAACTCATGGTGAATGACCTCAATTTTTTATGTAAAAATATGAAACAATGTTCTCAGCTGAGAGGGTTAGGAGAAGGAAAACTTTTAGAGGGTTGAAAAGGGAAGAAAAGTTTGGAGGAGGCAAACAGAGAGTATGATATTGAATGAATAAAAGAAATGTACAGTAATTTATTTTACTGAAGGCAAAACTGAGATTATATGATATGAATTTTTAATGAACCCAACCAAAAAGTCTATGTAATTTTCTCCATCTTTATTCAAAAGAAAGTGTAGGAGCAAAAGTGATAGAAGGTAACTTAAAGCTCAGGACTGGCAGAGAGTAATCAGCATTGTGATAAGGGATCTAGGCAGCAGATGTAGAGTTGAATTGGGTCACTAAGAGATCAAGATGCAGAAAAGAGAAAGAGCAGCTTTTGCACTGATGATGGCATAAAAGAGAACCAAAGGTTCAAGGGATTAGAAGTCATGGTTCGATGAAGAATAGGGTTTGGTAAAGAAGGCAGAGGAGGAGGTAGAAAGCCAACAGATTTTGGTTAGAAACTGTTTAAAGAGTTCTTGAACATGAAGGTGGTACATTTATGGGTAACGGCAAAAACAAAAATCTGAATGGTTTTTTGTTTGTTTGTTTGTTTCCATCTACATTTTTTGCTACAAAAGTTCTTTTTCTAGAGTTGGATAGCATTCTTTTTCACAAGTCCCTCAGAGTTGTCCTGGATGGTTGTATTGCTGTTAGTAGCAATCTATCACATTTGATCATTTCTCAATATTGCAGTTACTGTGTATAGTGTTGTCCTGGTTCTGCTTATTTCTTTCTGAATAAGTTCACATAGGTCTTTTCAATTCTTTCTGAAGTCATCCTCTTCATCATTCCATATAGCTCAATAGTATTCCATAACTACTCATATTTTGTTCAGTCATTCCCCAATTGAGGGAACCCTTTAATTTCTGATTCTTTGTTAGCAAATAAAGCACAGCTATAAATATTTTTATACGAACAGGTCCTTTCACATTTTTTTAATCTTTTTGGGAAATGGACCTAGTAGTGGTGTTATTGGATCAAAAGGTATGTGTTTTTTTATAGCCCTGAGGGCATAACTCCAAATTGCCCTCCAGAATGGTCAAATCAATTCAAAACTCCATCAGCAACACATTAGTTTCCCAATTTTGCTTCATTCCCTCCAACATATATTATTTTCCTTTAATGTCATATTGCCCAATCTAATAGGTGCAAGATGGTACCTCAGAGTTGTTTTAATTTGCATTTCTCTAATCAAGAGGGATTTAGAACATTTTTTATATATTTATTGATAGCTTTGATTTGAAAACTACCTGTTCATATCCTTTGACCATTCATCAACTGGGGAATGATTTGGATTCTTATAAGTTTGACTTAGTTCCTTATATATTTGAGAAATGAGACCTTTATCAGAGAAATTAGTTAGAAAAAATTTTCCCCAGTTTGCTGCATCCCTTCTAATCTTGGTTGCATTGGTTTTGTTTGTACAAAACCTTTTTAATTTAATATGATCAAAATTATTCATTTTATATCTTGTAATGTTCTCTATATCTTATTTGGTCATAAATCCTTCCTCTCTCCATAGATCTGACAGGTAACCTATGCTATGTTCCCCTAATTTACTTATATCACTCTTTGTGTTTAAGTCGTATACCCATTTTGATCTTATTTTGTTATATGGTGTGAGATTTGATCTAAACCTAATTTTTACCCTGCTGTTTTCCAGTTTTCCCAGCAGTATTTGTCAAATAGTGAGTTCTAATCCCAAAAGCTAGGATCTTTGTATTTATCAAACACTAGATTGCTGAGGTTTCTTTTTTCTTATTTATTTTTTGGTTTGATTTTTCTAGTTCTGATAGGGGATGGTTGAAGTCCCCCACTAGTGTAATTTTACTATTTATTTCCTCTTTAAGCTCCCTTAACTTCTCTTTTAAAAACCTGAGTTATATCATTTGGTACATATATGTTAAGCTGATATTCTTCATTGTCTATACTACCTTTCATTAAGATATAATTACCTTTTTTATCTCTTTTAATCAGATCTATTTTTGATTTAGCTTTGTCTGATATCATGATTGCTATTTCTCTTTTTATTGTCTCAGTTGAAGCAAAATAGATTCTGCTCCAACCTCTTACCTTTACTCTGTGTAAAAATATAAAAATACTCTGCCTCAAATATATTTCTTGTAAACAATAAATGGTAGTATTTTGGTTTTTGATTCACTCTGCTATTTGCTTCCGTTTTATGGATGAGTTCATCCCATTAACATTTATGGTTATGATTACCATCTGTATATTTCCTTCCATCTTGATTACCCCTTTTAAACTTGTCCTTTTTCCTTTCATTCTTTCCCTCAACACCAATGTTTTGCTTTTAATTATTCCCTACTTCCCCCTCCCATATATTACCTCAATTCCTACCACCTCTTTTCTTATACCCCTTCTACTTCTCTATAAGGTAAGATAGAATTCTGTATTCCAATAAATCTGAAATTTCTGGCTGTTCTGCCATCTCTGAGGCAATTTCAATGACAGTAAAGTTTAAGTATTACCCATCACTATCCTCATCCTTCCTTCTGCTGTAATAGTTCTTTCCCCCATGTCTCTTTGTATGTTATTAACTCATTTACTTCTCACTTCCCATTTATCTTAGTACACTCCTCTTTTTCAGGCCTAGTTTTTGTTTTTAAAACATCCTAAACAGCTCATTACCACACCCTCTGTCTATTTATACATCTTCTAACTACTATGATAATGATAACAATTTTAAGAGTTATAGATATCATCTAAACATATAGGAATATAAATAATCTTACCTTAGTAAAGCCCTTAATTTTTTTTTCATTTTTTAATTTACCTTTTCATGCTTCTCTTTAATTTTGTATTTGGACATCAAATTTTCTTTTTAAGTCTTATATTTTCTTCAGAAATGCCTGGAAATCTTCTATTTTATTAAATGACCATACTTTCCCCCCAAAAGAATATAGTCAGTTTTGATGGTTAGGTGATTCTTGGTTGTAAACCCAGTTCCCTTGCTTTCTAGAATATCATATTCCAAGCCTTTGGATCCTTCAGTATGGAAGCTGCTAGATCCTCTGTAATCCTGATCAGGACTTCATGATATTTGAATTGTTTCTTTCTGGCTGTTTGCAGTATTTTCTCCTTTACCTGAGAGTTCTTAGACTTGGCCATAACATTCCTGGGAGTTGTCATTTGGAGATTTATTTCAGGAGATGATCTGAAGATTCTTTCAATTTCCATTTTATCCTCTTGTTCAAGAATATCAGAGAAGTTTTCCTGAATAATTTCTTGCAATGTGATGTCTAGGCATTTTTTGGTCATGACTTTCAGGTAGTCCAAAAGCTCTTAAATCATCTGTCCTGGATCAATTTTCCGGGTCCATTATTTTTCACTTAGATATTTCCTATTTTCTTCTATCTTTTCATACATTTGATTTTGTTTTGTTTTGTTGTTCCTTGATGTCTTGTGTGGTCCTTAGTTTCTATTTGCCAAATTCTAAATTTAAAGAATGAATTTCTTCTATAACCTTTTGATCCTCCTTTTCCATTTTGTTCATTCTACTTTTCATGACACTCTTTTCTTCCCTGGATTTTTGTGCCTCTTTTTTACAGTTGATAATTTTGCTTTTTAAGTTGTTATCTTTTTTTGCATTATTTTAATTTCTTTTCCCCATTTTTCTTTGACTTGCCTTATTTTGTTTTTAAATTCCTTTTTAAATTTTTCCAAAGCTTGAGACCAATTACTTTTTATGTTTTGCATGTGGTTGCTTGGATCTCACCATTCCTGGTTTGTTTGATGCTTTGCTCTTTGCCTCCATGGAAATTTTTGAGGGTTAAATGCTTCTTTTGTTGTTTTCTTATTTTCCTGGCCTTTTTTTGCCTCTGGACTAGGAATTCTGAAAGCTGCTTGCTGAATCTATCTCCTATGCTGCTGGCTTGCTGGGTTGCAGTAGTGTAAGTTATTTTTCCCTGGGGCTCAGTCTGTACTACAGCAGTGTATGCATGAAAGGGCCCAGGGCTATGGACTTCTGGGCCTCTTTGTGTACTGGTGCTAGGACCTGGGACTTCAAGGGGTGGATCTGAGGTGCTTCTTCTGGCATAGCCCTTGTACCAGGATACCAGCTTCCTGAGAAAGGAAGGAGAGTGACTTCAAAATATGTAGACAACTTCTACCAGAACTTTGATTGGATGATAGGTATAAATTTAAAAAATCTCAAAGGAGTAGTGGTTACTGAGTGATGGAAATAGTAAGAGAACCTGGAAGTGGAAAGGGGAAGTAAAAAGTATTCCAAATCCTCAGCCTTCAGGAGTGAGTTAAGGAGAATGAATGACAGTGCGGCCAGTACTGGAAAGGATGACCAGGTTGTCTATGTAATTGAAAGGTTTTAAGTTTAAATGATCATTAGAAGACAGAAGGAATGGAAGAGGAAAATATTTACGATAAAGGGAATTCAGTTATCTATAGAACAGGATGGAGAAGGAAATAATAATTTATTAAGAGGCCTACTATGTACCAGACACTGTACCAAGTACATGCAGATATTATTTCAATTGATCCTTACCACAACCCCATAAGGTAGGTATCATTATGATCTTCATTTTACAGTTGAGGAAACTGAGACAAACTGAGTTTAAGTGATTTCCCCAGGGTCACACAGATAGAAAGTGTCTGAGGATGAATTTGAACACAGATCTTCCTGACTTTAGGGCCAATTCTTTAGCCACTATGCCACCTAGCTGTCTCTGCAACAGGCTTTTCAGAGGGCACAGGGAAAAGTGTAGGTGGCATTTGGTATCAACACTGGGTTAGGGGAGTTGAGGAGGATGGCAATAAAGAAATAGGTGGTAGGAAATAGGGGTTTGAATGGTGATTTACAGGGGTTCAGAATTACTAGGATATGTAGTGTATAACTAAATGTGAAGATGTTCATCATTAAAGCACATTCTTTATTCCAGAAGAAGCTGGAGATTGGGTTGGACAGAAGAGAAAGAAAGCATACTGTTATATAATCAAATAGGAGGCCCCATTTTCACTTCTTCTCTTATCTCCAAAAGATGGAATGAAGCAGGAAACATTAACAGTAGGAAATGGAAGTCCCATTCCTCTCTGACTTTTCTTCTTCCCTCTTTGGAAAGTTGAATCTATAGATGGAAGACTTAAACAAATGGAAATCCATTCCTCTTTGCAGAGGATCTCCCTATCATGATTAGAGGATTAGGCAGAAAGACTGTGAAAATTGCCTGGGGCCAGAAGATATGGAATTCTCTCTGCTCTTGGCCTTCAGCAATATTCCTTAAGGGGACATCCATAGAAGGAGAAAGAAAGTTGCAGTTAGAAATTGTTATTCCTCTTTTCATCTTCATCTGGAGATCAGGGAGTGTCCTGAGGATGTAGAAGTCTTCAGGTCTAGGAGGAAATAGCCTTGGGGCAGATGGAAGTCCTTTAGGTCTTTTGTTACCTCTTCTCATGGGGATATGTACATCAGGAGTTAGAAGGTTCATAGTCAGGGAGTGAAAGCTAGCACAGAAGGGGAGAATAGTTGCACCTTTATCTGCATAAGGCTAAATTAAATGTAGTAGATGTTCAACAATTCAACAACAATGATAGAGATCAGAGTGGGCTTGCTGTCTGTGATGATCTCATGGACTTGGCATCTGATCTGGGTCTTGATAGATGGGTAATATTTTGGGTAGATACATGCAGAAGGAAGAAGAATTAGCAAAGCAGATAAGGAAAGTAATATGAGATTGAGTTTTAAAATATTTACATTTCAACAAAACAACAACAATTTTCTTCTCAACTTGAGAATAGGCTCTAATAAGTGAGTGTTAAAAATATTAATATTAATAATAGATGATATCTAGAATTTTAGTTCTCACAGTAACTATGAGGTAAGTGACCTGTTTAAAACCATTTTTCATATAGGGTCATAGATATAAAGCTGGAAAGAATCAGAGTTCGTTAAATCCAATGACCTCATTTCACAGATTGAAGGCTAGAAAAGTTCCATAACTTGCCCAAAGTCAGAAAATGAGGCTGAGAGAAGATTAAGCTTTTAACCACTTGGAATGTTACTAAGTGCCTGAGGCAAGATTCACATTTAGGTCTTCCACTCTCTACCTTTCAGTGTCCTATTAATCCTTGGAGCCTCCCAATGAATACTGTAGTAGCTCTTTAAGGCTTTCAAAACACTTCCCCCACAATAATCCTTGGAACAAGTGGTATAAGAATAAATATATTCTTTTTTCAAATAAGGAACCAAGGCCCAATGAGATTTAAGAGTCTTGCTCAGGGGCATGCAGATAATATATGTCAGAGCCAAGATTTAATCATAGATTAGATTTAATCATAGAGTATGGCATATGGGATAATACACTAGGCTTGGAGTATTTATTTATTTATTTATTTGTTTATTTAAACCTTTAACTTCTGTGTATTGGCTCTTAGGTGGAAGAGTGATAAGGGTAGGCAATGGGGGTCAAGTGACTTGCCCAGGGTCACACAGCTGGGAAGTGTCTGAGGCCTGATTTGAACCTAGGACTTCCTGTCTCTAGGCCTGACTCTCAATCCACTGAGCTACCCAGCTGCCCCCTGCTTGGAGTCTTTTAAAAAAAATAGGAAAAAACCTATCTGCTTCCAGTAAAGATCTCATTTGAACATAGCACAGCTCTCCTTATCCTATTCTCTTTCCTTCTCCACTCACTTCTCCTAAACCTGATTCTGTTTCCCAATACAATTACAGGATACTTATTTTCCTATTTCCAGTGGAACCTGAGCAAAAGCATCAACATCTGAACCAGGAGAGAAGAACACTTGGATGTGAATAGCATTAACTGGCTATAAATGAACAAATCACTTAGCTTTTCTGGACCGTGGTTTCTCCATTTTAAAAGGAAAAGATTATACTTGATGTCATCAAAAATCCCTTATGTCTCTAAATTAATGATCTTAAGATATCAAATTAAATATTCTTAATTGTGTCTTTTTAGAGGAGATGTGAATTAAAGCATCTTAAAAACCAAAGGAAGAAAAATTTCAATGAGTATCATGCCATTGTTGTTGTTATTGTTGTTGTTGAGTCCTTTCATTGTGTTAGACTCTTTGTGACCCCATTTAGAGTTTTCTTGGCAAAGTTACTGCACTGATTTGCCATTTACCCTTCCAGTTCATTTTACAGATGAAGAAACTGAGACAGAATCCATATTGCCAAAGATATTTGAAAGATGCTGAAAACCAAGAGACAGTAGGAACTGGAGAAACAAAAGGTGATAGGAAAGAGAAAGAAAAGCAAGAGAGGGCAGGAATCTGTTCTAGAGAATGGTCAAAATAATTTCTTCCTATTCAGAAAAAAAATGGATTTAGGTCATAGTCCTGAACTATAATTGTAATGGTGATCTACTGGCCTCCAGCCCCATGTTAAGCCTCAGGTAAGGTTGGACAATTAATTATTTGCTGAGATATATAGCATCTTATTGAACTCACTAAGGAATTCTTAATGAATCAGTGTCAAGGGGGAAGCACAGAACAAGCAACTCTTCTGGTCTAGTGTTGTTTCACATTTCAATCTGATCAGTGGTTCAAAGGCTAGAAACTTGGATGAGTGATGAGAGAATAGTCTTGATGTGTCTATAAAGGGCAATAGTCCAACTGAGATTTCTCATATATTGGTGTTGTTGGCAAGGTTCCACTAGAAATGAGAGGAAATATCTGCAATTGGGGTAGATGTCAGAATCATATTTATGAGAGAGAGGAGAAGAAAATAAGATGGGGAAGGAAGAAGTATTATCTTCAATAGAGATATTTTCTGGAGGTAACTGGTTAGCACAGTAGAAAGAATGTAGGAGTTGTTAGGATTGATCTGAGTCACAAAAGGAATGACTCTAGTCAAGTCACTTAACCTATGTCTCCCTCAGTTTCCTCATTTCTACAATGAGGATAATAATTAAAGGATTGTTGGGGAAAACAAAATGAAATAATATTAGTAAAGCACTTTGAAAACCTTAGAATGCCATATATTCTCTTATTCTTGGTAGCTTTGTAAAGGGAATCATCAAATGCTTACTAAGTGATAAGTCTTAGTCCCAATTCAAGCAAAGGAGAAATCGCATGATATGGTTTTTCAAGAAGCCTCATCTGTAGTCCAAGATCTGTACTTCTTTAGTTATGTGATCATAGGTAAGGAGTCTAATCCCCTTGAACCTCAGATTATTATCAATAAAATGATAATAATGGTACCTATCTTATAGCTTTGTAGGTTTTTTGTGAAGTTCAAATAGGATTATATGTTTTTTTCTTTTTTCTTTTTTTTTTATAGCAGGGATTCTTAACCTGGGACACATGAACTTATTAAAAAAAACATTTTTATACCTAAAGTTCAATATAATTGGTTTCCTTTTTAATCATATGTATTTTATTTTAAGCATTTAAGTCATTCAGAGAAGGGGTTCGTAAATTTTATGACACTGACAAAAGGACCCATGACCCAAAAAAGGATAAGTATTCCTGATTTAAAACCTTTCTGTTTCTTTTTATTTTAGCCTTATTTTACTGATTTTTTGTCTCTACATCACTCATTTACAATATCCTCTGCTATCCATCTATTTAGTGAGCCAAAGTAAAAAAGAAAAGTAGTTCATCAGAACTAATTGACACATCAGTTGTGTCTAATGTTATATTAAATATTCCACATTTCTAGTCCTCACCTCTTTGAAAACAAGAAAGATATACATTTTTCTATTTTTCCTCCCCTTTCCCTTCTCTTATAGCTAGAACTGAATATGTACACCACCACATCTACCAAGGAATATTTTCTCTATATGTTTACAGCACACAACTTGGTCATTATAATTACATACACAGGATTCACAATTTTTTTTTCCATTTTCCATTCTCACAACATGAAGTGGGGAGAAAAAATATTATGCAAAGACCAATATCTGCATGGCTTCTCTTCCTACCCCATATCTCATCTCTAGTATTTTTTAAGTTATTGTTTGCCTAAAAAGACAATAAAGCTCTTCTGGGGACTTAACTATTCCTCATTTAATGCAATTTTCTAATAGCCTTTGACCATATTAACATGGCTTCCTGACTATCTAAGAACATAAAGAAGCCTACTTATGTGGAATTGGAGCCTTCAGACTTTTCAGATGTTCCAGAGCCATGTCAGTTGCCATATTCTACCAGCTGAAGGCATGTTTCCATAAAGAAATAAAAAGTCCCACAATTATCCACACTAAGTACTAGAATAATAGAGTCAAACTCTGATAAAATGAGGACCATTAAACCTGTAAGCAGCATACTTACTTAGAAAAGCCTCATATTGAGATTGTGTTTTATTATATTTTATTCATTCTTTTAAATATCCTCCAATTATATTTTTATCTGATTAGGGTATAGTGGCCACATGTGGCCCCTAAGCCCAGGATTGGTCATCTCTATGCTAGAGTATCCTTGTTGACTTTGTTTTCAATGCTTTCACTAAGTAAACCTCTTTTTGTTAACTATTAGGTGAACTAATTCCATTCTCCCATACATTGAACATGAAGTAACTAACCTTCTAACAGATACTTGCACAGTTCTTATGATTCACAATGCATTCAAGGAAGGAGAGGTTAGGTCAAACAATTATCTTTTTTAAAGTTGTAGCTCAATGGGCCCTTTAATGGTCATTGGTGCATAAAATAATAAATAGGCTTCTAGATTGTAAGAGTTGGCGAAGAAGAACTATGAAACTGTCAAATCACGGAAACTGAATACCAGTGAATTTAAGTGAATTACCCAAAGTCACACAGCTAATTTGTGACAGAACTAACCCTAGAAATATATATCTTCAATGATATATGAAAAACCCAGTGGAATTACTCATTTGCTATGGGGAGGGGGGAAAGAACATGAATCAGGTAACCATGGAAAAATATTCTAAATTAATTAATTAAATAAAAAATTCAATTTAAACTTAACAATTTTAATTAAAAAAAAGAAATATAGATCTTGTGATTTTAACATCTGTCCCACTTCTACTACTCCATGCTATCTCCAAATTGTCAAGTTGGGAATGGGATCCTCTGTCATAGATAGGGGTTGTCCAGGAGTTAAATGCCAGCCATAAATATATTCAGTTTTCTAACACTGGGAACCATTGTTGGACCTAATAGTTCTGGGTTCTTATCCTTCTCCCTTCTCCATTAATAAAGTCATCCATTCTGTATTAGCACGTGTAGTGAAGAAAAATTTCACTATTGGAAAAAGTATTAAAAAGGGTCCTAGAAGAGAGGTTAGATCTTTTCTCACACTCTTTGACACTTAACATTCCTACCTAAGAAATATCAAGGAAGATTTACTCATACCTTAGGTTTTGTCTCCAACTAAACTCTCTCAACGTGGGGGAGTTAAAAGAAACTCAATGTACAAGATCAATCTGCAATGGGAGAGGCATATATTTCATTCATGCAGTAGAGACATGAATTTCTCACAAATGTGCTCTATCAGAAAGACTTAAAACAGGGTTCAGTAATTTAATTTCAAACTACTGTTATATTCTCTTCCATGAAACAGATAATTAAATGTGTTCAGAACATAAAGCAATTTGAAGGACGACTGAATAGTCATTCCACATTTGACCTTTAGCCAGGAGAGGAATTAGGTTCATCCTCTTGTTGCTGCTGCTGCTGCTCTCCCAGAAGTCCAGTAGTAGTCCTGGCCCTTCTGCTACTCAGTTCTGATTTAGGGACCCGGGATTTCTGAACCTTTTGAAAGCATAAAGAGGCTTCAAAGGCTGAGCATGTCCATCTTGGGTCTGATGCTCTTTCGCCTAAGATTAGTGAAGGACCAACACAAAAGATGTAACCTGAAAAGACCAGGCTCATGTGGACAGGGCATCAGCTCTACAGCCTTTTGCTCAGGACTGCGTGGTAATAATGTCAGCTTATTCTTCCTCCGCAATCCCTAAAGGAAATTCCTTACACCATATGATGCCACCTACTGTACTGAAAATCATCTCATTTTTAATGGCACTCTTAGTCATCGGCTCTTTGTACTCAGTGACTAATAAAGGGCTTGTCTAAGAATCTCAAATCATCAGCCCCCTCAGTACTAGTCACACACAAATGGCTGGATAGAATCAGGAAGATAGTTTGCACATGTTCTGCTACATGTAATATTTCTAATTATTTTTCAAATATGACTGCATCCTCAATTACAGTCTTCTTTTCTTGTTTCCTAAATTAAATTTTATTCTCTTTCTTTTCTTTTTTTCTTTTAAAATAGAATCTCAGTTCTGGAAAGAACCTTAATAGTAGTCCAGCCTGACCTAGACTGGACAAGAATTTCATTTGTAATATCTCAGTGTGTGTCACATTGCCTGACACATGATAGATATTTAATAAATGTTTATTGATCGATTAACTTAAACAGATGGTCACTTAGTTTTTGATTAAAGAAATCTAGTGATAGGGAATGCACTAATTTCTGTTCACATATAATACTAAGTATTCCGTGCTAAACTTGAACAAAATTGTGAAGTAATGAATTTTCTTTCATTACTTCCCACTTTCTCTTTGAGCTCCCCTATCTACCTTCTGGGTACCATCTTTCTCTACATTTTGCTTTGCTTTCAGTTGATTAGTATGACCTAGTGAAAAGAAAACTAGTGTTGGAGTTATAGGATCTGGGTTCAAATTCCACCTCAGATAAACTTATTCTCTATGTGATGTATTATCCTATGATCTAGGAACTATTTTCAACTGAGGGGTTCATTGATGACTAGATGAAGGCTTTAACACCTCAGTCAGACAACTAACATTTTTAAAATCTCTACTATATCCTGGATATTGTTTTAAGTGCTGGAGATGCAAAGAAATGTAAAAAAAAGGTCTCTATTCTCAAGGAGCTCACAGTCTAATTGGGGAGACAACACACCAACAGCTATGTTAATCCAGGCTATATACTATGCAAAATTAATTAGGAGTCATCTCTGAGGGAAGATATTTGTATTAAGGAAGATTAGGATAGGGGTCTTGTAGAAAGTAGACCTTAAGATGAGACTTGAAGAAGATTTGAAGAAAGCCAGGAGGCAGAGATGAAGAAGGACAGAATTCTTGGCTTGTAGGGTCAATATTATTGAAAATATTCGGGGTGGGTAGATAGAGTACCATGTAGAAGGAACAGCAAGGAAACTAGTGTACAGACTTCTTGAAGGAGAGAAAGACTAAAAAGGTAGGAAGGAACCAGGCTACGAAAGTCTTTAAAAACCATACTGGGGATTTTATTTGATCACATTAATATGGGACAAAGTATTTTCAAGAATTAAAGAAGGATATCCATAATCATGGAATTTCAGGCACCATGATAGTAGTGCTAGAGAAAGATAAGGGTGCATGTTAACCTTCTTAGTGTATTTCCATTCAAATTAAATAAAATTCTTCTACCCACTTGCCATATTCTTGCATACACATATATATTTATAATATGTGTGTAGATATAAATGTATATGTATATATATAAACATACACATATGTCTATATATGTATAAAACACTATATTAATTACCAGTCATGCCACTGGGATGGGAGAATATTCAAATTTAAGTGGAGCAGAGTTCCTGCCCTGAAAGAGCTTAGGAAGGAAAATAAGACATACAAACCAATAACTCATAGAAGTCAGTTTTTGATGCTTTCTAAAAACTGAATTCTTGGGAAAGTGTGTACTCACAAACACATACATACATTCACATATTTATACACATTGTGTGTTTTCCTTTTGGAGAAAAAAAGAGGAAGCTTTGAAAGAAGTGAGTTGCCCCACAAGAATAAGATGACTAGAGTTTACTACATGGTAAATTTGGGGGCAAAGTCTACTGTGATATAGTTGAAGTTAAATGTAGACATTCCTCTACACTTAATTTTAAGTGTTAACTTTATGTTACGTATGAATAGGTCCCTTATTAAGTTCCCACATTATCTGTTGGGTCTTAATATTGAATAGAACAACTTTAAAGGTTTAAGGCTCTCAGTAAGTAGTAATCCTCCAAGAAAAGAGGCTGTATTTATGTAATATTTATATAATAGAGATAATTTGCTTCACTGACTTGAAACCATGTTCATATAATTTTAACTAAAGGTTAAGCTTTTAGAGTAATGCATTTCATAATGACTAGCACAGAGCTCACGTTTCCCTTAAAATTCTTTGGGCTACATTCCAGCTCTATGATATATAATATAAGGTGTAGACCAAAGACAGGCTCTATTATTAAATAGAATGCAACTAAGTTAAGGGTACTTTTCTATCATCATCTCCCTCTGGCTACATTTGATTATTGCAAAAATGAATAATTTTCAGGGCACACTGTCAAAATCAAATGATTAGAAATCTATTCTTGGCCCTTATTTTCAGCTGGGGCTCAGATTTTAAAGGTCAATTTTTCACTATTCTCAAATGAAATGAGATACTATTTTTTCCCTTGCATGGTTCTAGTACCTGAATTATTGTTAGAGTCTATGTTTCCATGATGTCATTACTATTCATATACATTCTCATTTAAAACACTAATAAAGAGCCTTATATGAAAAGTGAGTCAAGATGATTAAGAGAATTTCTAGAAGTATCACTGCTTTGATCATGTAAGATAACCAACCAAAATTGGCTTGCTATTCCTAAGAAAGTAACTAGATGATCCAGAGTTATGGTGTTAGTCAGATTAGAAATGGGACTACTAAACTATTATATTTACTTAGAAAACCACATATGAGCATCATCTTTGTCATAGTGAATTTTTATTTATTTTTTAAAATATTTTCTGATTGTATTTTATATCATTCAAACTATACTGGGGTTGTGTGTGATGTGAATGGTTAATGGAGGTAGGAAAAATGTGTTATACCTCTAGGGTAGAGGATAGAGTACTAGACTTGGAATCAGGAAAACAGAATTTTAACCTTGTCTCAGACACTTACTTGCTAAATGGACTATGGAGAATCATTTCATCTTTCTCATCCTCATTTTCCTTAACTCTAAAATGGGGATAAAAATAGCATAGAGATGCAAAGGATATTGTAAGGGTATATTTAGATGATTTTATAAGGTGTTTTACAAACACAAAATGCTAGGTAAAATCCAGAACTTCTCACAAATCTGACCACAGTTTGTCTTTTTTTTGCCTCACTATTAACTGCTTCTTTATATTTACTTGACCTCTTGGCCAAGGGTATGACTGAACCAGCTAGAACTAGCCTGCAAAAAGCAGATTGTTACATTTTTAATGTGTACACTTAACTTTAGAGACCCACACATTCTACAAAGCAGTACTTGATATATTGTTGATTTCTAGTCTTAAGGAAGTAATATGGAAAATGCTATTAGTTCATATTAAGCTTAAAAAATATGTCCTGCATTTCCTTCCTTCCTTGCTTCCTTCCTTCCTTCATTGTTTCCTTGCTTCCTTCTTTCCTTGCTTCCTTGCTTCCTTCCTTCTTTCTTTCCTTTCTTCCTTCTTTCCTTCTTGCTTCCTTCCTTGCTTCTTTCCTTCCCTCCCTATAAATATATGTTAAATATTTTTGGACCTTTTGCCATTCCAATACCTAGTACCTTTGTATTTAATAGATACCAATATTTTATCGAAATAAAAATATCATTTACCGAGAGGCAGTATGGTATGGTTTGGAATACTGGTTGTAGTTTCTTGTTTTGAGTCAAAAAGATTTAGTTTCTGAGCTCACACAGTGAATACGGTGGCAAAAGCCCTGAATATAGTCAGAGAACTCAGGTTCAAATACTCCCTACGTTGCTTACTACCTGTGTACCTAATATAAAATGAGAGAGGCAAAGGACTTGAATTAGTCCCAGAAATTCCTACTAGCTGGGTGACTTGGGGAATGTATCTTAATTTCTTGGAAACACAATTCTCTACCTAGTATTAGAATCTGCACCTCTAGAAGTTCCTATGCTGATGAAATCACAGACTGTATGTGCATATTTATATAAACATATACTGCATTTAGGCATATGTAATAGACATATGTTGATTAAAATTTGAGTATATTATTTTCTGATCCAGCTATCATTTAGTTAAAAATTTTTAGAAATGATTTTCCTATACAATTATTGCTGAACCTCAAGACTCCATCTACCATTGCCTTGACCATCAGGCAATACCAGGAAATTGATATTTGCCCTGTTGCTACGAATCAATGCCCTTTATTTTTCTACCTCTTGATAATACTGACTTGATTGTTAATCTTATTGAGACATTTATAATCAAATCAACATTATGAGGGACCTGATAGTCCAGGGCTCCATGTCACCATTTAGAAGGCAGAGGGCTTTTAGTAATTCCATTATCTAATCACTATTCTCTGCTCCTTCATATACCCATTCATGCCATCCTTCACCCCTTATTTGTTACCTTACACTTACGTTATACTGTCCAGAACCCTGATAATTCTATTACTATTAGATTGTCCTTCATATTAGATCTGTATCCTTTCCATTTCCCCAAATTATTTTGAAAGTATTTTGTATTAAATTTTCTATGCACATGTGACTTGGATCCCCAAATAGAATATAAGATTCTGGAGAACAAAGTCTGTTTCATCTTGTTTTGTTATATCTTTGGGTGTTTCATACATAGTACCTGACTCATGCTGGGTACTTAGTAAAAAGACTTACTAAATTGAACTAAATTGTGTTCTGCTTTGAATATGTAACTTTAAGAATCAAGAAGAATTCCTTGGGCTGAATAAAATGCTCATCATACGATATTGTCCTTCTTTAATTGGACTCTGGGTTAAGTTTAAATGTCAAATGGAGTGGAGAAAGGAGAAAGATAATACTCATTTTATATCCATTCCCAGCTGCCTTTCTCTTTATATCCATTCTCACTTGATCTGTCTGTTCTGTAACTTACTATGGTTATCAGGATACTTCACAACTCCTCCAACAATTCATTAGTGAACTTATTTTCCTTTATCTTCTCCAGTATTTGCCATTACAGATAATATAAATTAATGACTCAGAGTTGATTTAATTTGAATTTCTCCAGTCAATAGTGATTTAGAGAATTTTTTCATGAGTATAAATAGATATGATTCCTTCTTCTGAAAACTACCTGTTCATACCCTTGACAATTTATTAATTGTAGAATGTTTTTTTTAATTTACTCTAATTTTATCATAATCATGGTTTTCCTCAATATCACTTCCTCTCTTTAAGAGCCATCCCATATAACAAATAGAAAATTTATAGGCCATAAAAAGGGGAAAAAAGAAGAGGGAAAAATCAAATGATAGCAATATTTAATTACAAAATTTCCAGGAAAAAATACAGATAATGCTTAAGTTTAGCCTCTGTGATTTAAATTTTCTCTATTACTTTCTTAAGTGACTTGCCCAGGATCATACAGCTAATTTCTGAGACTAAATTTGAAATCTGGTCTTCCCAACTCTTGGTCTGCCACTTGATCCATCGTATAATTTCTCTCTCCATTTTCCTAAAGTCAAGTGTATTCTGAACCATGGGAGGCAGAAGGGACTTCATGCTCTTTCCACTATATCATGTGGATAAGGAATTGCTTATAATATGTCTCACATTCAGAAGGATAATAAATGAAAGCCTGATTAATCAAATATTTTCTGAAAAAATATTTGGGGTAGTAGTGGACTGCAAGTTCAGTTTGAGTCAGTAATTTGTTATGGTAATATTCAAGAATATTATCCTGGACTGTATCAAAAGACATATGAATTCTAGGAATAAGGGGTCCTTTTGTTCTCTGACTCTTCCCTTTCTTGTCCAAATCTTGAAAATTATGCTTACTTTTCAATAATACATTTTAGGAAGGTCATTATAATTTGGAGCTCATCCAAAGGAGAATGAACATAACTGATAATACATTTTGAGACCATGTAATATAAGAAATGCCTGAAAGAAAGTCTGGAAAAAGAAGATTCATAGAAGTCTTCTTCAATAAGGAGGTGAGGCACTTTAATGAAGAAGAAGAATTAGACATGTTTTATACAGTTCCTAAGGGAAGGACCAGTAGCAGGAGAGGGAATTTTCAAATAAATAAATTTAAATTTGATGTCAAGGAATAAAAAAAAACAATATTTTTTAACAAAGCCATTTTCAAGTACAATGATCTAGGGCTTGTGAATTATTCCTTATTATTGGTACTAAAGAGGAAGCTAAATTATCTCTCCTCAGGAATATTACAGTACAATTTCCTTTTCCAACGTGTATGAGTTAAGGGGTGTACTGGATTCATTTGGAGCCAGGTTTTGTCAAAGATGACTATTCAATTTTCTGTGTGAACATTTACTCCAGTAATCAACAAATACTACACATCAGGGACTGATTTGTTATTTTGTTGATTGTTTAGAAAGAAAAATGCAGATTAAGTTTAGAAGTGCGTCCTACATACTTTTTTTTCAAATTTACTTTAGACTAGATTCAATGGCCATTAAGTTTCCTTTTAACTTGACAACTTTACTATTCAGTGATATGATATGGTGATCTGATATTCCTTCCACAGTTACATCTACTTCTACATGCACTCAAAGGCAAGAAGTGATCAGTGATATAACCTCTAATGTCCCTTTGGCATGTATTTTAAGCAACAATGTCTTATCTGTGAATTTTTCCAGGAGACTTAGAATCCCTAGTTGGTCTAATGGAGAAAACTATCATCTTGATGTATTCTGGCAGTCTTTCCATAATAAAAATAGAAAAAAATTGTTGATGATTTTATCTTTGAGAAATAGAAGAAATCAAGAAATGTAACTAATTCTGACTATAAAGGAATAACTGATTGGTAATATAAATGTAGGAGGAAGGGATCATGATTTCTTGTAGACTAAAAGATAAAGCCAACTTTACCAGCTGCTTTCTTTGTTTCTCCTAGGAAAACTTGTGAGCCAACCTTTTTTGTGGCAACTTTCTTTTTTCTTAAGAATTCATTTATAATAAAAATATCAAGACTCATATGATTCACTTATTCTAGTAGTTTGTTAGTCATCTGACAAAGTTTGCACATTAAGAATAAAAGTAGCTAAATTAAAATGTAAGGCTGTCTTGGTAACAGTGTGGTTTTTAGTACCTGTTGTTTTTTTTTTTTTCCTTTCCTGTCACTGCCATCATCAGTGAAAAAATATAGAGCAACTGGCCAGATCCAAGAGGAGTTTTCCATATTTTTATCTTTTTTCATGGAATTCTACCTTCAAATAATTCATCACCAACTGCCCTACAGGTCACATACATCTCTGTACTTAGCTAGGTTGGTCGTCATGAAATAGAGAAGTCGATGGCCAAAATTATACCAGAAACTTTCTCGGCATGATAAAATCTTCCAGAGCTTTATTTAGGCATCAATAGAAAACCATAATAGAGAAATAAATGTTCACATTTATATGGCACCCTAATATTTGTAAAGTGTTCTGTGTGTATTATCCACTTTTCTTTTCATAATAACTCAAGGATGTAGACATTATCATTACCTTCATTTAACAGATGAAAAACTTAAGGTTCATAAATATTAAATGACTTCTTTGGGGCCATACCATTAATAAATACCCAAGGCAATGTCTAAATCTAAGTCTTATGACTCCAGCACCAATCGAAGCCAGAGATGTTAAACCTGAGTAGCCTTGAAGTGACCAGAAAAACTCCCAGTTCAAACAGAACTGGATTCGAATGTATTCGGGAAATGTAGATAATGTAAATTTGTGATTTTTCTAAGCCAATAAGCAGCCCCTATGCTTTCTTTTACATTGGAATTTGTCATCATTTCAAAGTCTAAGTCGCATTCCACCTATACTACTGACTTCATAATGTTGAAAAGAAATTACCTTATAAACAATAAAGCCTTTCAGCAACGCCGCACCATATTGTAAAACCCACCTTAATCACAGAAGCATAGGTATTATACCAATTAAATTGGCAGCTAAGACTACAGAAAGATCACTGACTTCTGAGTTGGAGAATCTGAATTCATACTCCCCTCTGCCAATTAATGTCTATAGGACCTTGGGTAAATCATTTAACCTCACAGGGCCACAGTTTAATTATCTGGAAAATGATGGATTTGATGGCTTCTAAGAGGCTTAACTCAAGGTCTATGATCCTATGATTACTGCAATTATTCAACAAGAAGATGGATAAATATCTCCTGCTACGAAGGGGCTCTTCATGTTGAAATGAAATTTGCCTCTCTATAACTTCTACCTGTTGGTTCTGTTTCTTCATCCTGGAACAACTCAGAGCAAATGAATTCCCTCTTCCACACAACGACAATAAACCATCTGGCATATGAAAAGCAGAAAGACTTTACTTAAGCATAACATTTCTAAATTTTATAGGTCTGGTTGGTAGATGATCTGAATGGTTCTGGGTAATGCATTGCAATTTTTATATCCCTACTTAGCAAAATCTAGAGATGATATTTGGCATTCATTAAATCATACTCTTTTTTCTTTTCTTTTAAAGAGGATAGCATGATGAGAAAAGGAATAACAGAGACATATGGGAACTGAGACATAATTGTCAGGTCCATCAGGCAGCTGCTTTATTTCACTGAGTTAAGTAGAGGAAATTTTGGTCTTGCCCATGTCTGGGGGACATACAGATTCAGAAAGATACATCATAAGAATTTTTTTTTAATCTTTGGAAAAGTAACCCATTGTAATTCCTGATGGGTAATCACTGAGGGAAGCTCAAAGAAGTGTCCTGACTCAAATTACAAAAATCATCATCTTCCTCAGGGAATTCTAGAAGGGCATTCTAAAGATATGATGACCAAGTGCTTTGGGGAATATATTTCAGCTGAAAGAAAAAAAAAAAGATCACTAGGTTTCAACAGAAATTGGATTTCCCTATGAGATTTTGAAATCATTGTTATTTTACTAAATAATGTAAGGCTTCTTCAGAAAGTGTTCCAAAGAGAACTGTTGAAGAAAATTTGTGAGTAAAATGAATTCCTTTGATAGTTAAATTATTCTGATTTATTGCTTATCAAAAGTACAAATAATTATCTTATTAAAAAGGTATGAACCACAAAGCAAAATCAGTTTTTGTAGATATATATGTATGTATATATAACTTTGTGCATAGGTATATCATTCTATAATTAATCACCAATTAGCATTAAGCTCCTCCTCCTAACCCCAGAACAATGTCAAAGTCCTCTCCCTGCAATGGGTTGTCTTAAACAAATATTTACATTATAATAGCTGATATTTTTCTACATTTTATGGCTTATTCTTAATTAATGGGTAGAGAAGGGTTGGACTGAATTGATTCCTGAGAATATGTATGACTTAAATTCATCTAGGAATAGCAGAGTCTCTGGGTTGACAGCATAGTATCAACTGACATTAAAGTCAGGAGACCACAGTTCAAATTATGCCTCTGATATTCCCCAGATTTGTTAATATTGGAAAGTCAAAATCTTCAGAAACCTTAGAATATTCATTAGGAATTGTAATTGTAAATTAGAAATAATGATACTTCTATTTCCTAACTCTCTCATAGGGTTAGAATAAAGGAAGAGCATTATAAATCATAAAGTGTTAGGAGAAATATAAGCTATTATGGGATCAGTACAGGGATTGCCTCAGTTTCTACCCTGCTGGGCTCAATGATAATGTACAACTGCAGTCTCAGGGAGGTGGAGAGATGGTGGTGGAAGTAGGTTGCTCAACCAACTGGTGGTACTAAAGCTAAGCCTCATTTCCTCTCTAGGCACACAGTCAGCCTATAATTACTCATTGCCTACTCTCTCTCTCTCTCTCTCTCTCTCTCTCTCTCTCTCTCTCTCTCTCTCTCTTCTCTCTCTATCTATATCTCAAAGACAATCAGTAGCAGTCACCTTTCTTCCCTCTTCCACAGACTTCTCCCAAGCAGGCTGTTATGATTTCTTTTCTATTCATGTCTTCCTCGATGTTTACATTAACTTGATTTCTTCAAATATGTTAAAATGTTAGGAGCATAGTGCACACATTGGGACTTTCTTTGATACTATACCTTTCAGAAGATGCACCGCCAAGGGTCCCTGAGGCCAAGTTAGTCTAGCATTAGGGTAACAAAGGCAGTTATTGCTTCTTTTTGGAAGTTTGCTTTCCAAACCTTTTGGGTACTGTTGATTTCAAGTTCAAAATAAGTTCTGGTTTTCTGTTAACTCCTTGTTACTTATTGACTCTAAATAAAAGCCCATTAGTCTTTGTTTCTCACTGACTAAATAAAGTGAACCTAGTTTAATGCTAACAGCTGAAAGAAAAATTGAATGCTCTTCATTTATTTATATATTTATATATAATTAATTAAATATTTATATAAAATTTCATATTTATATAAAGGATAAACATTCTTTAACCTGTTACCCTACTTGCTGATATGAGTTAAGGGGGTAATTTTTGTTCCTCAATTGGAATATAACATGGCTAATTAAATATTATTTTGTATAGGTTGTACCTTTTGATGCTGTAATATTGGTTTATTGACTTTTAATTAAAAGGGTTTTTTTCATTTCATAATTTTCAACAAATGATATTTTGTCCTTAATTTCTCACTTGAATAGGATCTCCTTCACCATTATTTAGGACAGTTGTAGGGGAATTTGCAGAGATGGTTTGGAATGTTAGAAGAAGGTTTGATTGACAACAAAGGCATTTGGAGGAGGGAGGAGGAGAGACTTCTGGGAAAGGAGAGTTGGTCTCAGGGGTTCTGTTCTGGACCTGGAGAGTGAAAGGAGTTCACTCTCTGCCTCTCAGGATAGAAAAATATCTGTTCCTGGGATTTTCCTATCTCTTGTCTCTGCCCTGATACCTGAGGATTGTGCTACTAGAGGAAAAGGATTTAGAAGCTGGCTGAACTGAAAAGCCTATCTTGAGGGGTAATAACCCAGAGAGGCAGGATAAACCAGGCACTTGCTGACTACTTCTAAAGACTTTGAACCCAAGAAATCTAGCATAGAAATAGCATAGGATAGGAAGATAGAAACCTCCATAAGCCTGTGAGCCCTGAGCTCAGATCAGAGAGAGAGACTTAAAACCACTCTGTGCTTTAGGTGTAGGGCACAATCCTAATTCCCTCTATCCTGATCCCTTCCTTTTGAACTTGTTATTAAAGAACCTTCAGTTAATATTACACAGTCAGGTCATCGTTGTACGGGTGAAGGGGGCCTGAAGGGAGAAAGGATTCCTTAGGGGAGAAAGCTCTCAGTAACCTCAAGTTAAGCCAAATCTTGAGGTGTCCACCATTGCCTTCTTCCCCGAAGGGGCTGCACAGGGGGAGACAAGAAGGAAAGTTCAGGCATTAAGCAAAGATCTGAACAAAAACCTATCTCCAATTCCTTCTGTATCTTTATTCTGGACAGACCTCTTCTCCTCTTTTTCTTTCACGCACTCTCTTGGGACAGAGAGGGAACAACCATACCCTCTCTGTCAACCAAAAGGGGTTTCCCTCCTGATGTCAACTGGCCAAACCACTTTTGACTAGAATCAACCAACATCTTCTAGGAGATCCCCTTTTTCTATAAGAAACAACAAACCATTCTGTCTAGCCAGGCAGGGAGAAGTCATCAGCTCCCTTATTAGTCAGTTAGGGACTCTCCTGAGGGTTAGCCAATCAACACTCTGGGCTAACCATAGTAACACCATCCCAGGGTTTCCCTTTCTAATTTACCCTTTTTAAGAGAGTTTTCTTTCACAGCCTGCTAAGTTGTTGCAATAGAATGCACAATCAGCTTCTGTATTAGAAGTAGAGACCAGAAAATAATTCACTCACTCACTCACTCACTCACTCTATCTATCTATCTATCTATCTATCTATCTATCTATCTATCTATCTATCTATCTATNTCTATCTATCTATCTATCTATCTATCTATCTATCTATCTATCTATCTATCTATCTATCTATCTATCTATCTACATGTCTACATCTGAAATGGTTAGGCTAAATCCATGGTTCAAGAGATGACTCTCATTTGGGGTATTTGCACTGGCTGTCTCCCTATTCTCCTTTATTTTCACCTGGATTTCCCATCTCTTTTTGTTTGTTTGTTTGTTTGTTTGTTTTTGTTATTCAGACATTTTTCAGTTAAGTCTGACTTTTTGTGACCTAATCTAGGGTTTTCCTCCCAAACATTCTGGAGCCATTTTATAGATGAGGAAACTGTGGCAAAAAGTTTAAGCAATTTGCCTATAATACAGCTAGTAAGTGTCTTAGATCAGATTTGAATTCAGGAAGATATCTTCTTGACTCCAAGCTTTGCACTTTATCCTTTATTTCACTAGCTACCTTATTTGCTTTTAGTCTTCCATATTCTATAAAAAGCCATTTTCAATCTTGCTAATTCTAGTGCCTCCCCTCTATTGAGTGCTGATAATTTATTAGGCCTATATTTTTTACACAGATATATACATGCTGTCTCTCACATTAGATTGTGAGCTTCTTTAGAGCAGGGACTTAACACGCCCTCCCCAATTTTCCTTTATACAGAGCAGGAACTCAATAAATTTTTATTGACTGAGTAATGTACACTTTCCTCCCACCCTCCTACTTATATTGTCTTTAGTTCTTTTCACTAATTATATCACTAATATATATCTATTTGCTCTTCCTAAAAGGACAGTTAGGCCTCTTAGCCTTTGCTTTGGGGAGTGGTGTGTGGAGGGATGCTTGTCTCCTATACTCAGAAGTAGTCCAAACTGAAGCTAGGTCCATTGCCTTATGGGCCCTTGCCTCTTGTGCATTAAGCCTGAGACTGAGAAATAATTGCAGATTTGTTTATTTAATACCATTATATATTAAATAGCATTAGTATTAAATATTGCATATTTAATAGATTTAATATGAAAATATTTAAGAGTAAAAATCTGAAATTCTATATTTTTAGTGCTTGGGATCATTTTCAATATATATATTTTTTGAGTCCTGATGATCTTTTATTGTTTTTTTTACAATTATTTTTCTTTTTTCAACTACACATAGAAACTATTTTTGACATTGTGATTTAGATTTTGTCCCTCCCTTCCTCTTCCCCAACTCCAAGGTAGTACATAGTTTAACACAGGTTTTTATACCAGTCCTTTCATGGAATATGCATTTCCATATTCTCCATGCTGTGAAAGTGCCATATACTGCTTTTATCACTATAGATCTCACCTAAGTATTATTTATTCTCTAACTGTGCCCTTATTCAAGTTGTATTGCTGAGCACTCGCTGCTGTCTTCATTACATTAAATGATTCTCAAAAAAAAGTCAGTGATTTTATCTTGATAAGATCTTACTTGTTACTTAGAATTATAAGCCCATAGATTAAGAGCTAGGCTATCTGGTCCAAATCTAGCCTTTTGCAGATAAGCCTGAGACCCAGAGAGGTTGGAGGTACCTTGCCTAATGCCACATAGTAGGGCCACAGAGGGGGAATCTGAACCTAGATTTTTTTATTCCAAATGTATTGTTCTTCTTTCTATTCTTAATGGTTATGGTAGACTCTAGGTACTTTGACCAAATGATATAAAATCTACCATTCTTTCAACAGGAGGTCAAGAAACTATCTTATGAAAAGCTAAAGATCTCAAAGGTAAGCTCAACTGGGATACTGATGGGGAGCAAAAGGGACAGGTTGGAGATCTGGCATAACGCTAAGTTCATGTTGACCTTGTCATGTCATGTAGTCTCCTAGTATGACTCATTATTATTACTAGCTAGGTACTCTGCTGCTTCTCTGTTGCTGAAGAATCCTAAATACTATTTCTAGCATTAGCATTCTGTATATTTGTAATCCTGAAGTAAAACTCGTATCGCCTAGCCAGAGGACTTATTCATGCTTAACAAAATAAAAATTGGAAGCCAAATTGGCCAGGAAAATTATTTTGTCGTTCTAAAATCTTTTCTGCTTTAAACTGGAGTAACCTAAATAATAAGTACATGACACACCATTGAGATTGCTTGCCAGTATAGTCTGAAAAATGGAATTAAAGAAATAAACTATCTTTTGTCTTTAAAAAATAAAAAAAACTCATATTACTCTGTCCTCATTGTCTTATGAGATCATATTATTTAGACCATGAAATAATCTTGAAGTTCACCTATCCCAACCTATTCCAATTCCACTTTTTATGAACTATGGTTGGTTTCAGAGAGATGGAGTGACTAAGAATAGACAAGTCCTGGGAGTTTGATTTCTCCTAATGATTCCCAAAGAGTAGCTGTTTTATTCATTTTGGGCCTTGTCAATTCTCCTCCTGGCCACCAAGAAGCTTAGCAGAAAATCTGACTTTTGGGAATCAGGATACAAGAAAATTTATATTCCCTTCATTTCAGCTTCTTTTCTGTTTTACTTTCATGGGAAATTGGTGTTTTTGATATAGACTGATCTTTGAGTTCTCTTCACCTTCTCCAGTGAGAGAACAAAAAGAAGCAAGAATCTTTGAAAAGGAAGTAGCAGAGAATGGGTGCCCATTAATATTTGGTGTGAGGATGGCATTTTTACCAGCTTAATAATTCTTAAACCATTATTTGCCCAACTGATATTCTTTCCAAGTCTACTTTTCTATGTAATTTCTATTGAGCACGCTAAATATCTCCTTCTACAATAGTCAGAATGGGAAATTGTCATTTAACAATTTTCAGACTGTTTGTTTCTTATGCTTTAAAGACAGTCATTTTATAATTTTATGCCCAATATGTATTTTTATTTTCCTCTATTAAATGTGATAAAATTCTTCCAATTTAACTTAAATCATGCAGGAGATATTCATTTAAATAATCTCTTTAAATTTAAACAACAGGAATTATTAAAATGGTTGTCTATTACCTACCACAAGAACATTTTTAACATTTAATATTTATGTAATGCTTAAATATTTGCAAAATACTTTATCTTTTTTTTCTTTGCTCCTCTTCTTCTTTCCTTTACAACAGAGTAGGTGCTATTTAATTGTCCCTGTGTTACAGATAAGAAAAATGAGAAGTTTACTGAGCTTGAACTAATTAGATTACTTGCCAGGGTAACATATTTGTTATATTTCTCAGGTGATATCTAAACCCCACATTTTCCTATTCTCATCTCTCATCAACATGAATTGTAAACTGTTCCCACTCTTAGCTATATATTCCCTTCTATCCACTGAATGTATACATTCCCCTCTTTCCTTGCTTCTGGCTTTCTTGGATTTTGATATGACTCAGTTGCCTTATCCCATTGGAACTTTTCTGTATCTGGAACCTTCTCACCCTGAATTATCTTTCCACTGGTCCTCTTCTTCCATTGATTAATTTTTTTCAGTGGACATGTCCTACCTGTGATTCTTATTCTCGAGGCTTCTCTGAGGAATCCCCAAATTTGGAGACAAAAAAATGAAGCCAATAATTTTCAAGAGAATTGAATGCATGTCATAATTTTCCAATATTATCCATGACAATATAGAGAAACTAAGGAATTAAGACTAAAGATCATCAATCAATATTGCTTGTCATTTGATACAGTGACTCAGGACTCATGCAAAAAAATGCAAAGCATACTGCAAATGGTGATGAAAGCATACCATATAAATAGTAGTCCCTGGAATAAAAAGTTGTTTTCACATAAAATTTTACTAGAGCAATTTCATTACTGGAAATGTTTTCTTTTCTTTATTTCTCTTCTGAGAATATCATTTCTTTTATTAAGAACCTAAGTTTAATTAAATAACACAATATTAGTTTGTTGACATGGTAAGTAACTTGAAAAATTTTGGCAATTGAGTCCTACCCTGAACAGACCCATAATTAATATATTTTTATGAAACTTTGGAATAGTTCAAAATCACAGAAAAAAATTGACTGGATGACTTTCATGTTGTCTTGCTCAACAGAAACTTAAAGCTAATTCCTTCCTCTGTGAAATTTCAGATGATTTTTACTTTTATTCAAGAAATTTTTCAGGAAGCTGAATTAACTGCAAATATTTATAATATAAAAGTAAAACATGTCAATAAAATTGAAAATGTAAAAAAAAGAAATTTGATTACATTTCTCTTTATAATCAGATTCCCACTGTAATGGTAAAATTGTGATGGTCAAACTGTAAGAATCAGCAAATTTAGGAAAATTATATTAAATTAGATAATTTCTCCTTTAGCTAAGATACATAAAAATAGGGAGGTAAGAGAGTCAGTGAAAAAGAAATGCAATTTTTCAAGTGACTGCAGGACTCAATTATAATCCAAGATTTATTGAGTAGAACCAGTTGTCTCTAGGAATCTTTGTGTGCAAGGCAAATAGTACAATCTATATATAGGTGGATTGGCATGAAATGGGTCCAAAGTTGTCTCTCTTCTGCTTATTTAGTTGTCTATTATTTAGTTGATCATTGTCCACAAATCATTACTCTCTTAGAGGCCGAGAGGGAGGCCACTACATGGGAGTGAGGGTGGGGTACACTATCTATTTTCTTCATATTTTAACCAATTGGTTTTGCTAACAAGCTGCTCAATGAATTTGCTGCTAGGATTACTGGTACTGTAATTGTCCATTAAATTCTATCACCCTGGGACAGATTTTCAATTGTTGCATCCTTTATGGCTGTCTAAAATTAAGGTGTCACACAGACTAACCATTTTATATTAGCTTTTTCTGCTAGTTATGTATTTGGGGAAAAGATTGAAGTAGTGATTTGTCTTAATTCATGTAATTATGAGCAATGTTATCACACAGATTCTAGAGGATCCAACTTCAAAATTAGAATTTAAAAGTATAGAGGAAAAGTGGAAGTTACATACTACATCAATGAGCAGTGTTAAAAGAAAAAAATTACAGTGGTTTTGGAAGGAAAATCAGGGATTCCTTTTCGATATTGAACGTACATCTACATTTTACACTAAGCCATGCTTACTGAAGTTATAAAACAAAACAAAGCTTTTCCTAAATCCAATTTGCTGTTAAACTCAGATTAGAAGTAATAATGTGCTGATGGAAAAATAATACCATCTTTAGTCCCCTGGGATTGAAAGCGTACACTTATTTTTAGTTCAGTGAACTATTTCTACTTATTATCCTTATAGCTCTTTGATCTCTTCATGAATTTTACTTATTTCCTGGTCTTACCAAAGCTTTCAAACAGAGAAATAAAATTGAACTCTAATGAAACAGTGAATTTATTCTTTCAGTCAAATTCATAAGTAGCACACCAAGAAGAACATGCTAAGAATTTAGGAAGCAACTACATTTCTAGGAAACCATCAGTTGGATTTATCCTTATGGTCACATTTGATAAAACACTTATCTTTCTATGAAGCTTTTTTGTGTGTACAAGAAACTCAACAACTAAAAAGGAATAAAAATTATATCCTGGCCACTAATATACTACGGGTATAGTTGTGAATTGGTACAATCATTCTTGAGGGCAATTTGGAGTTATGCCCAAAGGGTGTTAAAAGACTGTCTACCCTTTGATCCAGCCATAATACTTCTGCGTTTGTACCCCCAAATAGATAACAAGGGAAAATACTTGTACAAAAATATTTATAACCACGCTCTTTGTGGTGGCAAAAAATTGGAAAATGAGGGGGTGTCCATCAATTGGGGAATTGTTGAACAAATTGTGGTATCTGATGGTGATGAAATACTATTGTGCTGAAGGGAATAATGAACTGGAGGAATTCCATGTGAACTGGAATGACCTCCAGGAATTGATGCAGAGTGAAATGAGCAGAACCAGAAGAACATTATACACAGAGATGGATACACTGAGGCACAATAAAATGTAATAGACTTTTCTACTAGTAGCAGTGCAATGACCCATGTAAGGATGGAGGTATTTATCAGAAAGAATGCTATCCACATCCAGAGGAAGAACTATGGGAGTAGAAACACAGAAGAAAAACATATGATTGATCATGTGGTTCGGTGGGGATATGACTGGAGTTTTGGTGTTAAAAGATCACTCTATTGCAGATATGAATAATATGGAAATAAGTTTCAAACAATGATACATGTATAACCCAGCATAATTGCTTCTCAGCTCTGGGAGGGGAAATGGATGGGGAAGGAGGGAATGAATCATGTAACCATGGAAAAATATTCTTAATTAATTAATTTAAATTAGTTGCATTTCTTTTATTCCATTAGAATATAAGTTCCTGAAGATCAAGGATTTTTTTGCTTTTGTATCCATTCCACCTGGCATAGTGCCTGGAACATAGTAGGTGCTTAAATGCTAGTTGATACACACATATATAAGTGTGTGTGTTTGTATATATATATGTATATATATATGCATATATATATATTCATACATTTATAACTTCCAACATATACCTGGATATGCTTATGTGTATTCATATATATATGTGCATATATATATCATGGACAAGAATTGGAAAATGGACATTGAACTAGACACAGAACTGAATAAAAAAGAGCAGATCAAACCAGATTGCCTTTGGGTAATTGTGTAGTGAGTTTCATGACTTCAACTTTTTCCCTGAAATTCAGGTCCATTTTTAACACTGATATTCTTCCAGCAATTCTAGATGGTTATGAACATAGACTACCTCTACCTTTAAAGATCAAAATTGTGGTCAGCTAGGAAAAATGAAAGGATGGGATATGAGTATACTATAGCATGTTGCTAAAGAATAAGGAATTGTTCAGGAGAAATAGCACAGAGATGAGTAAGTAGAAAAGGAGGTGTTCTGAACATTTACCAAGTTGAGTCAATAAGCATTTATTAAACACCTACTCTATGCCAGATACTGTTGTAAATACTAGAAATAGAAAAAAAAAGTCAAAGTAGTACTTGCCCTAAAGAGCTCCCAATCAAAAGCAAGTGTAAACAGGATAGCCTGTTTGCAACCTTAATGTCTACACAATACAAGTAGACATGTAGAGAAAGAATTCCAGGGCATGGAGACATTCTGAGACATCATGAACAAGAGCCAACAGGATGAGAATTGGCAAATGGGTTACAATCTGTCCTGCCTAAGTAGTTACTTCAATTTGAACATAGATTGAACAAATTGTTCTTTTCAAAAATTATCTCCTTAGGCTACAGTAGGCATTCCTATAAGATAGAGACTATATATTACCTCTTTTTGTGTCCCACTGCTTACAATGCCTGATACAGACAAGACAGTTAAGTGTTTATTGATTGACAGATTGTATAATTCTCATCTGTATTTATCTATGAAACTTCCATTGGTTTTTATTCGTGCCTTTTGGTAAGCAACTAGTGAAAAGACTAGAAACCATCCACTGCCTTGGAAATCTTTTTATTCTTCAAAAGTGTAAAGTAACCAATATGTTTTACTGTTTGTCATTTATTTTTACATATACTTGCTGCATGATCAACCTACCTTCTCTTCTTGTCACACAAATTCTCAATCATTTCTCATGTCTATAGTTAAATATTATAGACTACTTATTATAGATTACTTAGGACCACCACAAAATAAAGATTACAAAATTTGATGACCAAGTCAAATTTAGCTGTTAATATGGGTGTAATGAGAGAGTATTGCAAATGGATAGTGATCTGGGTTCAGAAGAGAGCTTGTATCAAATGTTATAATAAATTAAGGCATTTAAAAACAAATTCATATTATATATTGTGTGAGTGTATTTTTACTTATATAATTTATATTGTATACTTACTTCTATACTTAATAGAGTATTATATAAATTTATACAAATAAATTTTTTAATAAGTTTCAACAATTTTGAGCACAGTGCTCAATGGTCCCAAACTGCTCACAGCCATAAAGTCTTTATCTTTGACAACAAAATTCACCCAGTAGTGCTATAGGATTTCAAATCACAGTTACCACAGTGATGGTAGTCAAGTTTAATTCAAAGGTAGCAGAATTTACACTAACAAAACTATAGTTTGGTTTCTGGCTCCAACTCTTATTACCTCTGTGACCTTGGACAAGTTGCATAATCTCTCCAGGTCTTTATTTCCTCATTATAATATAAATGAGTGGAACTAAATAAACTCTAAGCACCTTTTCTAGCAATAAATCTGTGATCCAATAAACAATGCTAAAAATAATTCTAAGGTCATAGAAAGATATTCTCATATTTTATAGAATTCTCCTTAATAGATTGTATAATAGCCAAGGTCTACTGTTTTATTACAGTAACAATAACAATTTAATGAACTAAAATTTTATAGGCACCATAAAGATTTTAAAATATTATCTCTAAATTATGGATTATTAAATTAGGACCATAAAATTGAAGCTTGGGGTCTATGATTCTTGGTAAAGAAAATGTTGAAACATTATATCAGCTATTGACAGATTCAATAATTGTTAACCTTAGTATATAGCATTTATATATAATATTTTGTGAACTCTACAGGAACCTTGTAGGGTACAGAGCACAAGTTTTATTATCCCCTTTTTTATAGAGGAGAAAATTGAAAGGAAGAGAAAAAGAAATGATTAACTCAGTTTCCCATGCACTTCACATTATCCCACACATCATACCTCATTCATATCTATTTAGAGGCAGAGATATAGATAGGTATCAAAAGTTAATTTGTTTCATTTTAGGAAGGACATGCAGCATATTCTTTGGTAAACAAAAATCAACAACATGAGAAATGATGAAAACCACACATTGGAAGCTTGATTCAAAGAAAAGAATGTGTAGCTTGGTGAAAACTTGTGGGTGGGACATGAACTGTGATCAAAGATCATAGTCTTTAAAAGGGATGGACTCTTACCATAGAAGAGTTACCTCTTTAAGGCCCTACAACACATAAGCAGAACTAATATCAAGTAGCTGTAGATTAAAATTAAAAGGACCAAAATAATTTTTAATTCCTCAAAATAGATCAATATTAAAATAGAATGTTCTTCAAAGTGAGAGAGTGAATTCTTTGTTTTTGTGGTTTTTTAAATTGTTAATAATACTAAGCAAGGTCAGTGCCACACCTATCAAACTACCAAGAAACTTTTTTACTGAAGTAGAAAAAAACTATAATAAAGTTCATTTGGAAGAACAAAAGATCAAGAATATCAAGGGAAATAATGAAAAAAAAATGTGAAGGAAGGGGGCCAACAGTACCAGATCTTAAACTGTACTATAAAGCAGCGGTCACCAAAACAGCTAGTAATAGCAGTACTAGCTAATACTAGCTAAGATAGAGAAGGGTGGATCAATGGAATAGACTTGGGGTAAGTGACCTCAGCAAGACAGTCCAAAGCAAACTCAAAGGTCCTAGCTTTTGGGACAAATATTCACTATTTGACAAAAACTGCTGGGAAAATTGGAAAATAGTATGGGAGCAATTAGGTTTAGATCAACATCTCACACCCTATACCAAGATAAATTCAGAATGGGTGAATGACTTGACTACAAAAAAGGAAACCATAACTAAGTTAGGTGAACATAGAATAGTGTACCTGTCGTATCTCTGGGAAAGGAAAGATTTCAAAACAGCAAGAGTTAGAAAAAATTAAAAAATGTAAAATAAATAATTTTGATTACATTAAATTAAAAAGGGTTTGTACAGACAAATCCAAATGCAACCACAATTAGAAGGGAAGCAACAAATTGGGAAAAAATCTTTATAACAAAAACCTGACAAAAATATAATTACTCAAATATATAAGGGACTAAATCAATTGTACAAAAAAAAATCAAGCTATTCCCCAATTGATAAATGGGCAAGGGACATGAATAGACAATTTTCAGATAAAGAAATCAAAACTATCAATAAGCACATGAAAAAGTGTCCTAAATCTCCTACAATCAGAGAAATGCCAACCTCTGAGGTACCACCTCAAACCTAGCAGATTTGGCTAACATGACAGAAAAGGAAAGTAATGAATGTTGGAGGGGATGTGGCAAAGTAGGGACATTAATTAATGCATTGCTCATGGAGTTGTGAATTGATCCAACCATTCTAAATGATCACCCTAATGCAACTATCAATAATATGGAAATAGGTCTTGATCAATGACACATGTAAAACCCAGTGAAATTGCATGTTGGCTATGGGAAGGGAGTGGGAAGAGGGGAGGGAAAGAACATGAATCATGTAATCATGGAAAAAATTTTCTTAATAAAGATAAATAATAATAAAAATAAAATAAATAATAATACTAAGCAAGGGGACTATCTATTGATCTATCAATAGAAGGGATTTTTGTTGGGTAGAGGTTTGAATAGTTTTTGTCCTGAGGTTTCTTGTTAAAATTCTCTTATTTCATAAGTGTTTTTAAGTTAATATCTACAAGAAGTAGTTTCTAACTTTCTCCTTGATCTAGGTGCCTGAATATATCCAACTTGGCATTAATTTGTATATTTTAACTAATCAGATTTTTAGAAAAAACTATGCTATCATATGTATTAATATTAGGTCTCACATTCTCCTTTGTTTCATCACTGAAGTCACTCAGTATCTTTTAATACATGTACTTTGATCTTGTGTATTTCTAATTAGTATGATATTAAAAATTGAAGCAATTAACTTGGGTACAGTGTCAATTTTTTCCCTTCCTCCAGCAAACAGAATTGACTGATTATATAAATGAATTTGGCATTGTGGATGTGGTTCTAATTTGATGTTCTCATAAAATTTCAATTACATCAATTTCAACAGTATCCATGAATTTTTGATATTAGAATAACAATGCTTTTGTTATTGTTCAGTCGTTCAGTTATATCTGACTCTTCATTACCTCATAGACCATAGCACTCCAGGACATTCTGTCCTCCACTACCTCTTGAAGTCTGTCCAAGTTCATGTTGATTGCTTCCATAACATTATCTATCTATCTCATTCTCTGTTATTCCATTCTTTTCTTGCCTTCAGTCTTTCTCAATAACAGGGTCTTTTCAAATGAATCCTGTCTGCTCGTTATGTGGTCAAAGTATTTCTGCTTCACAAGCCATGAAGGTATAGACTTTTAGAAAAGTTATTACATTCTTTGCTTCCTAAGGATTTCTACAAATGGAATGACATAGGCAAATGAGTATATAAGTATTAGGTATTATTATTATCTACTTTCTACATCCTGATGCTGGGGAGATTCACATATTTAAGATAGCTCTGATTCTGTTTTGTTGCTTTGATTTTTCTTTCCCTCAAATTCTCAGGTAAAAAAATATGGTGGTGTCACATTTTCATTAATATTATTTATAATTTGTTATTTGCTAAAGGAGATGGCTGAAAAAGGCTCTTACTGCCTAAAAAGACAAAGAACTTGCATTTTTCATAAATAATTGGCAATATTGTCTATTTTTAGCATAAGTTGCAATCAGAAGGATTTATATTATTAAAATTGTTTCTTTTTAATTTTTATATATTTCATTAAATATTTCCTACTTACATGAAAAAAATTTGAGATTCATTTTTTTAAAAATTAAGTTTCATTATATTTCCCTCCATTCTCTACTCTTCCTAAGAAGGCAAACAATTTTATATAGATTATACATCTGAAGACATACAAAATATAATGTAAATGTGTCAAAAGAAAACAAAAAACAATAGAAGTAAAGAAAAAAGAAAGAAAGATGTAAAAAGGCATGCTTCAATCTGTCTTCAGAATTTATTAGTTCTCTCTGGAGTTACATAGTATTTTTCATTAGCATGAGTCCTTTGAAACTGTCTTAAATGATTATCTTGATCATAGTAACCAAGTATTTCACATTTGATCATCCATTAAAATAACACTAATATTGCATACAGTATTTTCCTGATTCTACACAATTTACTTTTCATGAGTTCATATAAGTCTTCCCAGATTTTTCTGAAATTGCATGGGTTGTTGTTTTTTATGGCACATTATTATTCCATCATTAAAAACAGCATAACTTATTTGTACATTCCCCAACTTGAGGAAATCTAAATTTCCAGTAATTTGACACTGCAAAAACTCTGCTATAAATATTTTGCACAAATAGGTCTTTTTTTTTCTTTTCTTTATCTCTTTGAGATGCAGATCTAGTAATGGTATTGCTGGGTCAAAGAGTAAATACAGTTTTGTATCTCTTGGGGTATAGTTCCAAATTTGTATTTAGAATAATTGAATAAGTTCATAACATCAACAGTATGTTGGTGCACCATTTTTTTCCACATCTTATCCAGAATCAGTAATTTTCCTTTTCTGTGATGTTAGCCAGGTTGAGAGATGTGAGGTGGTACTTCAGAGTTGTTTTTATTTTGCATTTCTTTAATCAATAGTGATTTAGGCCATTTTTCATATGACTATTGATAACTTTAATTTCTTCTGAAAACTTTCTGTTCATATCCTTTGGCCATGTGTCAACTGGAGAATGGCTTTTATTTCATAAATTTGGCTCATTTCCCTATATATTTGAGAAATGAGGCTTTATCATAGAAAATGATTATAAATTTTCCTGTTTTCCCTCTAATTTTGGCTGTATGAGTTTTTTTCTGCAAAAGTTTTTTTTCATTTCATGACATCAGAATTATCCATCTTCTCATTATCTCCTCTATATCTTTTTCGGTCATCAATTATTCCCTGATCCTTAGATCTGACAGCCAATTTTTTTCTATACTCCTTTAATTTATTTATGTTACACTTTATGTCTAAATAATTGATCCATTTTGACCTTAGCTTGATATGCAGTGTGAGATATTGGTCTATGCCTAGTTTCTGCCAAATGACTCCCCAGCTTTCCCAGAAATTTTAATCTAATGTTGAAATCATTCCCCCAAAAATGAGATATTGGGTTTTTTATTAGACTACTGTATTCACTTACTTATTGTATGCCTAATCTATTACACTGATACCTAATGCTAATATTTACTGATTTACCACTTTTTTCTTAGCCAATACCAGATTTTTTAAAAAAATATTTCTAGTCTGTTTCAAATCTGGTACTGCTAGGCAACCATTCTTCACATTTTTTCATTGTTTTCTTGATATTCTTGACATTTTGTTGGCCTAAATGAATTTTATTGCTTTTTCTTACTCTAAGAAGGAATCATTATTAGTTTGATTAGTATGTAAGTAAATAAAATTAAATAAGAGAGAATTAGCATTTTTATTATATTGCCTTAACTTACCCATGAACAATTATTTCTCCAAATGTTTATCTCTGTCTTGATTTCTGGGAAAAATGTTTTACAATTGTATTCATATAATCCCTAGGCTTTTCTTGGCTTGACTTCCAAGTATATTACATGTTCTTCAGGTATTTTCATTAGAATTTCTGTCTTTACACAAGATTTTTTGGTAACATAGAAATACTGATGATTTATATGGGTTTATGTTATATCCTATAACTTTGTTAAAGTTTTTTTTCAAACATTTATTAATATTCATTTTTAACATGGTTACATGATTCATGCTCCTCCTTTCCCCTTCGCCCCCCTCACTCCTCCCACCCATGGCCGATGCACATTTCCACTAGTTTTGTCATGTGTCCTTGATCAAGACCAATTTCCAAATTGTTGGTAGTTGCATTGGTGTGGTAGTTTCGAGTCCACATCCTCAATCATGTCCAACCCGACCCATGCGTTCAAGCAGTTGTTTTTCTTCTATGTTTCCTCTCCTGCAGTCCTTCCTCTGAATGTGGGTAGCATTCTTTACCATAAATCCCTCAGAATTGTCCTGGGTCATTGTATTGCTGCTGGTACAGAGGTCCATTACATTCAATTTTACAACAGTATATCAGTCTCTGTGTACAATGTTCTTCTGGCTCTGCTCCTTTCGCTCTGCATCTGTTCCCGGAGGTCTCTCCAGTTCACCTGGAACTCCTCCAGTTTATTATTCCTTTTAGCACAATAGTATTCCATCACCCACATATACCACAGTTTGTTCAGCCATTCCCCAATTGAAGGACATACCCTCCTTTTCCAATTTGTTGCCACCACAAAAAGCGCAGCTATAAATATTTTC
>NC_058133.1:291863673-291880810 GCF_016433145.1 Gracilinanus agilis | reverse complement strand
TCAAACCCTGAACCTTAAACTTGTGTATGTCCACCCGCCTCATTTGTGTTTCTTGTAGACAACATATGGTGGGATTTTGGTTTCTAATCCACTCTGCTCTTTGCTTCCGTTTTATGAGCGAGTTCATCCCATTCACATTCAGAGTTATAATCATCAGTTGTGCATTTGCTGACATTTTCGAATCCTCCCCTCTTCTTACCCCCTTTTTCCTTATACTTTTTCCTTTTAAATCAGTGGTTTGCTATTGAGCCGCTATCCCTTATCCCCTCCCTTGATTAACTTCCCTTTCTACCCCCTCCTTTATTTTTCCCCCTCTTTTTGTTTTTAAAGGCCTTATGAATTACCTCTCTCTTCTCCCCTCCCTTTTTTTGACCTCCCCACTCCCCTTCTCCCCTTGGTTTATCCCTTCTAACTTTCTCAGAAGGGTTAGATAAGAGTTTTATGTCCCAATGGATATTATAGCTACTCTTCCCTCTCAGGGTTGATTACACTGAGAGTAAGGTTTGATTATTACCTCTTAATGCTCTCTTCCTCTCCTTCTTATAATAGTATTTGTCCCCTCTCCCTCCCATGCCCTCTTTCTGTGTAATAGAATATCCTATTTTCTTATTCACTTAAGTTTCTCTTGGTGTCCCCTGCTATTCACCCCCTCTTTCCCATCCCCCATGACATCTTAGATTATTTAGTGTTCCACCCTCACCCTGTGAATTGTTCTTCTGATTACTATAATAGTGAATATTATAATATTGAATAGAGTTCACTACAGAGCATTATACATAACATTTCTCTACATAGGAATACAGATAATTAGATCTCACTGAGGCCCTTAAAGAGGCAAATTTAAAAATTATAAGTTTTCTTTCTTTCCCCTCTGTATCTTATTTACCTTTCCATGTTTCTCTCGATTTTTGTGGTTGGATATCAAACTTTCCATTTAGCCCTGGTCTTTTCTGTGCAAATACCTGGAATTCTTCAATTTTGTTGAATGCCCATACTTTCCCCTGGAAATATATAGTCAATTTTGATGGGTAGTTGATCCGTGGTTGCAGGCCCAGCTCTCTTGCCTTTCTGAATATCGTATTCCAAGCCTTGTGATCTTTTAGCGTGGAGGCTGCCAGATCCTGTGTGATCCTGATTGGTGCTCCTTGATATTTGAATTGTCTCTTTCTGGCTTCTTGTAAGATTTTTTCTTTTGCTTGAAAGCTTTTGAATTTGGCAATAATATTTCTAACCGTTTTCTTCTCTGGATCGAATGTAGTAGGTGTTCTATGAATCCTTTCAATGTCTATATTGCCCTCTTGTTGTAGGACTTCAGGGCAATTTTGCTGAATTATTTCTGTTAGCATGGAGTCCAGGTTTCTATTAATTTCTGGTTTTTCTGGAGAACCAATTATTCTCAAATTGTCTCTTCTATACCAGTTTTCTTGGTCTGTCACTCTCTCATTGAGATATTTCATGTTTCCTTCTATTTTTTCAGTCTTTTGACTTTGTTTTATTTGTTCTTGTTGTCTTGAGAGATCATTAGCTTCTAATTGCTCAATTCTAGCCTTTAGGGATTGGTTTTCGGCTATAATATTTCGGTTTTTCGTTATTATCTTCTGGTTTTCGGACATAATCTTCTGGTATTCCTTTTCAATCTGGTCATTTCTGGTGTTCAATTTGCTTATCAGTTCATTTGGTTTCTGAGCCTCACTTTCCAATTGCAAGATTCTACTTTTTAAACAGTTATTTTCTTCACAGATCTCTTCCATAGCTTGTGAGGAGTTTTCCTTATTTGAGGAGGGTCCAGATGCTTGTTTGTTCTCCTCCTCTGTTTGCTCGGTTGTCTGGATTTTCTCTGTGTAAAAGTTGTGGAGTGTTAAAGACTTCTTTTTCTTGTTGTTAATCTTTCTCTTCTGAACTTCCTGAGACTGGGTAGCCATCGTTAGCCCAGCAGCTTCTCAGGTTTATCCTCGCGCTCAGGGTCTGTCCAAGGTCAAGCCCCCTGGTGAACCCCTTGCTTGATCGTCTGCCGGAGGTTTTTTTACAAGTCTCAGGGCGCTGCTTCCACAGTCGTGTACCCGTCTGCACTGGTTCCCCACTCTCAGGGTTTCAGAGCTTTAGCTGGTGGCTGTGTCTGCCTCCACCCACGCCTCCGACTGTGCCTGTGCTGTGAGCACTCGCTCTGTGCCCTGTGTCCTCTCTCGGCGCCCTGCTCCCGCGCTCAAATTTTGTGTGCGTTTGTTAGCTTTTTGGCGTCCTAAATCTTGCTGCTCTCAGGAACAGGCCCCGGAGCTGCCAATGACTCGATGGGTGCCCCAAACTTGCTCTATTTCTTTTTAGCTGGCTTCGGCTCTACAGGTGTTGTGTGTGGAGGGGGTGTGGGTGGGGTGGTTGCTCAACCCGCGATTTAGTGAGAGCTGTTTCACCCCTTTATAGCATGGAAATGCCTCGATTCCACGTACTTTCCACACTGTGCCCTTTTGTGGGGTTCCTCCGTTCGTCTGGACTTGTTTTTATGTCCCCTTGAGGAGTTTTGTGTGTTTTGGTCAGGAGAAGTTAAGAGCTGCTTCTTACTCTGCTGCCATCTTAACCCGGAACCTTTGTTAAAGTTTTTAAATGTTTCAACTAGTTTGTTAGTTGATTCTCTATGGTTCTCTAAGTATACCATTTTATCATCTGCAAAGAGTGATAATTTTGTTTCTTCATAACCTATTTTCATTGCTTAATTTCCTTTTTCTCAGTTTATTGCTATAACAAGCATTTCTAGTTAAATATTTAATAATAGTTGTGATAAGGAGCATCAATGCTTCACAACTGATGCCACTAGGAAGACTTCAAGCTTATCCCCAATTATAGATAATACTTGTTCTAGGTTTTACATAGACACTATATTACAAGAAAGGATCCGTTGATTCCAGTGCTTTCTAGCATTTTAATAGGAATAGGTGTAATATTTTGCAAAAAAAAAACATTTTTGTATCTATTGATATAATCATATATTTTTGTTTTGTTATTAATATGGTCCATTATACCAATAATTTTCCCAGTTTTAAACTAGGCCTATATACGAGTATTAATCCTACCTGATAATAATGTTTGATCTTTGTTATATATTGCTGTAGTCACCTTGCTAGTATTTTTTTTAAATCATTGAAATTCATTAAGGATTTCTTTCTTTCGCTTTTTTTCTTTCGCTTTTTTGTTCTCCCTGGTTTAGGTTTCAGAATCACATTTATGTCATAAAAAGAATTTGGTAGAATTCCTACTTTATCTGATTTTCCAAATAATATATAACATTGTATTAGTTTTTCCTTATGTATTTGGTAGAATCCACTTGTGAATCCTTATGATCTTAGAGATTTTTTCTCAAGAATCTCACTTATAACTCAAAATGGCTCAATTTTTTTTCATAGAGAGCATTATTTAAGTATTCTATTTCCTCTTCTATTAATCTGACCAGTTTATATTTTTGTAAATATTCATTCATTTCATTTGGATTACTAATTTTGCTATCATATAACTAAGCAACATAATTCTGATTAATGGCTTTAATTTCAATTTCTTTTGGGATGCATTCACATCTTAAAATTTTGATTCCTGTAATGTGCTTTTCTTCTTTTTTAACAAAATCAAATTAACAAATGTTTTATCCATTTAACTGTTGTTGTTTTTTATAAACATTACTGGTTTTATCGTTCACTGGTCTTTTTGTTTATAATTTTATTAATCTTCCTTTAATTTTTAGGATTTCCATTTTTGTGTTTAAATGGGAATTATAAATTTGTTCTTTTTCTGTATTTATTTTAGTTGTATGCCCTTCAATCTACTCTTTCCGTGTATGTACTTTTGTGCATGTATGTACTTAGAGATATAAATTTTTCCCTAAGTGCCACTTTGACAGAGTCCCACAAATTTTGTATCATTTCATTATTATATTTAATGAAATTATTGATTGTTTCTGTTTTATTTTCTTTGATCCACTCTTACCTTAGGATTAGATTATTTAGTTTCAAATTAGCCTTTAACCTGTGCTTGCCTAGATCTTTACTGAATATGACTATATTGTATTATAGTCTAAAAATGGGGCATTTAATTTTTCTGCTTTTCTGTACATGGTTGTAAGGTTTTTATATCCTAATAAAAGTCAATTTTTGTGAAGATGCTAGGTACAGCTGAGGGAAAATGACATATTTATTTCCATTTAGATTTCTCCAGATGTCTCTCATATCTAACTTTTCAAAGATTCTATTCATCCATTTAACTTCTTTCTTATTTATTTTGTTGTTATAATTATCTAGTTCTCAGGAGAGAAAGTTGAGATTCCCAATAGTTTTACTGTCTGTTTTCTCTTGACTCATTTAACTGACCATTACCTTCTTTTATCTATACTCCTTTTATTCACTCCCCCTTTTTGTTACCTTCCCCTCTTATTTACCTATTGTGTAAGATATAGTTCTATTACTAATTGAGTATTTTACGTGCACACACAGTCACACACACATATATGTGCAACATATATGCATATATATTGTATAATTTCCCTTTTTGAAGGAATTTACATATTAGATTTCCCTCCACTGTAAAAGTTCTTCCTTGCATGTCCCTTTTATGTGAAGGCTTTCTTTCTCTTTTCCATTATTTATATCTTAGTTAATTTAAAAAATAATTCTAAAACACCTACTGTACGCAAAAATTAAACAGTATAATTCAGTAAATAATTATCAAGTTCTTACTATGTATCAAATATGTTGTTAAGTGCTGGGATTATAAAGAAATGCAAAAAAGAGACAAAAATCCCTGTATACAAAATGTTTCACAGTCTAATAGAGGAGACAACTTGGAAACAACTATATAAAAAGAAATGTATGAGAAATTTCTGCAAAATAATATATATGCATTCCCTCCAGCAGTATAAATTGGAAGACATTCTCTTTTAATGATGTATAATTCTGGTCTAATGAAATCACAGGCCCAATCTCCATCAATAACTTTATAAAAATGAAAGATAAGAGTAGAGAAACTCATTACCTGGGGACCAAATTTGCTAATCTGTAAAATGAATATAACAATAATTGCATCATCTGAATCATAGAATTCTATATAGGAACTAATTTTGTGAGATGATATATGTGAAATGTTTTGCAAACCTTAAAACTCTATATAAATGCTCATCTACTATTTAAAAAACAGAGGCAAATTTAAGAATAAAAGAATGAATGCTCACTGAAAAACACTTCTTATGGTCTACTATACCATACTAAAATTTTATTCAAGAACTTCAGCTTTTTGTTCATATTTTTTGGCCATTTTTTAATTTTTTTTTTATTTTAAACCCTTAACTTCTGTGTATTGACTTATAGGTGGAAGAGTGGTAAGGGTAGGCAATGGGGGTCAAGTGATTTGCCCAGGGTCACACAGCTGGGAAGTGTCTGAGGCCAGATTTGAACCTAGGACCTCCCATCTCTAGGCCTGGCTCTCAATCCACTGAGCTACCCAGCTGCCCCTTTTTTGGCCATTCTTGAAGAATTTTTGTTATATTCTGAGATTCTTTCACATAAAAGGAGACTATTTCAGATCATATATAAAATATTGTTCTATGACTTTGGGGATCATTTTATTACAGTACTTATTTTCCTTCAGAACATTTGGTGTTATTAAAAACTTAATATGCCCTCTGGAATTACTAGACTACAGATGAAACTGAGATTGGAATTTTATCATTCATAGCATTTAAATTGATAAGCAATGTGCCTCAGTGGATAGAGAGTGGGTTAGCCTTGGAGTTAGGAAGACATTAGTTCAAATCTTGAACTATCATATGCATTAGCTGTGTGATATTGTGCTGTTTGCCTAACTTCTCAGGTCCTTTTCAACTCTCCATAAGGTGAAACTACAGAATAATCGATCATCTGCCTAAAAAAATTGAATTTTCACGTAGATAAAAATACAATTTGAGGTTCCACTTTCCATTTAAAAAATAGATTAATTTTTAAGACTTGTACAAAAATATTTATAGCCACATTCTTTGTGGTTGCAAAAAATTGGAAAATGAGAGAATGTTCTTCGATTGGGGAATGGCTAAACAAATTGTGGTATCTATTGGTGATGTAATACTATTGTGCTCAAAGGAATAAAAAACTGGAGGAATTCCATGTGAACTGGAAAGACCTCCAGGAATTGATGCAGAGTGAAAGGAGCAGATCCAGGAGAACATTATACACAGAGACTGATACACTGTGGTACAATCGAATGTAACGGACTTCTCTACTAGCAGCAATGCAAGAATCAAGAGCAATGCTGAGGGACTTATGAGAAAGAAAACTAGCCTCATTCAGAGGAAGAACTGTGGGACCAGAAACACAGAAGAAAAACAATTGCTTGAACACATGGGCTGTTGGGGATATTACTGGGGATGTAGACACTAAACGATAACTCTAGTCCAACTATCAAAAATATGGAATTAGGTCTTGATCAATGATACATGTAAAACCCAGTGGAATTGTGCATTTGCTAAGGGGGGTTAGTGGGGTTTGGGGAGAGGGAAAGAACATGAAACATGTAACTATGGAAAAATATTCAAAATAAAAATTAAAAATAGATTAATTTTGGTTTAGAACATGGTTGAGATCTTAAACATTTTAAGAGAGACATTATGGAATGTTAGAATTCAAGAAGGGGAGGACAATGAGAATGGAAGAGGTCCAAAAACCATGTTATTTGAGGATAGTTGAAGGAATGGGTGCTGTCTAGCTGAGAGACATGTAAGGGGGGGTGGGTAATCATGCCAAATATTTTAAATCTATCTTGTTAGGGAGGGAATAAGATTTTTTTCTATGTTTGGGACAAACTTGGATTAATAGGCAAAAAGGATATATGGACAGACTTGTATTCAGTAGTATATATATATAATGTATGAGATGAAGTTTGAAGGAGGACACATATTTAAAAAACGAAACTGAGTAGGGTACATAATCCAAACTATAAAAGCGTGGAGGTAGAAGACAAATAGAAATACATAAGGAATAAGAAAACCAGAGTATATAAAGGTGAGTAAACTACAAGGAGGCTAGAAAGGTAGTCTAAACCAAGTTTTGTAGAGTTTTACATGTTTGACAGAGGAATTCTTATTTTATCTGAGCTAGTAGGGAGTCACTGAACTTTATTGAGTAGAAGAGTACCATGCTCAGATTGATGCTTTAGAAATTACTTTAGGTACAGTATGGCAGATGGATTAGAAAGAACACAGAATGGAAACAGTAACATCAAATAATAGGCTATTTTAATTTCCAAAGCACATTAAGAGAGAATAAACTAGGATGTTAGCCAAGTGAAGAAACACAAGGGGATGCATGTGACATTAATTGTGGAGGTAGAATTAACAAGACTTGGCAACCAATTGAATATATGTGGTACAATAGAGAGAAATTAAAGAGTTAAAAGATGAATCTGAGTTTACAAATCTACCCTAAATACAATAAAGGTGGTATCCTCTATAGAAACTGAGAAGATTAGAGGAGGGTAGATTTATAGGAAATAATAAGTTCAATTGTTCACATTGATTTTGAGAAGACCATGGGACATCCAAAATGAAATATAAAATAGGCAAATATAAAATATAAAATAGGCAAATGATGATACAGGAATAAAGTTCAAGAGATAGATTAGGGCCAGATATATAGGTCTGACTGTCATTCACATATAACATTCAAAATAGTTTCTGGCACTTCACCTAGCAGGTGACTGATAAATGTTTATTGACTGACTTGTATGAATATGGTTGATAATTAAAACTTTGGGAGACGAGAAAGTCACCAAGGAATTGGATAGAGTTAAAAGAGAAAAATACCTTCGTGATAGCTTTGCAGTACACACATAAAGATGAAGGGTGGGATATGAATGAATAAAAGAATGGGGGGAAGCATGTACTACTATTTACAAAAATATAAAACACAGAAGTGAGACATTTTCTTTTCTTAAAAACAGTTTAATTGCAAGGTAAGGGCATGTTACCACACATGGAGTAGTCATGGGGGAGGAAAAGATATTTGGTTTCAGGTATCACAGAGTTGGTGAATTCAGCTTTTAGTGGTACATATGTATTCTTTGCTAGGAGCAAAATGATCATATTCAATTGATTACTGTCTCTCAGAATGAAAAATAGAAAACTGTGCAGAGTAGTGATGGAGAGTGGCAGGGCAGATGGCTGGTTTTATAAAATAATGTGGATATATTGAATTAGTTGAGATTATCACTTACTAATCAGGACTTCTCTGTCCGTGGTGAAGTTCCAAAACTGAGTGGATTCATATCCTCAAGGAGAGGAGACATAGTTTTCTGAAGGAGAGCTGGATCATGAACAACAAAGACTGGAAAGGTATGGTCAAATAGCTAGGAAAAAAATAAAAATTAGAGCAGTGCCATAAAAAATGTGGCCTAATCCCTATGAGAGAAAGTGAACACTAAAACTAAAGAGAAAAAAATAATACCTTAATATGTTTCAATTGCATAAAAAGAGTAAAAGGGAAATAGGGCAATATGTTTCCTTTCTATTTGGAGGAATTTTCAAAAGCCAAAAGGAAATATATCTGTCAAACTGTAGGGAACCTAAAACAGTGGTGTGAATTCCCATGTGTATTCCTTCATTCTTTTCATTTTTAAGAAGGAAAAAAAAAGTATTATAATTACTGTCAGGGGAGAAAAGGAGAAAAAAAACAAGACTTTAAATATAAAACACTTCTGTTGATTTAGCAAGTGGGATGTGGAACTCTCCAGAAAATGTTGAAAGGATTCTGACACCTACTTTATATCAAATGTGTCACTAGGACAAAGTGTAAAAAATTAACAAATATTGTAAAACAAGAATTCCCTGGTGTGTAACTTCTCCCTATAGACCATCTGCAGCACTGAGGACAGCATGTAATAGAATTTCCTAAAAGCAATCTAAAATGAACTTTATAATCTTTCTCTGTAGGAGGGCAGAATTTATAGCATTTCTGATAAAATTATCAACACTTCTACTGCTATCAGTTGATATAAATTTTTTACTTAGCATGATTTTCTAAAATATGGCCTTTCAAGTTGCCATAAATTCTCAAAAGAATTTCAATTTATTAACAACCATATAAAATATCTCAAATGACAAAGAAGAAAAAGTTTTAAATCAAATTACTCTTTTTAAACTTCATATCCAGAAAATTGGTAATGGTGAAAAAAGAAGTATATAGTCAACATTAAAGTATTACAATGATTAGAACATTAATACACTATTGTAGAGCTGTGAATTAGTTTGAAAATTCTGGAAAGGAACTTGAAATTATGCCAAGAAAGTGATAAATATCCTATGACCCAGAGATTCCTCTGCTACATTTATAAATCCCAAAGAAGTTAATGATTTAATAATAATAAACAAAAAATCAAATATACACCAAGATATTAATGGAACATTTTCACCATAGCTAACACCTGAAAATAGAGTAAATGTGCATCAAGTAAAAGAGTGATAAACACGTTTTGGCATATGAATTTAATAAAATATTTTATACTATAAAAACAATAAATATTATGCCTACAAAGAAGTATGGAGAAATAGAAGCAATATCAACAAGTCTTCCAAAGGCTGAACTAGTTTTTCCTTATAGATTGAAAATGTTTGTGACACTTAATAGCCCCCAAAGACTAAGGTTTGAACCACTGATGTAACTTCCTAGGAGCATTAATGTCTAAAAGTTAGTATATGAATATTCAGGTGTTCCTCTTTCAAATTTCTAATCTATGGACTAGTATGGTCAACTCAGAGGCAGGGGTATTGTGACCAAATAAACCAATGCTCTATCTCTGTTGAATATCTTTTCTCTCATACAACTCAGTAAACCTTATTTTGTTAACTCTTAAATGTTTTAGAATTATTTTATTTCATTCTAATCTGAACCTGAAATAGTAGACTAGGCCTGACTCACATATGATTTAAAACACATGAAAATTCTCATATGGAGTATTGTAAATTATACTAAGCAGAACCAAGAAAACAACACAGTGACCATGACAATAACATTTATTACTAAATAATGGTAATAAAAATAAGCAATACCAAATGTCATCAAATTATAATAATTAAACATAGCCAAAAAGAAGAGTTTAAAAATGCATTTCCCTTCCCTTTTCAGAAATTCAGTATATATATGGAATACTTCATATAACATAATATGTGGTTGATGTGCCTTTAATTTTGCTAATCTTTTCCTCTTTATTTTTCAGGATTAAAAGGGATGGCTTTCTGGGAATAGGGAATGCAACAGATTGGAAGAGGAAAAAGTGAAGGACTAGAAATTACAAATGATGTGAAAGCAAAAGATTTTTAAAAATGGAAGTTGTTACAATGTGTAACAAAGGCTAATTGAAATGGGGAAACTGAAATATTCTACTGAATTCATAATTTGTTTAACTCTTCTCTTTGATGGGTATCTACTCTGTTTCAAATTCTTAGAGTAAATAGAAAGCTAAAACAATAATTCAAATAAGTCATCTTAGTTCTTTAGAGAGAAGGGGGAAGGTAAGGACAAGAGACATGATATTTTGATGAGAGGTAGATTCAAGGGAGTAAAGATTAATATATAGATATACATATACATATATATAAAACAATCATTTCATGTATATTGAGTTGTGGGTGGCAATGTAATATCATGATTGAGTTGCCCTGTAGGTAATTAAAATGCAAAACAAGCTCAGGAGCTTAACTCATCCACATAAATATGATCATTGAATGCTAGAATGTAAACTCCTTGAAGGCAGGTACCTGTCACATAGTAGGCATTTACTAAATATTTGATATTTGGTTGATTATAGCCAGATGAGCTGATGAAATTGTCAAGGAAGAGGTTTGATAGAGGGAAGAAGAGAACATTGACTGACATGTTTATAAAAAAGATTGAGAGAAAAAATATAAAGAGAAATTATAGAAATAGGAAGATAATAAGCATAATAATACATTAGGAGGAGACAATGGAGAAAAAAAGTGATGTTAGAAAAGTCCAGTGTTATAGAGAATTCAAGGAAGAGGAGGACTGGCATTTGGTCACTGGTCTTCTCTAAATGTATTCCCAGGTATTTCAACTTTGTATTTGAATGGACATGTGCTTTATCCTCCGTATGTAATCATTGAACCTCTCCAATTGTCTTCATAATTGAATATCCATTTTTGCTTCTGAGGTCAAATGGACTTAGTGATAAAATAATAACACTATTATCCCTCTTCTGAACTTTGGCCCCACATATCCTTTCTTAGCAAATATCCATCCATACTGACTTTTTTTCTTTATTGTTCAAACCTGCTTTTACTGTTGTCCCTTAGTCTTTCTAGCATTCAGTTCATTGATAGAGTTAACAAACATACTTTATATCCGTAGATCAATGAGCATATTTCTTTGTCCCAGTGTCCTTTTCTATCTTCCATGCCATAATTAATTGACTATTATTGGTTAAATACTACACCTTTACAATGTCAGTTTATTAGAACAAAGATCATGATGTAAAAATGAATTGACATTCCCAAAATAGTGACAGAATAATGCCTAAATTCACTACTATAAATGCTGAACCCAGTACCTGGGCAAATTTGAGTGAGGTACTGGAGCCCTGGAGATATGGGTACTGAAAAAAAGAGCTGTGAAGACATAGAATATTTGGAAATGAGGAAGAAGGAATACAAGGGAATGATAGCTCAGAAAAAAAACTTTTCCTCCTTCATAAATTAATCTAAGAAGATTCTTGGAGAGAGAGAAAGAATCTAATATAATTTGTAATTAAGATGTAATATTTACTTTACTTTTTTCTTTTTACTAAAAATTTCAAGGTATAAAGCAATTCATAGCATCTTTAAAAGAACCATGAAGTGTTTGGTTCTCTGAATCAATTAAAAATTATTTATTAAGTATTTACTAGACACCAAGCATATGCTAAGAATTTAGGATATAAACACAAAAATGAACACAATCTCTGCTTTCATTGAATGTATATTCTAAAAGAAGATAATACACCTAGGGGAATGTTCTTTGTGTAGGACTATTTTCATTTGGAAAATTACAATAATTGTGAATGGGATTATAGGGGAGCAGATTGACACACATTTTTTTGTAGCAATGACAGTATTAACTTGATTATGGTTTCAGAATTGAAAATGGAGGTGATATGCAAAGCAGCTAGTGAGAAGATGATTGGAGCCACCTTAGAGGTGGTGGGCCACATAAGACCTTTACCATAGTCCCTGGGATTTCCAAAAATGAAAGAATTAAGCCTTCCTAGGCATAGACTCTGGTCCAAGAGACAAGATTGCCAGTGAGGAGGATGTCTAGGAAGAGTCTTTTAGCTTCAGATTGGTGGTTTGGGCTTAAAGATATGTGAGACCATCCAGGTATGTCAGTTTAACTGGTAATTTTCTTTCTAAAGAATCACATAGATTCTCATAGTTGAAGAAAAAAAGGACCTTGTGGTTATTATTATAGTCATTTCAATTGGGTCCCATTCTTTGTGACCTCATTAGGGGTTCTTTTGGCAAAGATACTGGAGTAATTTGTTATTTCCTTTTACAGTTCATCTTTTACAGAAGAGAGAACTGAGTCAAACAGGATTAGATAGCTTGTCCAAGGTTGCACAACTAGTAAGAGTTTTAGGGCAAATTTTAACTCAGGCAGATGAGTCTTCCTGACTCAAGGCCTGACAGTCTATTCAGTATATCATCTAGCTGCCCCAAAAAGGGGACATTAAAGGATATCTAATTTATCTTGCTGATGATCCAGATGAGGAAATAGAGAATCAGAGAGAGTAAGAGCCTACACAGAGTCACACAGGCAGTAAGGAGAGATAGCTGACTTGGTGTGAAGGAAATAAAAGAGATACGCTTGATCGAGCAGTCACTACCACCACCATCCTGCCCTTTTGTAGCCAGTAGCAAGCTGCTGGTTGAAGCTTGTTGGTATTTTAATTATTTTTGCTTCTTTAGTAAGAATGGGGAACAGTCAACTTTGTGTGAAAAATAGTCCCTAAGGGAAAATTCTACTTCGCAGTGTACAACTAACTGATGGTCTTAGAGCTCTCTCACCTTCCCCAGGGAACCTCTGCTATCAGTGGTGGTTATTAGTTTAAAACACAAAAAGAAAACAAGACAAAAAATGGAAGTGGAGAGAAAGGGGGAAAAGAAGACAAAAGACATGAATAAGTGCCACAATATGTTAGATTACACCTCTATATTATTATGTGATTTTAAATCCATGGATATATCCACAAGAGTAACAACAATGAAAATAATAGTAATTTACATACATATTTAATCATTTACTAAGTGTTTTCTCACAGTCTTAGGAGGTCAGTGTCCTTCTCTGAGTAATCCCTGTTCCACCTGCTTTGCTCCTTCTCTGAGAATCCAAACTTTCTTAGAGTCTCTAACAAATCAGATTAAAATGCACCTTCTGACCAGACAAATCAAATTTCCAAACCTTCAGATCTCAGGGCATATTTCTCCCAACTATTCTACAGGCAAAATAAGGCCACAGCAATTGCATGTATTTTTCCAGAAGGAGGTACTTTGAAAAGTACATTTTTCTTTTTTTTTTTGTTTTTCATCTTCAGTGACATTTTTTTAAGTCCATTCAAATACACAGCCCTACATGCTGTTCATTTCAATGTGTAGCCATACCCTCGAGTATTTACAAGGAATAGAATAAAGGACTAATCTTCAACGCAATGGATTCATTATTAACGATGTGTCCTATGGAGAGATATAAGAAGTTAAGAACAAACTGGATTGTATGCTGTTATAATATTAAATGAAACACTATATACTCCTACTTCCACAAGAATATGAATATTATGTGTAATGTGATCATCTGAACAATGATAAACTATCTTCTGCTTTCCACCTCTGCATAGTGTCATGTCTGTGCTCTTTTGATCCTTTTTCTAAAAGTCTCTGCCAAGAGAATTATAGCTGTAAATAATAAGTGACATACACATGCTCCCCCCCACACACATACACACACACTGATCTTTAGTAAGAATCCTACCTGCTGTGGTTAATCATCCAATGTCTATGGGAGATCTGTGCAGCTAATAATCAGCTTGGCATCTGATAGCCACCTAAGAGTGCCCTGATCTCAACTTCTTATATATCTGAGATAACAAAACCTAATGGTGACAGAACAGGGAGTCCAAAGTCTATCTGCCTTTTGCACATGCGAAAAATCTGATCAATGCACTTCTCTTTCTTATGGAAGTATCTGTAATCTAGCCGTTTGGGCATAAATTGAAACTTTCAGCAAGCAATGACTAGCATGCACCAACACTTCCACAGGCCACTGAACACTTCAGTTTGGCACTCAATGGCCTCAAACTGAGAAACGAATTCTGGTGTTCCATTTGATCTGTTTTCCAGTTAAAAAGTGATATGGTGAATTTATTACTTGTCTATCAACTGTCTACAGTCAATTCATTTAATTCCTCATTTTATCTATCCTACACTTCCCCCTTTGGAAATTTTGGGTTGGCTCTGGGTACCATTTTTACAGAGTACCTCAACAAATTGGATGCCCCTGCAGAGAAAAAATAACTAGGAGGGTTTATAGTTTCAAAACTCATGCCACAGAGAATAACCATGAAGAATGTTCATTTTCTAAAGTTATCTAATTAACAATTGGCACAGTTCTTGACCAAAACCTCATAAAGTTACAAGGCTGCATATTTCAAATGAATGATAGATAAGTAGAAACAATGCCCTCAAAGGTAAAGTTTGGACTATACAACTCTAAATGACTTTTATAGAATAATAGAATCTCACATTTAGAAGAGACTGTAAAGGTTATCTAGTCTAACCCTTACCTTACCCAACATCATTTCAATAATGAAGGTGTAAGAATTTATTAGATGCCTGCTATATGCTAGGCACTTTACAAATATTATCTTACATGAGCCTCATAACAACCTTGGGAGATAGGTGCTATTATTATTCCCTATTTTGGAGTTGAGAAAACTGAGGAAAACAGAAGTTGCATAACTCACCTGGGGTCATGTAGTCAGCAAATGTCTGAGACTGGATTCGAATTCAGGTCTTCTTGACTTCAAACCAATACCTTTATCCATTTTACCAGGCTGCCTTTAATGATGGCATGATAAATAATTATTTAGTTTTTGCTTGCATCTCTTCAATGAGGGAAATTCTATGATTCTACTACTGTACATAGATGCAACTCTAGTTTTTCATCAGTGAAATGGAAAGAGACACATGTGAGCCAGTTAGGGTTTTCATTTATTAGATACCTCAGGGTGATCAAAATATACATTTATATAATCGACAGACACACATGCCTACGTACATTTGTTTATTATTTGTGTAACAGAGATTATCTCATAAAGCTGGACATGGGCCCAGACTACATGGAATGAATATGTACTTCAGTCTCTTGCTGAAAGACAGACACTACCCACTGGTCTCTACCAAAATATGTCAAAGAGGATTGGCCTCTGAAGACCATGGAGAATAGATTCCTTTAGTGGAAAGATTTCTCATAGTAATCCATGAGAAGAGAAGAAGGAGACACTTTCTTGGACTTCTAGCAAGGTCCTCTTAACAATTCAGTTGGTTCTCAGGTTTGACCATTTGATCCCCATATTGCATAAACTTCATATACTCCCTATTACATCTAGGGTCAAGTATAAATTACTCTTAAAATCCTTTATGTCCTGGCTCCTTTCTGATTCCCCAGTATTCTTACATCTTATTTTATTCCACGTACTCTATGATCCAGTGACACTGACCTCACTGCTGTTTCTCCCACAAGATACACCTTCTGATTCTAAGCTCTTTCACTGGATGTATTTTTGGGCCTGGAAATTCTATACCTTTTCTTCCAGGCTTCCTAGTTTCCTCAATTCTTGCCTTCAAGATACCTTTCCTTTTCTCCATTAATATTAGTGCCTTCCAAGCAATGGAGCCCAAATGTCAAATTTGTAGGAAACAGAAGTTAGTCCTTCCTCCAAAAAACACACCACACCACACACACACACACACACACACACACACACACACACACACACACACACACACAGAGTCACGAGGAACTTCTACAAACAGATTTAGAAAAAAATCATACTGAATCCTAATGGGGAAAGTCAGGAAAAAAAGTCACTATTAAAGATTTGTCTTGCTTTGATTAGCAGAAAAAGACAGAGAGATATATAAACACTGGGGACTGGTTTTGCTAGAAGCATACTGTTGGAACATTCCAGTGCCCAATGACAGAGTGTGCACCAGGGTAATGGAATCTAGCAACTTTTTGCCATTGGTCAGATTTAAACCAGGAGAGAAACTTGTATATCTCAGACCAGTAGGACAGTAATTGGACTCGGTCTTAGATCAGAATACTTTGGGAGCATTGAAAGCTTGCAGATCTGAACAGCCTGATGACTTGTTCACTTGACTTGACCTGCCCCAGCTCTGAATCAATGGCATTGCAAGGGCTTGGCATTTGAAATTATCATGACTTGGAATTCCTAAAATCTGAGTTAGAATCCTGATTTGTGCCTTGTATGACCCTGGGCTGGTCCACCTAACTTAAACTTCTCATGGGCTCTGTTTACTTATTTGTAAATGGAGATAACATCTACCACACAGAGTTGTTCTAAGAATCAATATATATATATATATATATACACACATTTCAGACCTTAAAGTACTATATAAAATACTGCTACTACTAGTTGAGCCTGAATCCCTGGCCACCTCCTTCTGCCTTTGTATTTCTTCCTCAAAAGCAATCCTAGGTCCCCAAGCCATGCCTTACTTAATCAACAAGCATTTATTCAATGGTCCCTTTGCACTAGCAGAGGCTTTGTGAAGCCCTGGAATACAAAAAAAAATAGCAAAATGGTTGCTGTATTCAAGGAGCTTACATTCTTTTTTGGGAGGCAATACAATAAATATATATATATATACATATATATATATATATACACAAAACTATATTCCATGTAGCATATATGTTATATAATATATAATGTTATGCTATAATATATGTCATAATACTATACTGTATAATATTATATGATAAATATTATATCAAAATACCATGCTATAAATTATTACACATTTATGTATATATATATATAT
>NC_058133.1:291830317-291861062 GCF_016433145.1 Gracilinanus agilis | reverse complement strand
ATTCTTTTTTGGGAGGCAATACAATAAATATATATATATATACATATATATATATATATACACAAAACTATATTCCATGTAGCATATATGTTATATAATATATAATGTTATGCTATAATATATGTCATAATACTATACTGTATAATATTATATGATAAATATTATATCAAAATACCATGCTATAAATTATTACACATTTATGTATATATATATATATATGTGTGTGTGTGTGTGTGTGTGTGTGTGTGTGTGTGTGTGTTTAAGGGGGTATATGTGTATATATGTGTGTGTGAGACCAGTGCCACTGGATCATAGATTACCTGGAAGTGAATAAAATTTGCTAATACTAGGAAAGCAGAAAGGGACAAGGATTTAATATATAGTATTATATATCATATAAAATACCACTATCAATTAATACCAAATGTGAGAGAAGGTTCATTTCGATGATAATATATTGAAGCTTGTAATATATATTTTCACTTGGGATCCATGGCCTTTTGAGCCCCCTTTACAGGAGTGCTAGCTAGAGACTTAGACAGAACGCATTCAGCTTGATGGAAGTCTCAGTGCCTCAAATCCATGGCTCAGCATTGTTTTTTTCTCCTATAATATATAGTACATTATATATAGGTATAGATATTACTGCTCATCTTTATGTAAGTGGAATATAATTTCAGAATGAAGGCAAGTGGAAGGTAAAATAGGTTGTTGCAGGAGATTGGATTTAAGTGGAGTTCTGAATGTGGAGCCTTAGGAGGTCAGGAAGTAAAGGTGAGGGAAGAATATTCTAATAAGTGAAACGGTCAGTGAAGAGGCACAGAGTAGGTGATTCCTAAGGCTATTCCATGGACAGAATCATCATTAAGCAGAAAAGTCTAAAGAATGCTATCTGATTGACAAGACAACATTTGTGTAAATTGCTTGAAAGGTTCAGGACTGAGGTGAAAGTTTAAATGATTGCTAAGAAGTCTCACAAACTGTCTTCTCTTTGGGGTGAGAATATAATGATGCGGATGACTTTCCTTTTTCTGTGCTTTAAGTATGTCTGAATCTGTATTTGTGATTATTTTGTATTTTAAGCATTTCTTTTGTGTTAGACAAAATAAATACCTTTCCTATACCTAAATATCTATTTCATTTGGAGTGCCTTTTTTTTCTCAGAAGTCTTTATTAATTCTTTTAAAGAGAACCTAAGCATGTCACGAACCATACATATGTTTTATTTAACAGATTTTCCCCAGAATTCTAAGGTTAGGGAAGCAATTCCGACATGAAAAGTGAAAAGGCGTGACTCAAATATTTTAGGGATTGAATCTTCCATACTGTTGAATACAGTCTGTATGAATCTCTAACCATAACTTCTATGGAGGAGTCTCAGTAGTGCATTAGTTACAGTAAAATAGCAAAGGAAAATGAATAGAAATAAAAAGGAGGTTTAAAAGTAGATATATTTTATTTCTGAAATATTTTTTATTCTATGTTGAAAAATAGGTAACTAAGTAACTCAACAAAGCTTATTGAGGAGTTAAAATTTAGTTGCCCTTATTATCTCATTTTAATTGGCATCATTTTTGAGTAGAATATTTATGTTAAGCAAGGAGGGAGAGGAAACTAATGGAAATAATAAGGTAACCACATTTCAGTCCTGGATCTGTCCCTAACAGATGTTGCCTTAAAGAAGTCACATTAATTCTCTGAGCTTCAGTTTCCTAAACAGTAAGTGAAATAGCTTTCCATAATGACTATTTAAAAAAAAATCCTTACCTTCTGTTGATTCTAAGGTAGAAGAGTGTAAGGGCTAGGCAGTGGGGGTTAAGTGACTTGCCCAGGGTCACACATCTAGGAAGTGTCTGAGGCCAAATTTGAATCCAGGACCTCCTATCTCTGAGCCTGGCTCTCAATCCACTGAGCCATCCAGATGCCCCCTCCATAATGACTTTTATTCTCTTATTATACTTCTTATACAGGTGTAATAGGCCAGAATTTTGTCTCAAAATACTTTTGTTTCTAAAGCTCTTGTTGAAATTTATATCCATTTTTATTTTCAGACTCACTCATCATGCTTGAAGCTAATTCTCACCTCCCTTTTCTTCTTTTCATTTTACCATTTGAAATCATTATTTTTTCAGTCATTCATTCATCTCATTTGTGTTTTTCTGTTGTACTTAAAGACAAAGAGCTGATTTTGTATGACACAAAGTGCCCAAGATCTAGCAAATTGGAATAAGGTTGTCCAGAAAGCAGCAAAATGGGTCAAATCTGATTCAGAGGGAAAGGGAAACTGGGTTGAATTAGGATTAACCAATGTTAATTAGTAAAATAAATTAATCAATTAATCTTACTCTAAAGCAACAAAATCATTGGAGCTGTAAAACTTAAATTAAGTTTTACAATAACTTAATTTGTTGTAAAACAATAAATTTTACAAAAACTTAATAAGTTTTAAAATAACTCCAAGTATTATATTTTATAAGATTTATTAATAGTCACTTGAAGAAGAATTCCTGGGAAAAGAGAACAAGGGCAGAGCTACAAAAAAAAAACCTTATATCTTCCCTATGTAAGTACGTAATGTGAGAAGGAACATGGGAGGTTAGGATTTAGAGTACTGGGAAGCAAAATTCTAATTATACAATTCCCCTGTGATTCCATTTGGAAACAAGCATGGAGAAATCTCCCAGATTTACATACCTAGTTTCCCTAAAGAAATCAGTACACATAACCAACTTATATCTCTAAAGATCTTTAACTAGAGGTACATACAATATTGCACTTTCTAAGGAGAAATTACAATAATTTGGGGACAAAAGGGGGAAAAAACAATGATTGCTAGGTGCATTGACAAAAAGCTAATTAGTGTGCAGTCCCCTTTGGCATGAGAGTGTATATTCAATATAAATGTGTTCAACCCACCACAGTTCAATTCACTATATCCCAAAGTTCATTCTGGATCTTTTGGTTCAGTGTGTATTTTCTGCAGGCATCTCTATGGAGCCTTCTCCAAACAGTTCACTTTCTTGATTTGAGGAAGTGGGGAATACAATAGTGCTATTACACATCACTTCAACTACTAAATGGACCCTTACCTCTTGTTACAAACAACTCAAAGGTAGGCAAATGATCAGTCAGAGGTAGTGGTGCTCTTAGATATCTGAAAATCACTTCTGAAGACTCCTTAAAATCAATTGAGATTTTTTAGCTCATTCAATTCTCCATAGGTTGTTTATAGATTGAAACCAGTTTGATGGAGTCCATCCATCATCATCTATGTGACAATTAACAAAGGCAAAAAGGAACAAAAAGCTATTAAGGCAACATATGATCTCAATGAATCTGGTGACAAACCCAGCATCCATAATGACCTATGGTTTTGCCACAGAAAAGGGTTTGTCCACGTTGTTTATGGACTTTTATAATGGTACTTTCTCCAGGCCAGTCATAGGGGGAGGGTACAAATAAAGACAATGTAACAGGACATATAGCTAAATGGCCAAACCACACAGTAGATTAAAATGTCATAGTGAAACAGAATATATTAGATTAGATCAATATGTGAAATTAAAAACAAAACCGAATTTTAAAGCAAACGATCAGCAAATACAATAAGCATGACAGGATGTGAGCAATGAATTCAAGAGTCTTTTTCTCTAATTCTGATAGCTGTGCTACAGAGACATCTTTACTATTTGGAGGGATACAAACTGAAACAGTTAACATCAATTAGACAGTAGGATCTGAAAAGGCTTAAAATTCACATCCAGACACTTTAAGGTTCCTTCCCCTCTTGAGGACTATCATTCATCCTCAAGAGGGGAAGGAACCTTAAATTGGATCTCCCATACTGAGGGGGAAGTCCACACTAAGCATAGTGTGGATTAACCCTATATTGGATGTGTTGCAGAAACTGGCCTGCTTAGATAGTAAGGGGGATAAATCTCCCTTCTGAATCTTGAGATTACTCAAGCTAACAGCAAGGAAAAGTACATCTGGGAATGGTAGCAAGAAAAGACATCCTAAAGTGGTAATGCACTGCTCTTTCATAGAGTAGGCCATACTTTTTAAATCAAATTATTAAATTGGTTTCAAATCTACTTCCTGTCTGTAGGTGGTGCTACCCTAAGAGTTCTGTCCCTTCCCCCCACCCAGGGGTAAAGCCAGTTGCCCCATAACACTTCAGCCCCCAAAGCCAGGAGCATGGAAGCCCCCCTGAGTTAACCAGGCTGGACTTGCGGTGGATAGCATGAACTGGCTGCTCCAGGTGTGGTAGAGCACAGGGTGGTTTAGTGGTCTAAGAGCTGCCTCAGCTGCAAACTGGAAGCTTAAGCTACCCCATGCTTGAGACCCATGTTGGGGATGGTGTAGCCTGGAGGTAGGGGGCCAGCTACTCAGCTGTTAGTAATATAGGAGAAGAGGGAATTTATACTTTACCATCCACAGGACACCCAGCTAGCGCATTCAAGAGAAGCATTGTGTGGACTGCAGGTTTTGCTTCTCTCGTAGGTGGGTCCCCACCAACAAAGAGAGTCTCCTGCAGAGGGAGGGTAAAGGGCTGTGGCAGAAAACAAACGTGGTTTTAATCTACTCACTAACTTTACTTAAAGGCTATCTTAAAAGAAGATCAAGGATTCTATCCCTTCATGGCTCACCAAAAAAATGTAAGATTAAAATTAATATCCAATAACTCAAGGTATTCATTTTATAAGATTTATTAATAATCATTTGAAGTAGAAGAAATAAAAGAACAAAAGTAAAAGCCTGAGAAAAAACCACAAGTGAAATTCTCCTGCCTGGCACTCACTCAACCTACACCAACCACTTTCCCAGAAAAAGAGAGCGAGGGCAGAGGTACACAAAACTTACATGAGAAGGAACATGGGAAGCTGGGACTTAGAGTCCTAGGCAGCAAAATTCTGATTATACAGAGCCTTTAGAATATGCAGATACTCCAGAAACCACATATGTGCACATGTACTTGTGTATACACACACACACACACACACACACAGCTTGATAAACTTATTATTCTAAGCCTAAAATATCCTCAAAAAACAGAACGCTGTTACACATGCCTTGAATTTTATCATTCATTCAGAGCTTTTCCACCTGCTGTTTTCCTCCCCAATAGTCAGTGTCCTATTTAAAGAAAAGTTGCTATTTCATAGTTCATTGAGAATTCTTTTCTTTTATTAGCTTTTTGACACTTTTGAGTACAAAATTCACTTTACAGCGGCCATCTAGTTGTCAAGTATTCAATTCAAGTCACTTCCTTTCCACTTTCTCCCTGCTATCTCTTTCTGACACAAGCCAATTTTGCCTAGGGTTTGCTTCATACATGCACTAACCCTCTTCCCCATCATTTTTGTTAAAGGGAAGTTCTTTGAATGCAATCATGAGTCAGTGTTCTCATTTTGAATGCTGCTTTTCATTTCATCTCTTTAGATGACTTCCTCCCTTGAAGCAATATGCATTTCCTACCAGCTCAGTGGTACAGCTATTGATGTTCAGGGCCTGCTCAAGTGTTCCAACCTGTTTACAAGCAACTGACTGTCAAACCAAGAAGCACAAATCCTTGCCCTTTGCAATGAATACTGAATTAGTTTCCCTATATACCGTGCCTGGCCTTCGTAAAAGACATGCAAAGCAATTCTGGGGATGAGAAAGAGGTGGAGTAGAAGGCAAGTAGGGTGAGATATTTGTAGATGTGACAAACCAAAACAAAATGATGGCCTTTGGATAAAGACAGAAAATAACATACTTCTCAAATGTACCCTGTCAACTCCAAAATGAGTATCTTTCAGCTGCAACAAAAGTCTACAGATTAGTCAACATTCAACAGAACAGGACTATTTTGAGCTTTCAAAGTTATGCCTGTTTGAGTCACTAGTCCCTTTTCTCATTCATTCAGTCTAATGTTTATTAGGCACCTACTAATGTCAGACACCAATCTAATTAAATCTTCCATGCCATAATATATAAAGTGCTTTCCCTGTAATTAGAAGAATCTGGGTTCTATTTTTGTTTTAGACACTTACTATATGATGGGGGCTTAGTCTCTTAAATTCTGTGTCAAGTTTTTCAAACATTTCTGGGTCCCAAGTCAACCTTTCTTAGCCGCAATATAACTCAAAAGGAGATAAATTTTATATTGGGCTTTCTATGCATAAACATATAAGAAATAAAATCTTAAGATCATTTTGTTTTTAACATGATGATTGTAATGGGGAGAATTTGAGGAAAGGTGTGTGGTAAAAGGGATTTTTGAAGGGAGGTTGTCAGGGACTTGCTAGGTAAGTAATATGGGTTGCAGGTAGGCTGGAATAGGGAGATTCAGGATATAATATGGGCTGAAGTCAGGAAGTATAGCACTAAAGGTAACAAAGATTTTCAGGGAGAGGAGGAATTAATCTAAACAGGCAAAGAACAGCAGGGTTTATAGACTAGGACTTAGACTAAAGACAAACTGAGGGAAATAGACTGAACTGAAATTAACTACAGGCTTTAGTTAATTTCACAGGAAGGGACTTGTTTTGAAGTTACACCTTCCTTCAAGATGGATACCCCCCGGCTTCCCTTCAAGCCCCGAGTATGTTGGTTCTTTCCCTCTTCTTCCCTCTCTTACTAATTAACTGACAAAGTAATTAACAGGTCTGTTGAAACACAAAAGGGTTTATTGTCTTTAAGGTTGATTTGTCAGGAAAAGTGGATTGAGGAAGCCCTAACAGTTGTTTAAAGAAACCTCAGGTGGGGGAAGGGAGGCAGAGATGAGGTTTGAGCAAGGTCCTGCCTTAACTCAGCTCTCAAGGTGATCTTTGAAATCTAAAGGGAATAAGATAGTGACTAACTTCTCTAAATAAAATATTACCAAATTATAGTTAAACTCCTCACAGACTTGAACTACTCTCTGATTTACTCTCCTTATTCACTCCACAGACATTTAAGGGAAGGGAAGGAAGGTAGGAAATGAAGTAGGGTATGGAGATACAAAGGGTTTATCTAAATTAACAATTCTTAAATAAATATTCCAAAACTAGGCTAAATTTCAATTCCTCAAACAGGCAAGGAAGCAGCTCAGCTGGTCTGACTCTCTCTCCACGAGATTCCCAAACCAACTGCCTCTCTTCAAGATTCTAAAACTCCTAACTGATTTCAGAACTCAGCCAAAGCTTGAAAAAACTGTCATGACCCCCTCTCTCTGTACTACATGATTCAGAAATTTATAAGAAAATCCCCTGTACCTTGAAAAGTTTCTTACATTTTAGGAAGCTGCATATATTCCAGGTTGGAAATGCCTACTTTATATATTTATGTTTTCTCATCTATAACATGAGATTGATTATTCAGTAAATTATTACTAATTAGATAATTAGTACCAACCTCAGTGTCATAGATAGTTTGGCTTAACAGGTAGGCAACTGGAATCCTATTCAGCAAGACCTGAGTTCACGTTCTGAAGATGACACATGCTGGTTGGGTGACCATGAGCAAGTTGCCTGAAGATTATAAATATAGAAGTACTTCCTCGTTCTTTTCTAGGGAGGAATTTAAGACTAAGCAAGACATAGAGAACATTGAAAAATGTAAAATGAATGATTTTTATTATATCCAATTAAAAAGGTTTTGTACAAAATAAACCCCAATGCAACCAAGTCTTTCACAACATGACCAATACAGAGATATGTTTTTCATGATCACACATGCATAACCCAGATCAAATTGCTTACTATCTCCAGAAAGGGAAAGAGATGAGAAGGAAGGAGACAATTTAGATTTTATAATTTCAAAAAATATATGCTGAAAATATATTAATTGAGAAAATAAAATATTAAATTTTTGAAATAAAATAAAAATAGAATTGGTTTATTTGGCAGAAAATGAAATACTGTTCCCTGGAGGTTTTCAGGCTGAATTATTACTTGTCAGGGATAATCTTAAGATTTTGACTTAGGAATGAGTTGGATTAGTTAACTTTTGAAACATTAAAAAATTTGAAATTATAAATTGCCCAACTAAAATAGTATTATAAATTCAAATATGCCATAGAATTATATGACTGCAATGAACTTAAATATATATACATATACTTTGACTATCTCCAGGACTGAAAATGTTTCTTGTTATTTTATTACGATCATTGATAACTCCTCTTTCAGTCAATCTCTTAAAGCTCATTTATTTTCTATCTAGGACTATAAAACAGCTCATCTTGTTTTTCTACTTATTGCTTTCTCAAACTTAAGAAATCCTGGTTCCTTTAATTGAGCATTTGCTTTATTCTTCCACTTGAAGAAAAAAGACAACTAAGTTTTTTATATATTCCATGCTAAAGAGGAAAAGTGGAACTGATGGATAAGTTTATCATCATTAATACAGTAGGGAAGAAGGCACGAGATATGTGATATCAATTGTTATTTCATAGGAAACTCCCAAAAATGAAAACACCATTTGCCTATACAAACAGCATTTTCTTAGTATCTTTTGCTCTTAGAGAGTTGTCTAAAAGATGAATAATTTTGACCTGCATAGAATCATACAGCCAGTACATATCAGGAGTAGGACTTGAATAAGGCATTATTGGTTTAAGGTCAATTCTCTGTCATTATTATCTACCCCTCATCATTAACAATTTGCTGCTTCTGTTTCAAAAATTTTAATAATTCTTCCATTTGGGGATATTAATTGCTTTCCATAGACAGGTATAAGAAGATTCCTTTTGTTAAACTTCATGGAGAGGAGAGGAGTATTCCCTTCAGCATACATGCCATAGGTTCAACAACACCAGACTAGAAAATTATCAGGATGGTAGGAAATCTTTTTTTTTTAATCATGTTGTTAATCTGTCTTACAAATTATTTACTTGACTGCTAAATTGTCCATATGAGATCAAAATCACTCAAGAAAAAGGATGCCAGTGTCTTAAATAGATTCATTTCTTAAGATTGTTTGACAATGCCACCAGGAGCAATGATTTATTTTAATATATTAAATATATATATATATATATGTATATATACATATATACATATATATATATATACACATGTTGTGAGTGATAAAACAACACAGGTTTGAAACTGGTTCATTAAAAAATGCCTAAGTAGAAAGACAAAGAAAGTGGGAAGCAGTGGCATTTGATAAATATAAAGGAAGCTTCTTTGAAAGTACATAGATCCCAGGCAAAAAAAAAGTACTTTTAAATATGATAGGAATAAAAAGTAAAATGGATTATATCAGATCTCCTCATAGCATGTATAAAAAGTGCAAAATGATTTTGAAACAGTTAACTTCCTGCATATCTAGACAGAGATAGGAACCAGGAAAAGACAGAAAAAAATTCATATGTGTACCAGATGTCTTGCCTTTAACCTTTCCAATAAGGAGTAAAATAGACTCTTCACATCATCACAAACATTCCAGTTGGAGAAAATTGAATTTAAATATTACATGGCATTATAGTATATTTGAAACCTTATTTGGATTACCTGACAGGACCCACACATAAAGCATTCATTGGCATAGAGCAAGAGAGAATTAGCACTCAATTACTTTAAACCTGGTCTCATTCTTATACATGCTACAATTGGTAAATAAGCAATCCACTAATTTCCTACTACGTGGCCAGTACTGCTCTAGGATTAAAAAACAAGTTAAAATATTGTCCCTGACCTCAAGAAGCTCACATTCTAATGGGAGATATAACATGTAAATAACTACACAAGCACAAAAATATATGCAGCATCTATGTATATATATAATATATATAAGTATATAAATATGGATCTATAATATAAATAGTACATAATATAATATAAATAGTACATAAATAGTACATAATATAAATAGTACATAATATGATATTAGAAGTGGGGGGAGTGGGCAGGAGAGGGATTCAGATGACATCATACAAAAGGTAAAATTTAACGTTTGAAGAAAGTCAGGGAAGATAGATGGTAGAGATAAGGAGAACATTCCAGACATAGTAGACAGTGAGCAGAAAGGAATGTGCTACAGAGATGAAATGCTAAGTATCAAAAACATCAAGAAAATCAGTGTAAGCTGCCCTTAGAATATGTGCTCAGGAATAAAGTGTGAGGAAAATGAAAAAGTTGGAAGTGATCAGGATATAAAGGTTTTTAAGAGTCAAATATGATTTTATATTTAATTATGATAGTTGTAAGGAACAACTATAGTCTATTGAATACAGAGGTGATGGGGTTACATTTAGGAAGATAATTAGTTGTGTTGAGGATTGATGGATGTGGGAAGAAAGTTGAAGCAGTGAGGGCCACCGGGTTACTTCACTAGAACACTGTGAGGTGATGAAGGCAAGTACCAGGTTGACAGCTGTATAAGTGGAGAGAAGAAGAAATTTATGAAAGAAATGTTGGGAAGTAATAAAGAATAAAATGTGGCAAGACTATATATATATGTATATATATATATATGTCATCATCAAGAATGAGGATTCAAAGACAACAACACTGATATTGTGAGTCTAAGTGATGTAAGGATGGTGTTGCCCTACACAATAATAGAGAAATACTGACAAGAGAATGATTGGAAGGTAAGTTAATGAGTTCTATTTTGAACACATTGAATTTGAGATGTCTGCTGGAAATATACTTTGAGATATTTAACAAGGAATTGGTTTCTAAGACTGAATGTCAGGAGAGAGATTTGAGATGGACAAATAGTTCTGAGAATCATCTTTATTGAGATAATAATTTGACCATAATTTGCTTGACAACTCCAGAAGAAATTCCAGGAGCAGAACAGAGGTTTGTATATAATTTTTGGTGAGCTAAGCAAGGATTTTCTATTTGAATTATCTTAAGAAATTCTGAATATCATCTGGCAAAAAAAGATACTAGACACTGAGGCCCTTCCTGTGGGTGAAATGCCAAGCTCATATTGGTCTTATTAGCCATATTTGGATAGACTATACAAATGACAGAAATAGAATGAATTATTTTGGTCCTTTTTCTGAATAAAAGACAAAGTAATCAACAAGCCAACAAATTTTATCTATAGGAGCTACTAAGATAACTAAGTAAAATTGTAAAGAAGGATAAGAATACATGACCTAGGATATTTTTAAATATTTTCTTTAGGGCCTGAGAGTTCTGGAATTTGGGGATCTCTTTCAGGAGGGAATCAGTTGATTCTTTCAAATTCTACTTTACCTTCTGAATCTAAGACATCAGGGCAGTTTTCCTTTATAATATCTTGAAATGTGAAACCTAGGATTTTATTTTATGTCTTTCTGGTTATCCAATAATTCTTAATTTATTTCTTCTTGAACCATCTTCCAGATCAGTTGTTTTGCCACTTTCAAGTTGTTCTCTTTTAATAATTTTCTTGTATTCTCATTTCTTTTATTATATTTTCCTGTGTTCTTTTTCCTTTCTTTTAGTCTTCTAGCAATACTTATTGGTCCTAGGACCAATTAGCATTTTACTTTGAGGCTTTCTTTGTAGCTGTTTTCACTTTGTTATGTTTTAAGGTCATTTCTTTCTCTTCCTTACCATCAGAGTAGATTTTTAATAGCCAAGTATTTTTTGCTTATTTTTCTAGTCTATTTTTCTATTTTGAACTTCATGTTAAAGTTGGTCTCTATATGAGAATCCTCTCAGACCAAGATTAAAATATCACCACAAAACAAACACAGGCATGAAAGAACCAACAAGGAGAAAGAGTGAAACAACTTTCAATGAAAGAAAAATACAAAAGATAGGCAAAGAACCTCTGGGGCACTGGGGTGAGAGGAGAGCAGAGGAATCTATAACAAAGAGGGAAGAGCAAGCCAAGAGCAAGCCACATCTCCTATCTGCTATCCAAGGTTTGGGAACCTATGCCCAAGCCAACATCCAGATCCTTAGATCCTGCCTGGGGAACAAAAAAGCTATAAGCCAAACCACACCCCCTTGAAATTTCAAACATGTGGAGAGTCCAGAGCCCCAGCCTAGGGAATTCTAGAAGTTAAAANATGGTCAATCTTTGTGAATGTACCATGTGCAGCTGAAAAGAAGGTATTTTCCTTTTTATCCCTATTTATTTTTCTCCACATATCAATTAAATCTAATTTTTCTATGACTTCATTCACCTCTCTTACCTCTTTCTTATTTATTTTTTGGTTTGATTTATCTAGATCTGAAAGAGGAATATTTAGATCTCCCAGTATTATGGTTTTACTATCTATTTCCTTCTTGAGCTCTACCAGTTTCTCCTTTATAAATTTGGATGCTATGCCACTTGGTGCATACATATTGAGCACTGTTATTTCCTCATTGTTTATACTGCCTTTATTCAGGATGTAATGACCTAGCTGATCTTCCCTCTCTGAACCAATTCTAATGAGAGTAAGGTTTAAATATTAACACTTACCACCCTCACCCTTCCCTTCTTGCAATAGTATTCTCCCCATGTACCATGCTTCTCTTTATGAGGTATCATTTGCCCTTTTTTACTTCTTCCTTTATATTTTTCTTACTACAATCTTCTTCTTCCCCTTAATTTTTTTACATTTTATCTTAAACAGCTTAATACAACACCCTCTGTCTATGTGTATTTTTTCTATTTACTATGAAAATGAAAATAATTTTTAAGTGTCGCAGATATCAATTATATCAATTATTAATTTAACCTTTTTGAAGGCCTTAATTTTTTTCTTTCTTATTTACCTTTTTATGATTCCCTTGAATTTTGTATGTGCATATCATATTTTCTATTTAATTCTTGTCTTTTCTTCAGGATTGCTTGGAAATCTTCTGTTTATGAAATGCTCATACTTTCCCCTGAAACATATAGTCAGTTTTAATGGGTAAGTGATTCTTGGTTGTAGACCCAGTTCTCTTGCCTTCCAGAAAATCATATTCCAAGACTTTTGTCCTTCATTGTGGAGGCTGTGAGTTCCTGTGTAATTCTGAGTGGGACTCCATGATATCTGAATTTTTTCTTTATGGTCATTTGCAGTATTTTCTCCTTAGTCTGGAAATTCTTGAACTTGACTATAACATTCCTAGTGTAATATTAATTTCTGATAAATGTAGAAGCTGAATCAAACAGTCTCTCAGTTGTGAGAAAGGGACCCCAGTTGGCTGGTGGGTAGGCCAAGCAACCTGCTCAATTTAGCTGTATCTTGTTTCTAATCCTGCTTTCACTGATTACCACATCATCAACTATTTAATAGAGCTATAAGATATGTACCAACTACCTGGTTATCAAGAAGAACATCATCAAACTCACACAGCCTGCTCAGGGCTAAGGTGCTGGCCTGACCAGGGCCAAAGAGAGAGAGGAATCTCTCCAGTCAACAGAAGCCACCTGATCATCAATTGATGATCCATTTTAATCATATATAGTCTAGCGTAGATTCCCAACACCTTCTTCCTCAACTTTGATCCATCCTGTGAGTTTATTATAATTAAATTCTTTAAATTTATTTAGGTGAAGGTTGTTATTATCCTAAAGATCAGTCCAATATCCTTGCATTTAAAGGGGAAGGGAATACTTCAGTTAAATCACAGTCATCACATTATCCAATTATTATCAACATCTATCCTCATCATTAACATTTATCCATTAACTTAACCCCAAGACAAGTAACCAGAAAAGTTATGTGATTTAGTTCATAGCTTCTCACTTAGTCACTTAGTCTTGGGCATTGTAGGAGGGAACTGGTGCTCAGCTGAGCTGCAAATATTTGTGGGACTTGGTGTTCACTGCCTCAATTTTGGTGTTCACATAGGCTTCCCATCCTTACTCAGCATAGGTCCTTATACCATCTGAGGACCTTGGGCCATCTTTCCATCAGGCCCAATCCAGAAACATCATACCATCTATAACACTTGGAGTTGCCAGTTGGGGATTTAATGTAGGCAGTGATCTATGGATTCTTTCAATATCTATTTCACCTTCTTGTTCAAGAATGTCAGGGCGGTTTTTATGGATAATTTCATGCAATATCATGTCTCTGCTTTTTATTTTAGTCATGGTTTTCAGGTAGTCCCATAATTCTCAAATTGTCACTCCTGGATCTATTTTCCATGTCAATTGTTTTTTCAATTAGAAATTTCATGTTTCCTATTTTCTCATTCTTTAGATTTTATTTCTTGATCTCATTAAATCATTATCTTTTACTCACTCAGTTCTAGTATTTAAAGAGTGATTTTCATCCATAAACTTTTGATTCTCCTTTTCAATATGTTCTATTCAGGTTTCCATGGCACCCTTCTCATCATTGGAGTTCTTTGCCTATTTTTCTAGCAGATCAATTATGGTTTATTATCTGCTTATTATTTAATTTGCTTTCTATGTCTCTTCATTTGGCTAATTTTGTCTTTTAAGATGTTATTTTCTTTTTTCATTACTTGTATTTCTTTTTCCCCATTTTTCTTCTGTCTATCTTGATTCTTGACTTTTTTGAGTTTCTCAGCTTGCAATCAGTTTCCATTCTTTTTGGAGAGGTTGCATGTGCTGGCTTGTTTCTTAGCCTTTCCTGTTGCTTCTGGGTTTTGCTCTTTTTCTCCATAGAAATTTTCCAGGAAAAATACTTTTACAAAAATACTTATAGCCACACTCTTTGTGGTGGCAAAAAATTGGAAAATGTAGGCGTGTCCTTCAATTGGAGAATGGCTGAACAAATTGTGGCATCTGATGCTTATGGAATACTATTGTGCTAAAAGGAATAATGAACTGGAGAAATTCCATATTGTAATGCAAAGATGCAATAAAGGCTTTTGCCCTTGCAAAAGTTAACTGAAAACTTCTGCCAGTTAATCCTTAGGATCCTGACAAATAGTCAGTTGGTTCCTAAGGCTTGAGGAGAGCGGAAGGACCAACTGGAGCTCTGCCTTTGACTTTCAGCTTTGCTTTTGGCCTGTGCCTTGTCTTTGGACAATTTGAACTTAGCTAATTTCTCTGGACATCTCCCTGACCTTCTCCATGATATTCCCCTGTTACCTTTCCTGTTTTTCCTGTGGGCTCTGGGAGGAAGGGTGGCTTTTGGGTTTTTAGTGAATAGACTTTGTGGGTTAGTTTCCTTATAGGCAAGTAGGACATCCTTGAATCAAAATATCCCTTGCTTTATTGATTTAGTATACCCTCTACTTTAAAAGCAGCCAAATCTTCCCTGGCTGAGAGAGCAGGTTCTCTCTCAGTCTAACCCATTCCTGTGACCCTCCCCCATCTTGAGTTTCTCCCTAATGGCTGTCAGAAACCCCAAACCCTTCTCTCTCTCTAACCCTGAACATTAATAAATCCCCTTGTTACCTAATCAAACCCTCTGGTGAATCATTGTGTTTAAGAATTAGGCAGGGGTTGAAGGGGGAGGAATTATTCTCTTTTATTTCATGAGGGAACTGGAGGCATCCATCTTGGGAGGAATTAGTTGCCTGACACTTCCTCCTGGTTCCTCGTCAGTTTCAGTGACAGGGAGGAGCCTTGTGACTCCTCCTTTGAGGATTTGAGAAACTGACAAGAAAACCCTCAAGTCAGATTTAAACCATTTCTGACTGGTCCTATTCCTTGTGTCTGTAGAAGTACCTTTCCTTCCTGGAAGGGTTCAGCTTATTTCCCCATTGTCCTCTGTCTCTAGCCTGAGTGTCTAGTCTGTTTTAGCTGCCTCTCCTGAATACCTCACCTGTATCCTTACCATTCAAATACTGGCTTATCCATTCCTTCCCTAAACTCAGCCATTTCCCTTCATTCCTCCTACTATTACCTATCTCACCTTTATTCCTTCCTTTAACCTAAAGATTCACAAGATCCCCTCACAATTTTGATAACAATATGAACTGGAAAGACCTCCAGGAATTGATTCAGAGCAAAATGAGCAGAACCAGGAGAACTTTGTACAAAGAAATTAAAACACTGTGGCACAATCAAATGTAACTGATTTTTCTACTAGTAGTAATGAAATAATCCAAGACAATAGCAAGGAACTTATGAGAAAGAGCCCTATTTACATCCAGAGAAAGAACTATGGGAGTAGAAACTCAGAAGTAAAACAAATAATAGATCACATGATTCAATGGGGATATGATTGGAGTTTTGGCATTATAAGATCACTCTATTGGAAATATGAATAATATGGAAATAAGAAAATCCTCCTGGATTGGGGGTCCTGCATGTGGCTGATCATTTCTATCTTAGCTTCTGTGTCACAGAGCTTTGCCTTTGGGCAATCTTACCTTTTCTGTCAAAGGCCTGAGAAAGTCCAGTACTATGCAGCTCTGACTTTCAACTGCAGGGCCTGTTGTTTCCAAGGGTAGGTCTGAAGTGTTTTGGTTTTTTTTTTTATGTAGATGTAGCAGGTTTTGAAGTGTTTTGCCATGAGGCTATATTCCTTGCTCATGCTATTATCTCCACTATTGCCTTGACTGCCAGAGAAAGTCCAGTGCTACTAAGCTTCAAATTTCACTGCCAGACCCTGGAGCAGCCTCTAGGACAGTGATTCTCAAAGTGGGTGCTACTGCTCCATTGGGTGCTGCAGTGATCCGGGGTGTGTGGGGGGGTGATGGCCACAGGTGCATTTATCTTTCCTATTAATTGCTATTAAAATTTTAAAAAATTAATTTCCAGGGGGCTAAGTAAAGTTTGGGAATCACTGCTCTAGGGGTAAGTCTGAGTTGATTTTTACTTAATGTAGCACCCCACCTAGAATTCAGAGATTGTCCTGGTCCTGGCTCTGACTCTGGTGCAATAGGTAGGAGAGGAGTGGTCATCCCAGGCTGTTCCTTGTGCAGTTTTGCCCCACTATAATGTGGAAATCCCTTCTTACTGCCTACCTTTCATACTGTGTCCAGTAGAAGATCCCCTTTACTTATCTTGCTTTGATTTCTGTCCTTTTTTAATGATTAGTTTGGAAGGAAATTCAGAAGAGCTCCAAGATCATCCTACTACTACATCACTATCTTGGCTCTGCCTCCTAATTTAAATTTAAAGATCTTAAATTTTTTTTCAATTGCATTCCTTATTCCCAAATGTTTTTTTCTTTCCCTATTTTATTATTATAAGCATTCAGAGATATAAATCTTCCTTATTATTGTTTTTGTTCTTTTAAATTGATTTTGTTAATTTGTTTCATTATTATCATTCTCTTTAATGAATTCTTTTTTGTTTATATGATTTGTTCTTTAACACATTCTTTCTTTAAGCTTAAATTATTGAGTCTCCAATTAATTTTTACAATGTGTTTCCATGCTCCATATAATGTATGATTTTCATTGCATTATAATCTGAAAATGATGCATTTAATATTTCTGCTTTTCTACATTATATCAGGGGATGCTGGCTTCTAACATATGTCAGAATAGTTGCAATCTTGAACCCCCCAAACTAGGTTCAAGTCCTTAGTATTGGTTAAGAAAGTTCATCAATTCTACCTGCATTAGTCTGGTCTTTTTTGATCTTGTGCTCTTAGGCACTGTGCAGTGGCTCTTTTGTTCCCTTCTCCTGGAATCAAAAACAAACATTAATCACAGTCCCATAACATATATCAATAAATGGAAGGTTTCCATAGTTTAAAGCTTTGGAGTATGTGTTAAAATTATAACAAATATATATTTATATTAAACTTATATTAATGCAAAATAAAAAATATAAATATTGATAATGTGTTCAAATACAAAAATGAGAGAAAAAAGAAACTCAAAACTGTATTGCACATACAAGGGAAAAGAATAATAAAAATATGTTTTAAAAAGCTAAAATATATAGTTTAGAATCAGCAAAAGGTTTCTCAACCCAAAAAAATGAGATCCAATTTCTTTTAAATATGGCCATGAACTACTGTGAATGCAAATTATTTTTACAAAATAGCAGATTTATAAAAACAATAATATAGTAGATAATGCAATTCAAAGAAGGTCCCCAAATTCCCCCAAATTACAATAATACATTTAATGACAATAGCAAACAAACCTACTTTCATATTGGTTTATAAAAGTAATCATAAAGATTAATACTATTATGATCATAAAAGGGGTAGAACAGTGATGGGCAAACTTTTTATAGAGGGGGCCACAGGAAAGGAAACGCTCATCTATCAGTCTGTTTTTAAGGCAACTCTTCCCTAAGTTTCATTGTATTGTATTCTACTCATTGTATTCGTCAGAATAGGAATAATGTCATGTGGCCAGGTAGAACATTTCTGGGGGCCACATCTGACCCACGGGTCATAGTTTGCCCATCACTGGGGTAGAAGGTTTCATACTCACACTACTTCTGCTTTCTTTGTTTCAACTTAGGTGTGTTATACTCTGTTCCAATCCTTTATTTTTATTCTATATGGTTCTCTTATTTTTAAGTGTGTTTCTTATAAACAACATTGTCAGATTTGGGATTTTGATTCATTCTGCTATTTTCATTTTGTGGGTGAATTTATCCCATTTACCTTCAAAGTAGAAATTACTAAATGTGTATTTCCCACCATTCTGCTTTTTGTCACTGTTTATCCTTCTCCTCCTTTCTTTTTCCTGTATCCCTCCTCAGATGTCCAAATTTTTCTGACCACTATGTCTCAAATTCATACTCCTAAGAAACCTTCCCTTATCCTGTCCCTTTGGTTTCCTTGTTCCAAATTAGCCCACCTTTGAACTTTCTCCATTTCCTATTAGTTCATATTCTATACACATTTCCAAAACTCCCTTCCTTGTCCCCAAATCCTTCCCTTCTTTTTCTTGATATAAATTTGATTCTTAAAATTCTGCCCTCTTTTTGTACTAAAAATTGGTCTCTTATTCCCTAACCTTATCCTCTTATTTCTTGATATGTATTCTTTTAGTTATGCCTCACTTTTCTTTTCCTCTTGCCCTCTCTTCCCTTAGTCACTTAGTCCCTTAAGGGATCTCTTATTCATTTCCTTACCCAAGCCCCTTTCCCTTCTCTTTCTCTGTGTGTTAAAACGTTTTTTCCCCTTTTAGTTGCAAATGTTGTTCCCTCTTTAACACAGAACTGATGACAATAATATTCTAGTAAGATCAGGTTTCCATTCCTCCTTCCTTTCTCTAACAGTGACAGTGTGACAGTTCTTCCACTCATGCCTCTTTTATATCAGATATTTATTTCATTTCAACTCTCACAACTCTATTTTATTATTATTCATAGTGCATTCCATTATATTTAACTCAACTTCAAGGTTTTGTATATATGTATATGTATATCTTTCCAATTACCAAAATAATGATGCAAATTTTGTAGATCATAGATGGCATTTTCTCATGTAAGAAGTAAAACATTTGACTTTTTGGAGCCCTTATATTGGGTTTTCATGTTTACTTTTTTTATGATTCTTATAGATAAAATTTTCTTCTGATTTCTGTGTTCCCCCAAAAAACATAGTTGAAATCCCTTTAGTTTATTTCCATTTTATTCCTTGTGTAATTTTGCTCAACATTACAGAGTATGCTATTCTAGGTTGTGAACAAAGTTCATTTGCTCTTGAAAATATTGTGTTCCATGATTTTCATTCATTTAATGTTGATGTTACTATGTCTTGTATTACTCAGACTGTAGCTCCACAGTATTTAAATTGTGTGTGATTTTTTCTTCTTATTGCTTGCAGTATTTTCTTCTTCAACCAGGAGCTATGGAACTTGACAATGCTGTTCCTATACATTTTTATCATTGAGAATTTTTTGTAATGGGCATCTATGAATTCTTTCAAATCCTCTTACCCTCTAGCTCTAGAATTTCTGTGTTTTCCTTGCTGATTTTTTGGAGTATGGAGTCTGAGCTCTTTTTTTATATTAACTTTCCAGGAGCCCAATTATTTTTATGTTTTTTTCTCTTTGATTTGTTTTCCAGGTCAATTATTTTGGTAATATAATTTTTATATGCTCTTTTATTATTTCATTATTTTGGTTTTATATTGTTATTTGTTGTTGCCTTAGGAAATCATTAGCTTCCTCTTGTCTAATTCTCGTTCTTAATGAATTATGTTTTTCTGTTAGTTTCTCCTTCAGAAATATCATTTTTTGCATATATGCTATGTACCAATATTTCTTTATTATCTATATTATCTTTTATCAAGATGTAATTACCTTCCTTATCTGTTTTTAATCAGATCTATTTTTCTTTAGCTTTATTTAAGATCATGATTGTTACTCCTTTTTTTTGTCTCAGTTGAAGCCCAATAGATTCTGTTCCAGCCTCTTACATTTGCTTTGTATGTCTACTTGCCTCAAGAACTTTTCTTATGAACAACATATGGTAGGATTCTGTTTTTTAATCCTCTTTGCTATTTGCTTCCATTTATGGGTGAGTTCATCTCATTTACATTCACAGTTATGACTACCATCTGTGCATTCCTTTCCATCTTGATTTCCTCTTTTAATTCTGCCCCTTCTCCCTTCACTCTTTCCCTCCATATCATTGTTTTGCTTTTAGTCCCTCCATCCATTCTGCCTCCCTTATATTACTCCCCTCCCCACCACCATATTTCTAATTTTCTTTCTACTTCTCTTTTACGTGAGATAGGATTCTATACTTCAATGAATTTGGCTGTTCTTCACCCTCTGGGCCAATTCGAATGCCAATAAGATTTTCTCTTAGTACAATACTTTTTCATCCCTTGTGTTTTTTACATATCATCCTAAAAAGCTTGCTACCATGCCCTCTGTCTATGTCTACTTCTTTAACCACTATGATAATGATAACAATATTTAGGAGTTTATAGATATCATCTCCATATAGATATATAAACAATTTGAACTTATTAAAACCCTTAACATTTTTCTCTTTCTAATTTACCCTTTTGAGCTTCTCTTGAATTTTGTTTTTGTACATCAAATTTTTCATTTAGTTCTGGTATTTTCTTCAGGAATACTTGGAAATTTCTATTTTATTAAATGATCATACTTTCCTCTCAAAGAATATAATAATTTTTTATGTATAGGTAATTCTTTGTTGTAAACCCAATTCCCTTGTCTTCAGGAATATCATATTCTTAGACTTCCAGTCCTTTGATGTGGAAGCTGCCAGATCTATAATACTAAATGGGGTCCCATGATATTTGAATTGTTTCTTTCTGAATGATTGTAGTATTTTTTCTTTGCCCTGGGAGTTCTTAGACTTGGCTATAACATTCCTGGGAGTTGTCATTTGGGGATTTATTAAGGAAAATGATCTATAGAGTTTTTCAACTTCTATTTTATAATTTTGTTCAAGAATATCAAGGCAGCACAATTTTTGTGGTGGCAAAAAACTGGAAAATGAGGGTATGCCCTTTTATTGGGGAATGGCTGAACAAACTGTGGTATATGCTGGTGATGGAATATTATTGTGCTGAAAGGAATAATAAACTGGAGGAATTATATGTGAATTGGAAAGACCTCCAGGAATTAATGCAGAGTGAAAGGAGCAGAGCCAAAAGAACACTGTACACAGAGACCAATACACTGTGGAAAAATAGAATGTAGTGGAGTTCTGTACTAGCAGCAATGCAATGATCCATAACAATTCTGAGGGACTTATGGAAAAGAACCCTACCCACATTCAGAGGAAGAACTATAGGATAGGAAACACAGAAGAAAAGGAACTGCTTGAACACATGGGTTGAGGCAGACATAATTGGGGATGTAGACCGAAACTACCACACCTATGCAACTATCAACAATTTGGAAAAAAAGTCTTTTTTTATGACACATGTTAAAAATATGGGGGGGTGGAGATTGGGGGATAAAGGGGAAAGCAAGAACATGAATCATGTAACCATGATAACTTTTCTAAAAAATAAAAATTATTAAAAAAAAAAGAATATCAAGGCAGTTTTCTTGGATAATTTCTTGTAATATGATGTCTAAGCTTTTTAGTTTGTTTGTTTGTTTTGGTCATAAGTTTCAGGTTGTCCAATAACTCTTAAATTGTCTCTCCTAGATCTGTTTTCCAGGTTAATTGTTTTTTCCAATGACATATATCATAATTTCTTCTATTTTTGTTTTCTTATTTCTTGATGTCTCATGAACTAATTAGCTTCATATTAAAAAGCTGTTTCCTCTGCTGTTAGCTTGCAAGGCATGGCACAGTGAGCTCTTTTGCCCTAGGGTTATGTCTTGATTATAGCAGTGAAGGCTTGAGAGATCCAAGTGCTATGGATTTCTGGGCTTCACTGAAGGCTGGTGCCATGGTCTGTTACTTAAAGAGGTGGGCCTGAAGTTCTCTTTTATTGATATAGCCTGTGTCCTGGGCTTGCAAATTTAGCCTATTCCCAGTTGTTGAATGTGGCATAGTAGGTGGGGGGAGCTGTTGGATAGCACTCCTCTGTATGAAGTTTTTCTTCCAGGTCCCCCTTATTCCATGAAAATCAACTCCCTCTGCCTACCTTTCAAGTTGTGTTTAGTGGGAGTGCCCCCTCTCTCTGCCTAGCTATTGCTTTCTGATTCCTTTCATTTTGAGGTACTTTTTAAAGATTGGTTTGGAAGGACAGTCAGAGTGGTTTTGGCTTATGCTACTACTAAACTGTCACCTTGAATCTGTCTCCCATAAAGGATTTATTATATCTAGCTCTTCTAACATTATTGGGACATAGAAGACTCAGTAATTATTGTCAAAGAAATAACTATCGAGAATGCTAAATTATTTTCCCTGTGATGCTCTTGACATTGTATCCAGTTAGTTTCCCTTACAAAGTACTATCCTTCTCTCTTCCATAATATACAAGCAGATTGGTTCGAATTACATTGTTTTTTGGTTGCAATTTTTAACTTATAGTGTAGAAAGAAGTAAGCATTTAGTTAAGTTGACAAAAAAAATTCTAAAAAGTTAATGGAAAAATTCAAACAGTGAAATAAGAACTCACTATTTAACAAAGATTGCTTGGAAAATGATATGACAGAAGCTAAATATAGAACAATATCTCACACCCTCTACCAAATAAGAACAAAATAGAAATATTATTTCAATATAAAGAGTGATACCATAACTAAATTTGGGGAATACAGAATTGTTTACTTGGTAGATATTTGGAGAAAGGAAAAATTTATGACCAAACAAGAAATAAAGAATATTTGAAGACATAAAATGAATAATTTTGATTATATCAAATTAAAAAGCTTTTATACAAACAGAAATAATGTAACCAAGGTTAGACAGGAAACAACAAATTGGGAAAATTTTTCATAACTAATTTCTCTGATAACATTTCTCATATTTTTAGAGAATTAAGTCAAATGCTTAAGAATACAAGCCATTTCCCAACTGACAAATGGTCAAAGGATATGAAAAAGCATTTTCAGATAAAGAAATCAAAGCCATCAATAATCATTTGAAAAAATGTTTTAAATTCCTCTTGATTGGAGAAATCTAAATCAAAGCAATGCTGAGATACCACCTCATACCTATCAGATTGGCCAATAAGGAACTAAAGGAAAGTAATAAATATTGGAGGGGATTTGATAAAATTAGATCACTAATACATTGTTGATGGAGTTGAGAACTTATCCAACCATTCTGGACAGCAATTTTGAACTATACCCAAAGGATATAAAACTGTGCATCCCCTTTGATAAGGTAATACCACTACTAGGATGAGATAATAAGAAAGCAGAAAAGACCTATTTGTACACAAATATTTATATTCACTCTTCTTGTAGTGGCAAAGAATTGGAAATTGAGGGAATGTCTATCAGTTGGAAAATGGCTGAACAAATTGTGGAATATATTGGTGATGGAATACTATTGTCCTATAAGAACTGATAAGATAATGTCAGAAAAAGCTGGAAAGATCAGCAGGAACTGATGCAGAGCAAAATAAGCAGAATTGGAAGAGCATTGTAAACTATAACAGCAATACTTAATGATGATTATCTGTGAAAACCTGACTACTCTCAGCAAAATAATGATCTGCGACAATCCTGAAAGACATGAAGTAGAATGCTATTCATCTTCAGAGTAAGATCTGTTGGAGTCATCTTTCATATTAGTTTATTTATGGTTTTATTTTGGGGTTTTGGTTATATATGAATTTGCTCTTATAACAATTACCATAATGTTAAATGCGTTTTGCATGACAAATAAAAGGAAAAAGAAAGAAAATTAAAAATTCAAAGGGCACAATAACCTGAGGTTCTTTACAGTGAGACAAAAATATTTTTTTTAGTTCTTTACTCTCTTCAAAATTCCTCTCATTAGCTATTCTAAAACTTCTCCATCTTCCTCAAAGTCTTTATATTGTTCCTTCATTTCAGATAACTCTTCCTGACTACAGTCCTGGTTCATTATTTATTGCTTCATCTAGTTGTGTATCACTGGGCAAGAAAAAAAAAGATTTTAAATAATGTATATATTTAGACTCATCTCCTTCTTCTGGAATTTTTAAATGCTTCTTTTTCTTTAAGATCCACCTTAGTTACCACATCCTTTATCAAATGCTTCCTGAATGAGTAAAAAATAAATTATTAAGCTATTACTATGTGACCAACACTTCTGGAAATACAAATACAAAAGTGAAACCAAAGCCACTAGTGATATCTTCTCAAACATTATAATTTTAGTAACATCATCTATTTTTAAATATCCTTTCCCTCAAAATATGTACTTTATTGCTATTCCTACCCAAAGGATCATTTCTTCCTGGTAACAAAGCAAAGCAAAAAAAAAAGCAAAAAAAGTAACTTCATATATGTATGTGTATATATATATATATATATACATATAATCAACAAATCAACTATATTAAATGGAACAGTAAAATATTTTATATCAAAAGTTTTCTATCTCTCTACTGAAATGAGAGATGTATATCATATATTTTTAAGTTACAAGCTTGTTCTTTTTATTTATGTAGTATTTATTACCATTTTTGCGTTTCTTTCCATACATGAATTGTTTGGTTTATAAGATAATTTTAATATGGCTTTATTTTTGTGAATATAATGCTCAAATGTATGTAATGTATGTGTGCCTTTCACTTCCCTCCATTTTACTATTGAAATTTAAAGTTCATTATACTTTTTAATCTCTCTCTTCTTCCTCATCACTTCTCTTTTCTACTTTCTCCAATTCTTCAGGTTTGTCTCATGTAAAAAGAGTAATTCACATGTAGGCAGGATATTTTTAGATTTAATCAATAATGTTTCAGGAATTTGACTTTCTAATGACATTAAGCTGATTGAGAATAACTGACCTTGACAAAATCATTTCAGACTAAGCTAGCTGGTTTTCCCATCTATGAACTGAGTGGTAGATTTCATGTCATTCATGTTTGTTTGATTCTCTATTTTTTATGTTTTAATTCTGATTCCCCTGCTCCCAGTCATTGGTCTCCAGGTCCCCATATTTCTCATTTTTGCCTGCTATGTTTCTAACTTGGATTCAAGGATATAACCAGTCTTTAATAAACATTTTATTCATTTGAATTAAATTTTGGAGGACTCTCCCCTATCCATTTCACTTCATTTTTTTATTGGAGAGGCATAAAATATTACTTTGATTCTAAATCAGTTGCTAAGTGTCACTCAGAATTGCTCATTTACCTAAATTTTTTCAAAAGAGGCAAACTGTTTTATGATAAAATTCATATGCTAGGTAAAGCTAACCTATCGCATGTAACTTAATCTTAAAGAATGAATGGGTTGAAGAAACAAGTCACAGAAACAATATTTTTAAAGAGAATGATAAGGAACATACATATATATGTATATACACATCCATACATACACACTCATATATAGATATAGATAAACAACATACCCTAACCTATGGGATGTAGCAAAATCAGTAATTCAGTAGAGTGAATTTTATATCTCTAAATGCTTATATCATTAAAATAGAGAAATAAAAGATTAATGAATTGAGAACACAGTAAAAAAATTAAAAATAATTTAATTAAGTTTCCAAATTTCAAAAAAGAAGCCACTAGACTAAATAGCTTCTAACATTTCTTCCAGCTTTAAATCTATGGTTTCTGATCCTGTGTGCAACACTTTTCAGAATCTAAATGCTATGTACTGCAAAGTACTATTTTATGCTGTTCATATGAAAGACACTGGAAACATTAAGTTATTTTTACATATTGAGCAGTTTCTAGCAATATATAAGAGGGAACATGTATTATATCTATATTTACATATCTCTGTAATCATCTAATTGCCAGATTCTCCTGGTAGAATTTCCATTGCCAAAAACAAAATCAGTATTCAAAATTAAAGGGCATAATGTGAGTATTCAAAACCATCACTGGTTTATTTTATTTCCTACTCAAAACATCAAAAACTTGCCACGTAGTCTGCCTTATGGAGATTTAAAATTTTTTTCTACAGTGCTTGATTTTTTTTCTAAAGATGAAGCTTTGCATTTAGAATAGTAAAGATCTCTGTAATAGAAAAAAAAACATTTAAAGATATGCCATTTTGGCAACATGAAGAAAGTGAGCCCTTGTGAATTTTTGAAATAGAGTATCTTCAACTGGCTTAACTCTTGTAAAAGCTAATGATTTTTGGAGCTGCTGCTCTCTTTTGAATTTCTCATAGACTTTGTTGACTTCCATTTTCTTAGGTTCCTGAAGTATTTGCAGACACTAAGAAAATATTGACTTTTAAAATTGTAAATTCATTTGGCTTAGTGGATAAGAAGCTTCTCTTTTGACAAAATGGAAATTTGCATGGAAACATAGAAATGTTCTGCTGCTTCAAATAGTGAATAACAGGACAACAGAGCTAATTGGCTTTTGAGTTGAAAGCATCCAAATGAGAGCACTAACTCATCATCTTTTCATTAGTCTCTGCATGAATAACTCAAAACCAAGGTATTTACCTTGATATGGAACATGATGTAGTGATATTTGCTTTTTAAAAGGGCAAGATCTTAGATAAAAATTATAAAATATAGATTAAGAACTTTAACAAGAGGTGGAATATTATGGGAAAGCTAAACTATGTAAAGCTGCATTAACATTCATTATGTATATCTTTCATTCAATTTATTATTTTGGCTTAGGTCTCCACTTTTAGTGTATAACGTGGAAGCATGATGAGCCAGACCTGTCCTCTGCATCTTTTTTTCCCTAATAGTAGCATGATGGTGCTGGTGGAGGAAGGAGGAGTGGGGTTCAGTGTTACTGTTAGGTGAGAACCTAACTAATTTGGTCTGGGGTTAATTATCAATCCTGACTTCCCCACCTACTCCAATAAACTCAGAACAATGCTATAGCTCCTTCAATGGACAGACTAGAGAGACATTCAGGGGTTTTCTATATTCTAGGAAAATGATAATAATAATTAGAGTTCATTTGTATGTACCATTTTAAGGTTTAGAAAGTATCTTGTTAAGCAACCAAGATGACAAGATTTGGTCTCAACAGAACTAGATTTTAGTATCCAAGCTGGATAGAGTCCAATTCTGACTCTATCATGTACTATTCATGCAGAGACTTGTAAAGCTTATGCAAGGGGACAAATGGAGGTATTGAATACTAACCAGTTAACAAAGCTAGAGCAAGTAATCTCAAAAAAAAATTGTTCTTCAGGGTCCAGAATGGGGAAAAGTAATAGTTCCTGAAGAATTCTTGTGCAGCAGAGACTCCTTCTGAATCCCCCTACAATCCACAAAAACTGCAAGTGGAAGATACTAATTCTGTCCAAGCCATAACTAGGAAAGGAAGGTAGTTGGAGTAGTGTTCAGAATACAAGAATTATAGTAGTGACCCAAAATAAGCCCTTAGGGGTTTCTGATTCTGAAGGAAAGATACTTAGAAAAACCAACTGGGATCAGTCATTCCCCCAAGAAAATTACAATCAGAAGGTGGCTGTGCACACCACAACAGAAATAAATTAAGTAAGGATAGATTGGTGGTGAAGCGGGGATGGAGTCAGGGGAAGGGTCTGCAGTATTGAAGTATTGAGTGAGGCAAAAAGCCACAGAAAACTACTGGTTAGGCACAGTAGAAGACTGGAAAAATAAGCTAAAACAAGTGTTTTGTCACAACGAAAAGGAAAATAAGTAAAAACCAAGAAAGAAAATTTGTTGAAATATATGTGTATGTTATAAATACATACATGTATATATGAAATATATGTGTGCTATAAATATATCTGTATATATGACAAATACATATTAAATAATGAATGAACCAATTCTAATGGGTAAATAATTAAAACACTGGGTTACTGGGTTTAGAGAAAGGGGAAAAGGAGGACTGCTTGGACAAGGGATAACTGACAGGTAAACAGAGGAAACCCAACTATGGATGTGAGGTTTGGGGAATGACAGTTGGTCAGTTAAAGTGACATTCTTTCAACCAGGGATACTTTACTTAATATGGGAAAGAAACAATAGGACGTAAAAAACACTTTTAGTAGATAATTTTAAGAGAAATTTTTTTAAACCCTTAACTTCTGTGTAGGTGGAAGAATGGTAAGGGTGGGCAATGGGTGTCAAGTGACTTGCCCAGGGTCACACAGCTGGGAAGTGTCTGAGGCCGGATTTAAACCTAGGACCTCCCTTCTCTAGACCTGGCTCTCAATCCACTGAGCTACCCAGTTGCCCCCTTTAACAGATAATTTAAGGGTAATAGGTGTGGAAGAGGTCACACTAATATAAAATACTAAGGAATCGATTCAGGGTTAAAGGTCTGGGAAATCCCTACACTACACTATGCAGGCAGCCAGGACACAAGGGACTAATGGGTAGATGGTCTGATGGTCTTGATTGGTAGCTCAACTGTATAAGTCTGAGTATAGTCCAAGAGCACAGGTTCCAGCCACATAAATCTTCAGGGAAGTCAGGGAGACTGATTTTGCTTGTCCACCAAAACAAGACAGTATTCTCAACCTGCTTTCCTTGATCTTGCTAGTTGAAATGTTCCAGATGTTGTTCAGAGATACCCCAAATCCCCAGGCTCTCAGGTCAGTGGTTTCCCAACTCCTTCAAAACTCCCAACTGCCTTTAGAGAGAGTACACTGTGTTCAGCCCCTTGCTGTGTTCCAGGTTGGAACTTTAGCTCCTGCCAGCCTGCCTAGCCAAATTTCTATATCTGCTTTTAAAGCCCATATCCTATTACAGTCTAGATTTAAAGATAATAGATCTCTTAGAAGAGCATGCTAAATCAAATAAGAAAAATACCAAGTAATGTAACCTAAGAAACAATTTAAGATAACTGTCTAGAGGTCTTGAATAGTGAAAAGGCAATAGTGTTTGATTAAAATTATAGATCACTAATAGAGGAGATCCCCAAATTTAAAAATCAAAGATGTAGCATTTTTTACAAATTCAATATAATTCATATAAAATGAATTTTGGAATAGTCAGAAGAAAAGACTTCAGCTAGCATGTATGGCAATTTAAATGATTCAGGATTATTGAACAACCAAAATGACAAAAAATGAATAGAAAATATACTTAAAGAGCAGTAGAGGTCAAATTTCAATTCAAAATAATATATGCCTCAAATGAGCTTAATCATGAAAAAAAAGATGAACTTTCTCTATGAGAGACACTTAGGTTATTCTTGAATAAAATAAACGTAAGGATGAATTAAATTTTGACATGCAAAAACTTAAAATAAGAGAAACATGATGTTTAATAGGTTTGGCTATTTTGGATTTGTGCATTTTAAAATGGCTCTAAGTCCTGGGAGACTACATCTGCCAGGACTCTCTGCCATAACTTCCTCAGATGCCTCCCACTTACTTTGTGGGAGATATCTGAAGTATAAGAAGAAAGAGCAAGAGAGTTTTGAGGACTTTTTCCTCCAGGATCTTTTTCCTCCAGAGCACCACTCCTTTCCCCCTCCTCCAAGATGGAAGAGTGCTTCTTTACTACCTAAATAAAACCCAGTTAAATACCTCCAGAGATTAGCCTGACTTTTTTCTACCTCAAGATCCTAACCTACCCTCCAAAGGGCTCGGGTCAATTTATCACCCAGGCTGGGGGCTACCTCAGCTCCAGCTTTCTTCCCTTCCTATTCCCTACCTTCCTTATCTTCTCCCATCTTTCCTTTCTTCTTTCACCTACTAACAGATTATTTTCATTATATATGCATTTAATAAAATAAAATCAAGTACCTCCCTTCAATATAAGAACTATCATAATTTTAATGAATAAGTCCATTGTATATTTATATTACTTAATCTCATGCCCAGGTCCTTACTGTAAGAAAGCAATGTTTTTACTCTTTTATCATTCTGCACCCTGATTCCTGTAGGTAGCTTCTTCTTTAATGCTTTTTATCATTCTATTTGTGATCTTTTCCTCATTAAAATGTAAGTAATTATTTAATATCTTATTGAAATGCTAATAGCAATAAAAGAAGAAAAAAGAATTGGAGGAACCAGAATGGGTGAAGAAGTAATAAGACTGTCCCTTTCGCAGACAATATGATGACATATGTGTAAAATCTTAATGAGTGAAATAAAAAGTCAGTCAAAATAATAAAAAAAAAATTAACAAAGTAGAAGCATATAAAATCAAGCCAAATAAACAAAGCCCTGGAAGAACAGAGATACCCCATTTAAAATAACAATATACTGAATAAAATACCTGGATATGTGACTACAAAAAAATACAGCAATTACCTGGACATAATTATATAATACATTTTACACAAATAAAATCAGATTTAAATAACTGAAAAATATTAATTGTTTATGAGTAGTCAGAACCACATATAATTAAATTGACAATCATAATTTACCTGCTTATGCAATGCCATCTCAATTAAATTAATAAAATATTTTATTCAGCTAGAGGAAGTAATAACATAAATTTTCAAGAGCAAAAGATCAGGAAAATCAAAGGAATTAAAAAAAAA
>NC_058133.1:291605066-291827229 GCF_016433145.1 Gracilinanus agilis | reverse complement strand
TAAAAAAAAAATAAAGGAAAGGGTTCAAGTAGTACCAGTTTTCCAATTGTATTATAAAACAGGAATTATCAAAATAATCTGGTATTGGCTAAGAATTAGAAAGGTAGATTAGGAACAGAATAGACATGCACCAAATTTCTGTAAAATATTATATTAATATTTTATTAATTATATTATATTAATGTTATTTCACAGAAGTTAGGATCCAAGATTTGAGAATAAGAATTTAGTATTTGGAAAACATTGTTGGGGAAAAATAGAAAGTAGCTTGGCAGAAAGTTTTTTTAAACTCTTTTTAAAAGTAGATCAATTTCTACTTTAGCTTTGTCTGGTATCATGATTGCTACTCCTACTTTTTTTAAACTTGATGATACATAATAAATTCTGTTCTACCCTTTTGCCTCGAATCTGTGTGTATCACCCTGCCTTAAATATGTTTCTTGTAAACAACATATGGTAGGATTCTGGTTTTTAATCCACTCTGCTATACAATTCCATTTTTGGGGTGAGTTCATCCCATTCACACTCAGCTAATTGTGTTTTGCCCTCCATTATATTATCCCCTTTCACTCCTGCTCTATTTCCTTTCACTCTGTTCCTCCTCACTAGTATTTTCCTTTTTGTCATAGACACCCCCACTACCCTGTTCCTTTAATTATCTCCCCCTTCCCTTGTCTTATTTCCCTTCTGCTTCTCTGTAGGGTAAGATAGAATTCTATACCCCGCTGCACATACTTGTTTTTCCCTCTCTAAGCCAGTTACAATGAAAGTAAAGTTTAAGCATTGCCTGTCACTACCCTTATCCTTCCCTCTCTGTATTGATTTTCACTCCTTTTTATATTATATAATATACGTCATTCTATTTCTCCCTTCCTTTTTCTCTTGCAATCATCTCTTTCACCCCTTGATTTTTTACATATAATTCATATGCAGACATATCATTTCATATCATCGTATTTACATATACATCATATCATCATATATCATCATATACAACATATCATTGTAATCAGCTAACTTCCCCATACTCTTTCTGAGTAAATTCCTTTTATCTTCTCTTTTACTGCGAGTAATTTTTGAGAATTACAGATATCCTCTTCCCATGTAGACATATAAACATTTTGACCTTAATGAGTCCCTTAAATTTTCTTTTTCTATTTCCTTTTTTGGGCTTCCCTTGTGTTTCATATTTGGCATTCAGTTTTTTTTTGTTTAGGTCTGGCTTATTCCTCAGGAATACTTGTAAATCTTCTATCTTATTGAATATTCATTTCCCCCCCTGGAAGAATATACTCAGTTTTGCTGGATAGGTGACTCTGGGTTCTGAACCCAAATCTTTTGCCTTCCTGAATATCATATTCCATGTCTTTAGATCTTTTAATGTAGAAGCCACTGGGTCCTGTGAGATCCTGATTGTAGCTCCCTGATATTTAAATGGTTTCTTTCTGGCTGCTTGAAATATTTTTTCCTTAGCTTGATGACTCTTGAATTTAGCTATTATGTTCCTGAAAGTGTGTCATTTTAGGGTTTCTTTTTGAAGGTAATCTGTGAATTCTTTCAATTTCAATTTTATTTTCTTGTTCAAGGATCTCTGGGGTGTTATCTTTGATAATTGCTTGTAATATGTTAACGAAGGTTTATTCTTAATCATTGTTTTCAGGTAGTCCAATAATTCTCAAATTGTCTCTCCTAAATCTATTTTCTAGGTCAATTTTTAAAAATAAGACATTTCATTTTTTCCTCTGTTTTTTTCTTCATTCCTTTGATTTTGTTTTATTGTTTCTTGGTTTCTCATGAAATAATTAGTTTCTACATTTTCAATTTTGAATTTTAAAGCCTGGTTTTTCTGTCAGTCTATGGTTCTCCTTTTTCAATTGGCCCGTTTCTTCTTGTGTCACTTTCATTTCTCCTTGTATCACTTTGATTTTTCTTCTTCACTTTTCCTCTGCCTCTCTTACTTTGTTTTTGAAGTCTTTTTTGAGTTCTTTCAGAATCTGTGTCCAATCCATATTTTTTTAAACTTTGTACATATTTGCTTTGCTTTCAGAGTCCCCTTCTATGTCTGTACCTTGCTCTTTGTCTCCATAAAAATTCTTTAGTGTTAGGTGCTTTGTTGTTGGCTCATTTTTCTTATCTAATTATAGGTAGGCTCTGTTTTCTGTGAAGTTGGGTTACCCTCTTAAACTTCAATCCTTCCTTGATGCTATTCTCAGCTTATTTTCTGTTTTTACCAGTTTCAGTTTTTGTAGGATGATGTGATGGTCTGAGGGCTGAGAACTCTTTAAGAACCTCCTCCCTCTGCTAATTCAATTGACCTTTAAGATCCTGATAACTCAAAGACTTGCCTTAGGCTTGATTGTAAGCTTTTGGTCTTACTATGTACTTATTCTAATCAGGAACATCCTTGATGGCCTTGTACTAGAGTTCTGCTCTGGGCTTTTGGCAAAAAGATTGAAGGGCCCCCACTTAGTACTATCAGCACCCCAAACTGTGAACTATGTCCTCATCTCAATTCCAGAGTGGGATTCCTGGCTTTACTCTGGGCCTATATGAATGAGCTCTAACTGCTCTGCGCTGAGACTCCAGACTTCTCCATGATTTTGAAATTTCAAGCAGTATGGGTTGGCTTGGACCACTATTTTCACAGGCAGGATCTCATAGTCTGAATATTGATTTAGTATTAGGTGCTGAATCTGTGACAGCAGATGTGGGATGTGGGGTGTGTAACTTACTCTTGCCTTGCTCTACACTCCATGCTTTAGTCTCTTACTGGCTCTGTTCCCCTCTAACCCCAGTGCTTCAGATGTTCTCTGCCTACCTTTTGGGTTTTTCTTTTCTTGAAAGTTGTTACACTTTCTTTGTTATCTTTTTCACTCCTGTATTCATTTTGTGATGATACTTTAATCTTGGTGAGAGAGGATTCTTGTGGTGACTTGGAGCTACTCTGGTTTACTCCACCATCTTGGCTCCTCCCCCAGAAGTCTTATAGCTATGATTAGAAGGTAAATAGAAAACTAGGGGGAAATTTAGACATTTTCTTAGACAGAGGTTTCATATCCCAAATATAAATAGAACTTTGTCAAATTTATAAGAATATGGCATTCCCAAATTTATACATATTCAAAGATATTAACAGATAGCTTTTGGATAAAGAAATTGATGCCATATGTAGAGAAATGCAAATTAAAAGAATTCTGAGGTATCATCTCACACCTATGAGTTTGACTAAAATCATTAAATGGCACATGACAAATGTTGGAAGAGATTGGAAAAATGGGAACACTAATATACTGTTGCTGGAAATGTGGTTTGAACCAACCATTTTGGAGAGTAATCTGGAAATATTCCCAGATATAAAACTGTGTATACTCTTATCCCTTGTAATTCAACTTTTGGGGCTATTTCCCAAGTCATCATGGAAAAATGAAAAGAACCTGTATTTTCTAAAATATTTATAGTACATTTTAGCACATCTTTTTCCTCTGTGATTTGGAGCAGGAAATGTAACACTTGTGGGGTTTTGTTTTTGTTTTTTGATAATAGGAAATCTCAACAAGGAATCTCACTCTTAACGAAGATTTGTACCTCTTCTAAGGAGTTACCTTGGGGAATGCATGGTTATGTGATTTGCCTTAAAGATCATGATGTGTTCAAATAAGTTCTTGGTTTTATCTTTCCCCAATCCCAAACTCCTACTGAAATCATGTGTAGCCCATATTCTCAACATCTTGCTCTAAAAAGCTTACCCAAAACTCTAACGAAGTAATTTGTCCCATTTATGATAGTGAATAAGAATAATAAATATGACAAATAAAGATAGTCCAATCTTGATCAGAACAAGTATTTATTCTTTCAAACTGAAGACATTTTTACTTTGAATTTGTTTTGTTTTTAGAAGTGTTCCTCTGCAGGTGACAAGACTACTTATAATCACTTTTATTTAGTTGAAAATTGTCCTCAGGACATTTCTTAAATCCTCTAGGCTAAATAATCATAGCTCTTTTTAAAAATTCATTTCTCATGGGTCCATGTTATCAACCATTTATCATTAATTTTTCTGTCCTCTGGACACCCTCCAATTTTTCCATCTCCAAGTGAAAACACAAAACTTGGATCAAGAGAAAGTATTCTGGGCATGACTTATTGAGGACAACAAGAGCTTTTTTAGCATGTTCTATCATGTTAAAGTCTTGTTAATACATCTCCTTAACCCATTCTTCCTTTGCTTTTAATCACACATAGACCAGACATGTTTCCTTGTGTTCCCATCATACTTATTTTTTATGTTTGTTCGCTGTGCTTTTCTTTTACATTTTGCCCCTTCCAGGACACCAGAATGAGTTTTCCTGATTAATTTCTTCCTCTAAATTCTGACAATTTCTTCAAATTTTAGAGATCATTTAGGATTTTTGTCCCATTTTCCAATTTGTGAGTTACACTTTACAACTTGGTGTCATCCTTACATTAATAACCTGACTTAATACCATTATACAAGTCACTAATTCATGATTTATGAAGTGTGACCATGAAGGGAGGAAGGTAGAAGGAAGGATGGATGGGAGAAAGGAGAGAAGAAGATAGAGGAAGGGAAAGAAAGGTAGTGGTCCCCAGCCCTGGGAAGGGGAAATTTACCTGAGCCTTTTGGGGCTTAAATAAAAGATCAGGTAGCAACTTAGGGTTTAACAGGGTAGAGAGCATCAGCCAGCCTCTGGCCTGAGAGAGCTTCAAAAGGTGCCAAAACTCTCTCTCTTATACTTTCTCCAACACCTCCCACAGACGAAGTTTGAGGTGTTGGGAAAGTTGTAGCAGGGAGCCCTGGGCACTTAGAGTAATTTTTAAATGACACAGTACATATCTGTAGAATCTTGCATTGGTGGACAAAATTCTTTTCCAGGTAGCTTTCTTGAGATGCTCTTTTCCTTAATAGAGGCTAAGAAAATAATATTTACAGATGATGTGTCTATCTTTAGAGAATTAAAACTTTCCTTTGAAAAAAAGACATTCAGTGCTTCACACTGTTTTTCTGAATACTTTAAGACATCGGTGATGTCCTATGGCACAGGTGCCAAAGATAGAACAAAGGACACTCTCTGTGGGCACATGGTCACCCTCTGCCTCCCTAGAGTACTTTACTAAAAAGGCAAAGGGACTTGGGGATTCTGCTCCCTTCCCCCTCTCTAAGTACTTGAGAACATTTTTTCACACTACCAACCTCTCTATCTAGCAGCCCAATGCAGGGCTTTCTCCCTTTTCTGTGTGGGGCAAAGGTGGGTAAAAGTATACCTGGCATTTGGTGGGAAGGGATATGGCATGTAGTCTCTGTAGGGGTGGTCATTGCACTCAGTTTGGGGTTGGGGTGGGGACAGGGCCTGACATTCTATCTCTAAAACATTTGCCATCAACTGCCTTAGGACATCTTTTTTTGTTTGTTCTTTCTACTTCCTATCAAAGCTCAAGGAAATTTTTTGTTTGTTTGTTTGGGCCATGGTTTGGATACATAAAAAGTGAAAGTAGTCACCTAAGAATGCCATAGAAAGAGAGTGTGAATTAGGCAAATGAATTAAGTTTAATATATACAATACATATATAGAAATATATGAATGGGACATGCATATATATGCTCTACATTTATGCATCAACATACATACATATCCAATAGACTAAGATTCTTCTAAGATTCTTTTCCTCCCACTTCCTCTTACTCCTCCTCTCACCAGTTAATTCAATAAAAACGTAAAGAATAACAAAGATAACTAGATGTTTTGTTATCGTTTAGGCCTTTTAATCATGTCTGACTCTTCATTGGCTATAAACTTTTCAAAATTTCTTATAATTTTTTTAATTTTAGTAACAAATTTCTACATAAGTTTTCCAAATTCATATGATCCATAATGTTTTTCTCCTTTCTTTTCTCCCCACTCTTAGAGCTGATAAGTATTTCCATGTGGGTTATATTTGTATTATCACACAAAACATATTTCTATATTATTCATTTTTGTAAGTAAATAATCTTATAGAACCAAAACCTCAAAACATATAACCAAATAAACAAATGATAATTTATATGTTTTCATTTGCATTTATACTCCAACTGTTCTTTCTCTGGAAGTGGATAACATTCTTTGTCATAAGTTCAGTTCTCAGAATTGTCCTGGATCATTGTATTGCTGTTAGTAGCAAAGTCTATCATATTTTATCATTCTACAATAGTTACTAAGTATAATGTTCTCCTGGTTTTGCTTATTTCACTCTGCATCAGTTCAAATAGTTCTTTCCAGTTCTTTGGTGGATTTGGAAGGCCATTGGTTATATGACATTGGCCACCTTCCTAAGAGACCTTTCAAAGAGCTACTTTTCCAGAACTTGGACACATAGTAGCACAATTCAGAAAAAAGCAAATTTTTGTATTCCAGTATGATTCAGCCCAGGTAGCATGGAGACAAATTTTAACAATATTCCTGTCCCTGAGAAGATGACCTTGTGCTCAATCAATTTCAAGTATTTATTTCCGTGAAATTTAGAAGAAAACTCTCCAATGGCTATTATAAGTGTTATGAGAGTATTATGGGCTCTATTAATTCAAGAATAACAAATTGCATCTATACCATTTAAGGAGGGTCAACTTTTCATGCTAGTTGAAATTCATGTAACTTTCCAGTTACCTAAACATGATTGGAAACCCATAGCTCAGATCAGGTCTACTGGCAGTGGAAGCAGATTGAGAGACTTTTAGAGTCTGTTTTTGTTAAATGATAAACACACTAGAGGGTGACCTGAACAGTTAACATCTGTAACTATCCTTGATGTATTATTCATTTCCATTCCTTCAGAGCAGACAGTACTGTTTACAATAATATGTCATAGATAATACCCTTGGGTACTGCAGGGCATGCCAACTAGACACCATAGCAGAAGACAACAACATTTCTATATTCATGACTGTAATACTTCCCAAATTTATAGAGGTTTTATTTAGTGCCTTTTCTTGCTTACAAGATAAAATTCTTATAAATCATTTTCCTACATAGATTTTTTTGTCTCAATGGAATTTACCTCATGTTTTAAATTTCCCAGGAATATAAGTCCTTTGTTTAAATAATGGATTCCCAGTAATTGCTTCAAATAGAATGTTTCAGAATTTCCTTTAAAACCATTATTATATTTAAGTATATTTCACAGAAGATAAAGCTTCTTAAATATGATTATTATCTGGTAGCTTTATTTAACTTCTATTGATTTAAACATGTTCTCAAACATTGCTTTAAAATAGCAGCATAATAAACTCATTTTTCAATTAGTTTAAATACAGATGAATCACAATCAAGAGATTTGGGGATAGCCAATTTCTATGGTCTCTTAAGCTGGCAATGTTGATTTAGCCTGACTGGACCTTGGTTTATGGTTTTCTTTCAGAGGAAGGAAAAGATGGGCAGAGAGTTTTCTTATTGGCTCAGTGAACAGTACTTTCACAAATCATGTGTATCTAACCCTCACTGTTTTCTACTTCATTGATTAAAGGTGCCAGATGGTGTTCCTGGAGCCATGTATCCTGATTAGATGGAAAATACTACTTGACCAAATCAAGTACTTAAAACCATTTCTGTTCTCTGTATTAGATATATTGTGATTGGTGGCAATGAAGAAGGTAAAAACTTTTTTTTTTGCTACTCCCACAACATTCATCAGGCTGGTGGCCTGTAACAGCTGTAGCTGTTGGAAATTAATGAGAAATCAGGGCAGAGAGAGAAATTTAGGGCAGCAAAAAGCTGCTCCACAAAAGATCCAATATTCCTCGCTCTGCCATAGCCTAAGCAATTTTCAAGTTAAAATGTTACCTTGAGGGTGGGAATTCCATCTTTTTCTCTCCTATATCTTTACACTCTATACTATATTAATGTTTTCCTCATGCACCAGAAATGTGTAGTAGAATGAAAATAGGAAACTATGTGGAAGTAGGGAAAAGAATCACTGAGGGAAGAAGAATGGTTCTGCCAATTTTTAAAGATTAATTATTTTTTCATTCAATTAAAGTTCCCAGGTATCCTCCTCCCCTCCCTGCCTTAGAAAAGGCATTATTTGGCAAAAAGATAACATGCATACATAAAATTACTTATTGCATGTTTCTCTTTATCAGTTCTTTCTCTGGAAGCAGACATTTATAAGTTATTTTTCAAACAGTATTTCTTTTGCTGTATATACAATGTTCTCTTGGTTCTGCTCATTTTGCTTTTCATAATTTCATGCAAACTTTTCTTTGTTTTTAAAAATTAGTTTGTCATTTATCATGGTGCAGTAATATTTCTTCATAATTATAAACTACAACTTATTTAACCATTCCCCAAATACTGGATGTCCCCTCATTTTCCAATTATTTGCTGTTATAATAAATGAGAAAAATAAGGGAAAAAAAGAGTTGTTATAAATACTTTAGAACACATAAGTTCTTTGCAGAGATATAGATTTGAATGCAATGCTAATTAATTGCAGGATTCCATTGGGGGGAAAAAGATCATCTTATTGAAGTCCATGTCCTTAAGAGACAAGCCTCTTAATGAGTGCTAGACTTAGAGTCAGCAAGGCCTATGTTCAAATCCTGTCATGACACGTAGCAGGCATGTGACCATAGGCAAGTCACTCAACATCATCATCCATAAATTTCTTCATTTATAAAACAGAGACAATAATATCTATGAAGTAGAGAAGATAATAATGGCTTTAGCCATCTACTCTACAGGGATGTTGTAAAGCTTAAATGAGTTGATGAATTCAAACACATTCCCCCTTTCCACACTGGAATAAGGAACTTCCAGTAAGGAAACTCTACCAATGCAGTTTATCACCTTTGATTTAACAGGTTGAGTTTTGTGAAAGATTTAATAATTTGTTCAGTCACACAGCCAATATACAGGTTCATAGATTTAGAGATGGAAGGCACCTCAAAGATAAGTTCTTTGAATATTCTTTCCTTATAAATAAAATAGAAAATAAAGCCTCAGAGAAAACGGGCAAATGGCTTGCTTAATGTTATATGGGTATTAAGTGGCAAACCTAGTATTCATTTAAACCTAAGTAAATCTAATGCTCTTTCCATAAAACCATGTTTCTCATAATATTATATTACTTTATTGACTTAGAAGAAATTTCAATGTAGTATATTTTACCCCCTTCCACTGAGCTTTCTCATTCTTTAGTTGCTATTTATCTCAGCAAAGTGAGTCCTCAGAGATGGCTGCTATAATTCTTATGGTTCTCAATAAAATCCTTTGAGTAACCTCGATTATACTAAGACTTCTGATCCCCCACATTGACATGCTTCCTTTAAATAGTTACTCTTATTTACCTACATAAAAATATATAGTAAAATTACCAAATAAATTAGTAGTGAGAATAACATACATATGTATAATTTATAATATACTATTAAAAGTATACACATAAGTCAACATTTACCACATACTTTGCAACATAAAATATTTACCATATTGTGATTAGAGCCACTGTCACTGCCAAAGCCACGGCCTTGAAATATCTGTGGTTGTTACATCTTGTCAACAATGTGTTTTATCTGAAACCACAGTACTTTTCTCTTTATTCTATCTCAAGATATTAAATAGTCCCTTCTCTTAAATCCTCTTCATCAAATAGCTTTTTAAGAAAATACTGCTTCATCTCTTTTATCTCTGCATCTTCTTTAGGTTCTTTTCCATAAGGACAGGAAAAAATCTCTCTAACCTCTCTCACACTAACACTTTCTTTTATTTTTTTTTAAATTTTAATTAATTAATTTTGAATGTTTTTTTCCATGGTTACATGATTCATATTCTTTCCCTCTCCTCCTCCCACTGCCTCTCCCATAGCCAACAAGCAATTCCACTGAGTTTTACATGTGTCATTGATCAAGACCTATTTCCGTATTATCAATATTTTTATTAGGGTGATGGTTTAGAGTCTACATCCCCAATCAGATCCCCATCAAACCATGTGATCAAATAGTTGTTTTTCTTCTGTGTTTCTACTCCCATATTTCTTTCTCTAATTCTAAGAGATTTAAAACACTAGTCCTCTCTTTCCTTCCTTTTCAAGTTGCATGTCTCTTCAAGCCCTTCCCTTTGAGAAACTGTTCTTTAGACTTCTTCCACCAATGTTTCTTGGACTTTTTTATAACATACAATACTTTGGCAGTTTAATGAGCCAATGAACCCTTTCTCAAGATGTTTTCAAATACATAAAATAAAACCCATACAATTGCAAAGGAAACCAATAGTTTAATGAAATATAGTTGTAAAAATATTTTCTGAAATAGTTCATGGATCCCATCTAAGAATCCCTTTATTAATACTTCTTTTGTGTCTTATAGAATGAAGGCATTTGGGTTTTTTTGTCCCTTAGCCTTAGCTTTTTATAGAAATTGCTCTCCTCATAGCCACTTGAATCCCAGCTCATAGTATTTATTGAACTCTACTTAAAGAAATAACCTAAGATTCTTTCTGTGAAGGGTTAAATTTTGGGTAGGAGTTTGACAAAATGTGAGGAAAGCAGTTGGGTAAAACACAAAACACTTAATTTTTTTGAGAAGTTTGGATAGGAAATAGGAAGGAGGAAAGTGAGAATATTACTATTATATCTTATAACTAGGCCTAAAACACCAATCCTAACTAAAATGTCGGAGTAAACCCTAATCTAACTGCCTTCGAGGGCAGGTGCTTCTTCCTGAGCCAGACCTGGCCTATCTTAATTACACGGTCTATTTAAGATTATATTCACTCTTTAAATACCTACTTAAACTAATCAATAAGCATTAATTCCAACCTCCTTCAGTCCATTTTCTTTATCTCAACTGTCATTTAGAAACTCCAACTGCCAGTCTGACTGAGACAAAGATGGATGGAGCACCTCTACTCTAGGAAATTCCAGAGGCAAAAGTACACTTCAAAATATTCTATCCCTTATATGGCTATTCTGTCTCCTAGGTAGTGGAATCTTCAGGGCTCTTACACAGACAACTGTCAGTTAAGAAGCTCTTACTGAGAAATCTTTCTGCTCCCTTGCCTCTTAAAGTGACAGAGGGAGAGATTAAGAAAAACTCTTTTAAAATGTCTTATAATACATTAACCTAGTCAGTTCATTGTAACTGGCTTTCAAATATCAATCTAAACTCAATCTATATCCAAACTTAGGTTTATCCTTGACTCTTCTTCACTTATTCTCTGTTCTTATTCCCATTATTTATAATGTCACAGCCAGGAAGGGATATTGGGCTTTTATGATTGGTGCAATTTAAGGACATTGAGGAGCTGAAGAGTGTCTAGCAGAGGAACATAGAGATGGAGAAAGGATTTAAGTCCATGTTTCAAGAGGATTCTTTGCAAGAATTTGGGATATTTAGTTAGAAAAAGGTAAAGCTGGTGAAATACGCTATCTAATTTTCAACTTTTTGAAGAACTATAATATAGAATATTGAATATAAGATTATGTAATCTTAAAGCTCAAAGCAACCTTTGAGGCCAACTAGTTCAACATTCTCACTTCAAGGGTAAAGCAACCTGAGCTCAGAGAAGTTAAAAAAAACTGATTGATTTTTCATAGGCAGTAAATGGTAGCCAGAATGACTCAGAGGATAGGGTGCTAAACCTGGAGTCGGGAAGACCTGACTTCAAATATGGCCTCAGACATTTACTGTCTGTGCAACCCTGGCCAAGTCACATAGCTTATGTTTGCCCTGCAGACAGCTGGATGGCTCAGGGGTTAGAGTGCAAGAACTGGAGTCAGGAAAACCTGAGTTCAAGTGTGACCTCAGAAACTTATTAGGCAAGATTTAACCTCTATTTGCCTTAATCCACTGAAGAAGGAAGTGGCAAACACTCTAGTACAATTGCCAAGAAAACCCCAGGACAGTATTGGAGTGCTATTGTCCATGGGATCATAAAGAGTTAGATGTGACTGAACAAGGAGAAAATGTCAGCACTAAATGAAAGTTCTCTTAATTCAAAACTAGCACTTTTTCTATTAAGCCTCATGACTGAACTTGTTCTTTTTGAACCCAAATTTTCAAAGGAAGCAACAGATAGAAATTATAAGGAGGTAAGGTTGGTCTTGATAGCAAGAGAAATAACAATGGCTATGATTTTCTAATAATTACAACTATCCTCCATTCAAACAATCTACCTCAGTAGGTTACATTGTCTCTTATTTGAAATCTTGAAGCAGGACTTCGTGACCACTTCTTGAGTATGTTATGATGTTTATTCCTTTCATATATGAACTGAACTCCACGACCACAAAGATCCCTTCAGACTTCATTTTCTTTGATCATTCTAATTTGGGCCTTTATAAACTCCTTCTTGAACAATTATGACAAACTCATATTTAGTCTCCTGCTTAATTTCTCTCCTGTCCAATATATCCATATGGCTGCCAAAATGATTTTCCTAAAGCACAAGTCTGATAATGTTAACTTCATTCTCAGTAAAATCCAATGATTCTATATTATTTTTATGATCAAACAAAAAATTCCATCATCTGGCTTTTAAATTTTTGCACAATCTGACCCGAACCTACCTTTCCAATCTCATTATATATAAATTCTCTTCCCAAAACTTTGGTATAACCAAATTGGCCTTTTTGTTCTTCCTCATTCCTGATATTCAAGCTCCTTTCTCAGAACCACTGGCTGTTCTCCATAAATGTCGCATTCAGTCGTAAGCCCCATGCCTGGGTCTAAAAATTTCTCATTTCCCACAAAACTCAGCTCCAACCCCTATTTCTCCAAGATGTCCATCCTAATCACCACATCTGCCAGCACCATCCTAAATTATCCTACATTTATTGTCAATATATTTGATATATTTTTTACCTATGTTCACATTGTTTAGAATGCAAACTATTTGGGAGCAAATGTTTTGATTTTTTTTTTTGTGTGTTCTCTGTAAGTAGAATCTGATACAGCACAAGTGCTTATAATATACGTAGTATATTATAACTAGGATTTTTGTTTGGCTCTATATGAGAACAGGTCACCTCTGAGCATTTACTATCTGCTTTGATATTTTGTGATGTATAATCTTGGGTTTCCTAGTTTCTTATAAGAAAAACTCTTTCATTTTCTTTTCCTTTTCCCAGTTTTATTTTTTCTCTTTCTCTTTTCCTCTCAATGAATGCCTACTCCATCAGTAAGGCACATCTACTTGGCCTCATTTTTTTCCCCTAGAGAGACATTTAACATATCCATTAACCTACCTTTAAACATTTAACTTTCTATAAACTCAAAATGCTCATAATCTCTATGTCCACAATGACACTGGGGTGGAAGAATGTCATCCCTTTAAATTTTGTAATGCAGAGAATTCCTCCTGTAGTTAGCTGTTGTAGAAGGAAGATAGTTCTCTTCTCTTCACATAAACAAGGAGGGCTGTGCTCCTTCCTGTGAGTTTATAGCTCATTGGTTTCAATCCATTGGTCAGACAATTAAGTGCAGATTCTGAAGGCCCTGCTTAGAAGGAAACCCTCAAAAATAACAACTACAAGTCTATATTGCTTCACACTTAACTCTGACTTAGAAACTACTATTCTTAGATTTGTTCTCAAAAAATATGTAAAACTTTCCAAAATATGTTCATATTTATCATTAGTGCTTGAGCAAAAAATGTATTTTGTTTACTTTATACCTTGTCATTTTTGCTTCATATAAACAGTTATTAACCCACTTTCTTCCACTCTCTATTTTGGTATTATTTTATAATTTGGTTTAAATTTTTGTGTAGCAAAGCTATTTGTAATTTACTTATTAAAGAACACATTAAATAATTTTGTCAAGGGATGGGAATTCATTTTAGAATATATTTTCTTTACCTTAAGTATTAGAGATTCAAAGCCATGACAATCAATACTTGAAATGTATTGATGGTTATTAAGAACTAGACAAAGGGATAAGAACATTCTCTTTGAGATGTTATTCTTTAGGTCTTATAATTGGATGTGAAGTCCTTAGACTACTTTACTGGGGTATGGGGAGGAAATTCTTGAATTTGTTGAAATTCAGTGTATTATAAGGATTATTATCTTACAGTAAATTCAAGGTTATACTTTAAGGATTTTATTTAAGAGGTCAGTTTTACTTATGCCTTTAAAACATTTCTAGCAGATCTACTGTCTTTGAATCATTTTTTTTTAACCCTTGTACTTCGGTGTATTGTCTCATAGGTGGAAGATTGGTAAGGGTGGGCAATGGGGGTCAAGTGACTTGCCCAGGGTCACACAGCTGGGAAGTGGCTGAGGCCGGGTTTGAACCTAGGACCTCCTGTCTCTAGGCCTGACTCTGACTCCACTGAGCTACCCAGCTGCCCCCTCTTTGAATCATTTTTAAAAAATTAGAGTCAAGGTTTCTCATTTTGAGGTCATAAATATAAATTTTTTCTGGGTATGAATGGATTTTTTCATATTTCACTTTTAGTCTATGACCTCTGCAAAATGAGCAGGTTCAAATCTCAAATTACATTTTACATGGCCTTAAAGGTCGGCAATTTTTTGTATTATTGTCAGGAAATCTTTGATTTTCATTTAAAGTTCACAATATAGTGAAGCCATGTTGCATTAACTTGGTGACATACTTCTTTCCAACTCTTTTATCTCCAAATCCTGAGATCTGTTTCCTCATACCACTGTTTCTTCTCCTTTTCCCATCAACTTGGGTCAAATCCTTGCTTGCAGACTTCTGTAGGGGACTTTTGTCCATTCCTTTGTATTCCTTGTCCCAGCAGCAGCAACACTTCTTCCACCAGCATTTTAATCATGACATTATAGTGCTCTGAACTCTGCAGTAGCTCTGAAACAGTTTCCTAATCAAATTAAAATTACTGATTGTGGACTTTCATTCTAATCCTAACAGACCCACATTCCCAGCCCCCCCACCAATCTTATGTGATTCCCCTTATTAGAATAAAATCCTACACTCTATTCTCTACTTTATTCAGGAAAATTTACTTTGATATTATGGAAGGATCATCCAAGAAACTTCATTTTCCTCTGGCTTTCACTATCTCTTACTCTCCACCAGCCAGCTGCAACACTCTTTTCTCTATCAAATCTTATCATTCTCCCTGGTGAATGATTCTGGACTAATCCCATTAGGCCAGAGATTCTTAACCTTCATTGCATCATGAACCTCTTTGAAACTCTGATAAAACCTAGGCATCTCTTCTCAGAAAAGTATCCTTAGATGCATAAAATAAATTACATATGGGAACAAAGAATGTATTGAAATGTAATTATCTAAATATTTTAAAAGTTCACATATTCAATTTAAGAACTTCTCCATTAGAATCTAGTAAGATACCCCTCCCAAATATTTTTCAGTCTTTTTTTATATTCCATCACCCTGCTTTCTTATAGATTTCTATATAATTTTGGATTATCTTCAATATTTTCTTTATATATTTCTAGATTATTTTAAATATTTTCACATTGATTACATTCATAGATTTAAGTGTAATAAAACATACATTTTATTGTGCACAACCATATAATATATACAAATGTATACTTGCATAAATATAAATGTTAGCTTTTAGGTTTGCCTGAACACAAACATGTTTGTGTGCCTCGATATTTTTATCTTATGGTCCAGCCATTCCTTTACCTCCCTTCTCCTTTGGGCTATTATAAATCCAAGTAGCTATTGAATCACTTCTACCCAGGGAAGACCTGGAGGACCAAGAAGTTGTTGGGAGCTGGCTGTTTTTTTGGCAACAAGGGGGAGGTAAAAATATCTAACTAGTTCCAATAGGAAACAAAAAAGTCCTTTAGAGGTCTCTATTGGCACAAAGAACTGGCATCCCTCTCTTGTCATGGGATACCCAGAGAAGGGTTGTGTAATGATAAATTGCACAGCATTATGGAAATCAGGATGATGGACAGTTACCTGATTAGAACATAGAATGAACCGAGCCTGGTAGGAGGTGGCAAGTGCCAAGGCAGTTAAGGCTCAGATATATAAGGAAGGATTTGAACTGAGAAAGATATCTCTATTTGGAGATTGGATTTGGAGTAGGTGGTTCTTTTTGGTAAGGGTAGGCCATAGGTCAACTTAATTTACCAGAAACCTGCATCAACAAATTTCACTGTCCCTGATCCTGTGTTAACTTTATCTTGAATATCCTGATCCTGAGTTAAACACCAAGAAGAACAACAACATCTAATAGCAGAGTAACCTGATTTAGATTGAGGCCAATCTGGCCAACCAGACTGGAAACTGGCAAACCTGACTGTCATCAATTCAAACACCATCATTAGCATCATTAGCTTTAGTTTCTTAAGGATTTCCTGTTTCCCTCCTTCCCAGTCTTTACCCTGCCTTTACCTCCTAAGTCTGTTAACATTAAATATTCAAACTTATCTAGATTTGGTGTCATCTCTAATCTTAGGGTTTAGTGATTATATCCTTGGTATATTTGAAGGAAGAGGAGAATTGTATCAATTATAGCAAAGTATAATTTGCAGTCAATCTAGTGTTATCCAATTTAGGCCAAAAAGTCAGTTAGAGAAGTTGCTGTATAATTCTAACAACAGATTCTTTATCTGGCTGGCTATTCTGGGACACTGTTATATCTGAAATTGGGTTCAGCAGATTCACCATATCTTAACAACAACTATTGCTGTGGGGTTCCTTTGTGTTTCACTACTACAACTTAGGTGTTTCACTTGGGGGTCACCCACTATACCCAACTTCAGACCCTCATAGCATCAGGATTATCATAATGGTAATTACTGGTTGGTGGCCAAAGAACACTAAGTATACCATGATACAGTGCAACTTTCTTTATCTTTGATTATAATTGATGACTATGCAGGAAATGTCATCCTTTTAACATTAGCATTTGAATTATTGCAGGTATTCCTATGCATGTTAACTGTTTTTACATCAAGGGATCCCTGGAAGTTGCAAAGGTTGGGCATTGTAACATGGACTGTATCATTTAGATCTAAGATTTTGTCCTGCCAAAAAAAGGGGAAGGAATGAACATTACAAAGTTTGGGTCTTCTAGTCTTCATTATTTCATATTCAGTCACTCCTTCAGGAGAATAGCACATTTGTTGTTGTTTTTGTTGTTGTTGTTGTTATTTCCCTTAGTAAGTAGTAGAAGCCCTTCTAGAATAGTTATGGCATACTCAGAAATGAGAGGACACTAAACTGTACATAAGAACACCAAATGGCTACACACTAGTTACAAAAAACACATCTTAACATTATCTCTGGTCTATTTTATTTTTATTTATTTTGCTAAATATTCCAGAGTATATTTTAATATTATTCAGTGGCAGACAGCCATTTGTGTTTCACACTTCTATTTTAGAGGAGCTTGAGCATCTAATCCACAAGTGGTGGAAGCCATATATCTTAACTCTTTCCTCATGTAAATTAGGATTCCTTAAAAAAGTATTGAAGCTCATCTTCACATTTAAATTGACTGAAGTCACTCAACTATGGGGTTACTGAAATGTGTTAGTGGCCACCTGAGTACAAGAAATATTCTTTGAGGATGCTTCACTACCAAGACCACTATGTGTAGCTCAGAGGCAGAAGATCTTTGCTATGCTGGAACAAGTCACTGTGTTCTCTGTACATATTATCCTTGTTGAATGCCTTTTCTCTGCTACTACTAAGTAAACTTACTTCGGTTAACTTATGAATGACCTACAAATGTCTTATGTCATTCCAACATCAGACTCAAACTGCTAGCCTCAGAACAGATATCTTACATAAAGGCATAGATATCATGCTTATCAAATTGTCAGTTGTAGCAAACTCTGGGGAGAAATCAAACATACTAGATTAGAGAGTCAGAATCGAAAAAGATTCTGACAGGCTAGACAACTGGGAAGAAGGTAATCGATGAATTTAGAGAAGGGCTACACAAGTACAAAAAGTCTTACCCTTGAGTACAAAATAGTTAGCATGTACAGCACAAATTGTAAAGCAGCTCTTTTGAAAAGGATTTGGGAGTTTTACTGCTCTGTGAGATCAACATGAGACAGAAGAGGGATATGGAAAACAAATAAATGTAATTATGGACTAAATTCAAAGAGGCAAAAAGCCTAATAACTAGAGCAGTATTAATTGTGCTGTACTCAGCCTTGTTGGGCTCCATATGGAGTCTTAAATTTGATTTAGGTGTCTTATTTTTGAAAGACATTGATTAGTCAAATATCATTCTGAACAGGAGTAGTAGCACAATGACTGGCCTCAAGATGATGATGCATGAAGTTCAATTGAAGGAATAAAGGATGTTTATCTGGAGAAGAGTCTCTCTAAACTGTCATGATCTTTTCAGATCCTAACTCTGGAAATGTGGTAACTGTCTTTAGGTAGTTGAAAGGCTATCTTATAAAAGAGAGATTAGACAAACTATGCTTCGCTCCAGAGGCCAGAACTAGGAGTAATGTGATGAAACCACAAAAACAGACATTTAGATCTTATATAAAGGAAAAAAAATATTCCTAACAATTAGAACTCTCCTAAAGTTCAACTGATTCCTTTTGGAGGCAGTTGAATTGTTGACTTCTTCCCCTGAAGTTCCAAGCAGCCCCAACTCAATTTGAATAATAATTGGTAGTAGTAATGATAATAGATATAATAAAGCTGACACAGGCAGTATCTTAATATTTATAAGTGCTTTACCTTATTTCATTTTGGTCATTGTAAATATTACTGAGAGGCTGCATGATATGGTGGATAGAGGGCTAATCTCAGAGACAGGACAACTTGGTTGGGATGAAGTCCTGCTTTGATACACACTGGCTTTCTGACACTGGATAGGCAACAACTTTCCAGTGACTCAAAATGAGTATCCAAGACTTGAAGTTGGAAAATGGCTACAGATATGCATTAATAGAGGGAATTGCCTCACAGGGGATGTTGTGTGCAGATGCAAAGCATGGAATCCCTGCAAAGGTACAGGGAGAGCCTCACCCAGAGTTCCAGGGGACCCCCTGGAGAACTTTGGGTGAGGGGCAGTTGAGAAGGGTTGGAGACAGTTAATTTGTGGGATTGGATGTGAGCAGACACTCTGCTTGTCTCTCCTGACTTGGGGTTTCTCTTGAGGTGGCCATTGTAGCTTAAGCCAGTGGTTTCTACTCATAGGGTTAGCCTATTTGTTATTACTATTCTTCATTAATATAATTATATAATTACTTAGTGATTAGAGAGTAAGATATTTATCTATAGCAAGAGAGCCAATTTTAGTTAAGTGTTTCCTCCCCTCCAGTGAGGAGGGGGGAAAGGGGGCATCAATTTAACAGTTCAGGGTCACCTTTCCTTTATCCTAAAACCTTCATTAACTTCCCTAATTTTCCTTGTTAATTCCTAATATAACTTTTTACCTTCAAATCTGTGCCTGATAATTATTTGGGAAGATACTTACAATTCAGTCTGTATATTTAGTTTGAATCCTGTTGGCTCCCAATTGGGAAAAGGGAATCGACTAGATATCACTCGGGCCTCATTGGGCAATTCTGCTAGTAGTTTGGTCTCTAGGAGAGAGAGCACACTGGGAGCCAGGAACACTGTGATAATGCTGCAATCAGCCAGATTCACCTTCCAGAGATCCTCTTTTAGGTAGCAAACCCTTTGAGCACAACCAGCCCGCCAGGCATGGAGCCGGGAAAGCCATAGAAGCCAGGGATTCAGTTCATAACCAACAGCAGGATAGAATCCTCATCGGTATGCTGCCAAAACAATCATGCCATCACCAGAGCCCAAGTCCACTATCTTTCCAGAGTGACCCTGGAGAAGATTCAGCACATTCTGTACCTGCCGCTTACTTGCTGGAACATAAGGCACCTGAAGCTTCAGGGGTACTTTTCGGAAACCAGGCATGAGGAACCCTGCCCATACGGCATAGACCAGCACCAACTGCCAACTGCATTACACCCAAACCTCCAATGGAACGCCCTTGTAGTTCTGTCATGGCTTCTCCAGGATCATCTTGGTCCATTGTCAAGTAGAAAGTAGGTAGCAGAGGGCAAGGAGGGGGAGTTCTCTACATCAATAGAATTTGAGGTTCAGACCCTCCACTCCACTCCACAAAAGAGGGAGAGAATAATTCAGTTCTTTCAGTGGTCATAAGAAAAAAAAAGTCAACTAAATTCACAAAAAAAGCCAACATTTAGGACACAGGGAATAATCAATTCAATAAAGGACCTGAATTCAAAACTTAGCTTTGTTACTCACTTACTTGTGTGATGTTGCACAAATTGTTTGTTCTCTGGGTCACAGCTTCCTCTTCTTTAAAGGGAAGTGGTGGACCAGAATCAATGATGTCAAACTCAGAAATAGGTCACAAGTGTGTACTTAAGGAACACTGAGGACAATGTTTTGACTTAGTTTTAAAATGCAATATTATCTGTTTTGTTGTATTTTTATTGATTTTAAAAATATTTCTCAACTATGGTTCTACAGCTCAGGTCATAATTTTTGATACCTTTGGACTAGAGGATCTCTAAGGGCAAAATCTATGAGTCAATAAAGTAAAAAAAATACTATGTATCAACCACTATTCTAGGTACTCATGGGGCAAAAAGAAAAAAAAAACAACTAAGTTCCTACTTTCAGGGAACTTGGATTCATTCTACTTTTAAGGTACTTTATAAAATGTAGAATAGGTCATTTACATAAAACATGACTTTTTGAGACTCTGTTTACTTGAATTTAGCAATTATTTTATGTCTATTATCTCTCTAACAGTTTGCCTACTGAGAGTTAATTTAATAGAAAAAAAAGGATAGGAAATAGGAACCTTATCTTTAGCTATTCATTAAAGAATTTTTTCTGATAAATTCACCCCCTTCAAATACTATTTCCAAACTATCAACCTAAGCACATTTATTTTACTGATAAGCTCTAAGAAAGCTAGATCCAGGGCTAAGGATCTCCATCTGTTCTTCTTCCTTTAACCTTCTGTCCCCAAAGACTCTGGACTGTGATTGGTAATCTTCTTAGGGGAGAGAAATGGGATAGGATTCCCCTCAGAGTCATCTCTGCTTTTTAGATAAGAATGGGTGGGGATTAGTAAAACTTTTATTTAAGCCTGCTCATCTTCAAAGTAGGCTACACATTTTAGCAATTAATGATGAGAGATTGGGTCCATCACTCTAGGGCTTAGAGTATTACTTAGTTCACTCACTGCCTGTCCCCCATTCAGAGATCTATTGCTATGCTCCCATATAATAATGCTTGTTGGGTGTCATTACCAGCTGCAGCTTTCATGGATGTCGCTGCCTAGTTCCACAGTCCTGCATTTCCCTTCAAATGGAAATAGAGGCTTCAAATTCCTCAAGTCAATGAAAAATTTATTTTTGCTCCCTCCATCATTAAAACTTGTAATATTCCATGAAATGACCTTCAGAAATTATGCCAAACCTTATCTCCAGTCATAGACACAGGCATAAAAGGACAATCAGTCAGGATCTGCCACTACTGAAAGTTCAGTGACCAAAAAGCATGTTTTAATTATTTATGGAGGGAGAAAAATTGCATTTTGAAAGAACATTTGATCACAGACTTCTGGCCTTTTAGCAAAGAGAGAACCACTGGTCCAGAGATTGCCTCCTCCCATCCTCTTTTTGCTCATTATCATTTATTTCCATTGCAATACAAGTGTCCCTAGCATGGCTCAATAGATATGATTGTACCAGCCACAGAAAAGGGCTGGGGGCAGGTGAAGAGTGTGGGAGAACAGTTAGAATATCCAGATGGAATTTTATCTCAAAAGTTCTGCATAGGATAAATAAAGATGTTGGCTTATTCCTTAAGATGGGAATAACTCAAGGATAAAATAGATGTTCAGGAGCAGTACAGTGAAATTGGGCCAGAAAAATATTCCTTGCTTGAAATCAGTGATAATAGTAGAGGTAATCACAAGACTTAGATGGAGAGCTGAGACACCCTCTAGTCCACCCCCTTATATTGCACTTAAGTAACCTGAAGCCTAAAATGTATCTATACCCCAGAATTTTAAAGAGTTTCCTAGGAATATTGAGAAGTTCCCATTACTTGTCCAAAAATCCCTTAAGTAGAGCATGTCAGAGGGAGGATTTGAACATGGATCCTTTGATTCCAGAATCAATATATTTCACTATTGTACCATGCTAACTTATTCATTAGATCCATTAAAGTCTGCAAAGAGTTTTACTTACACAATTTCCTATGGTCTTTATAGCTACCTTGTGATATCAGAACTCCAGATTATATTAAAATTTCCATTTCCCAGGTAAAGAAACTAAGGCACTGAGGAGTGATAATAAATATTTAACAATGGGTTTCAAAAAAAAGTATATGTGACACAATTTGAAATTTAAATCTGTATTACTAATATTTTCTCTATCACTTTCTTAAGTCCAAATTATTGACAAACAATAAATCAAATGCAGATTAATAAGATTAATGAAATGTGTAAGGATGGAATTTGTGCAAAGGGGGATGGAACAGAAGGAGCCAGAGATGGAATGTAAAGGCTCTCATATTAAAAATTTAGCAATTTATTCTAGGTAGCATAAACTTTCTCAAGCATACCTGTGAGCACAATTCAAGGTAAGGTATTCAGGCAGTAGCAAATATAAATCTACAACACAGGTCTGCTGATCCCTTAATCCAATTTTCTTCTGATAACACCATATTGCCCTTCCTAACTCCTCTCTCATATTACAATTTCCTTAATGGAAGGTAGAGAAGTAAACTGATATTAAAGGTTTCTTTCTTATGTCTTCACCTTTTGGTTCAATAAGCATTCACTTAGCACCTACTACATTTAGGTAATATGCAAGATATTTATTAATATAAAAACATCATGATTATAAAAGGTAGTAAGCACTGATATAATATGACAGAGGAGGAAAAAAAGATAAAGAGAGGAAAAAAGGAAAGACAGAGAAGATGAACGGGGGAAAGAAAAATAAGGCACTGAAGAGAAAAAGATACAGAGAAAGGAAAAGACAAAAATGGAAGAAATAATTAAAGAGCTAAAAAAGAAAATTGCATAAGGAAATGCCTCCTGGTAGGCAGGATACACTACTGGACAAATCATCAAAAGAATAAACTAACAAAAAGCTCAGTTGATCTTTCCATTAAAGTATTGAATTAAAAAGCTAGCTCTCTTTAAACATTCCACTTACTAAAACATTTAAGTTGAAACTAGGGAAATAAAAGCATTAAATTGTTTCTAAATTAAATTTTATTTTTCCAATTATCAAGTATTCTTTTTTTTTCTCCCTCTCTCCTCTCCCTATGGGGGTGGGAGGAGGGGAAAGGAAGAAAGAGAAAAAAACTGAAATAAAGTCTATCAAAGCAAATCCCATACTGGCCACATTAAAAAAAATGTATATGCGTATAAAAAAATGTATATCTATCATAACCCTATCAGTGGTTACATTCTTTATCACTCTGGAAACACGATTGATCATTGTGATGATCAAAGCCCCCAAGTCTCTCAAAATCATTCATATTTACAATGATAATATTAAGCATTAAAACAATCTGGTACTGGCTAATCAATGGAATAGCTTAGGGGTAAATGACCTCAGCAATCTCATGTTTGATAAACCCAAAGATCCCAGATGTGGGGATAAGAACTCACTACTTGACAAAAATTGGTGGGAAATTGGAAAACAGTATGGCAAAAATTAGCTATAGATCAATATCTCACATCCTATAACAAGATGAAGTCAGAATAGGCATATTATTTAGATATAAAGGGTGATATTATAAGTAAATTAGGGGAACAAAGTTTACCTGTCAGATCTATAGAGAAGAGAAGAAATTGTAACCAAACGAGATAGAGAACATTATTAAGTATAAAATGAATAATTTTGATTATGTTAAATTAAAAGGTTTTTGTACATGCAATAAGAATATAAATTGTTCTCCTGGTTCTGCTCACTTCACTAAGCCTACCCATACTTATCTTCCTACTAGGTTTTTCTAAATCCATTTCTTTCATAATTTCTTTACAAGATACCATTAGTGAATTACATTCAGATAGCGTTATTTGTTCATGCACCCCTTAATTGACTGATACTCCTTTAAAAGGTTTCCATTTCTTTGCTACCATAAAAATTAGCTGCCTTAAATGATTTTAGATATAGAGGGACACATTTTCCTTTTTGATCTTCTTGGAGGTATTCATTTAATGGTACTATTGCTGGATTAGAAAGCATCAGTTTCCTTAATTTAAGGGGCATAGTTCCAAGTTGCCTTCTGTACCAATTCATGATTCCATAAACCTGAACATCTATGTGCCTATTTTTTCACAACTCCTCCAACATTTGTCATTTTCCATTTTCATTGTATTTGCAAATCTAATAGGTCCGAGGTGGAATTTCAGTGTTCCTTTCATTTTCATTTCATTAATTAGTAGTTTGCTGATTTTTTAAATGGCTATTGATAGCTTGATTTCTTTATTAGAAAACTGTGTTTTCATACTATTAGACTTCATCAATTGAGGATTGGCTCTTATTCATATAGATTCAACACTAGTGTTTATATAAATTGAAAATGAGAAAATTTATCTGAGAAATCATTTATAAAAAGTTTTTTCTGAGTTAATTCTTTTACTCTCGGTCCTGTTTGCATTAGTCTTTATGTGTAAAAAACCTTTTACATTTTATTTCCTGACTTCCAATTCTCTCATGTGATTTGCCCTACCCCTTTTTGCTGCTTGCTCCTTCTTTCCATAGAAATAGAAGTCCATGGAACAAGATTATGCTCCACATCAGTGTCCCATGCTGGTGCAAAGCACTTTCACTGCCATTTCTTTCTTCTCTTCTCACTGAGATCCCATTCATGACTTCTTATCTTTTCTTTCTTTCCTTTCCATTTCATCTTATCTCTCAAGCAACATAGAATTAATTTTGCTTCTGACTCAGTCTCTTTCTAGATCTTACCTCCCTCTTATTGTCACCTTTTCCTTTCTCTGTTTCCTCCTATTTCTTCATTAAATTTAAAACATTTCTATAAAAAGAACAACAAAACACTTTCTGTGAGTTCTGCCTTCTTCTAACAAGTTCAAATGAAATAGAGGCTTCCCCCACTCCATTTACTTGATGCATTGACTTCTACTTGCATTCTTGATTATATAAAGATATTATGTTCTCCACCTCCGAACTCTCTCCTTTTCTTCCTTAGTGTATTATTTCCCTCTCCCTTTCCTTTCTTAATCAAAATATAACAAAAAATAATTCCTATGTCCTAAATTTTATTTATTTATTTATTCATTCATTTATTTATTTATATTATGTATTTATTCTTCTATATATTGAAGAAATATATGTCTTAGGGGATACCTAAAGTATCTCTTCTTTTTCCCATGAGCTTGCTAATACTTTATTTTTATTTTCAAATCCTTATCTTTCATCTTAGAATCAATGCTATGTAGTGGTTCCAAGGCGAAGAGTGGTAAGGGCTAGGTAATGGGTGTTAAATGACTTGCCCAGGGTCACAAAGCTAGAAAGTATCTGAGGTCAGATTTGAATCTAGGACCTCTCATCTCTAGGCCTGGCTCTCAATCCATTGAGCCACCCAGCTGCCCCCTACTAACACTTTATTGTTAGAGTCTTTTCTATTTGCTCATGTGTATGTTTCTCTTTACTCATTTGTCTGTATTAACAATTTCCATTACACTTTGATCTTTTCATCAGAAATGCTTGGAAATAATTTATTTCATTAAGGACCCATTTCTCTCTTTAGGATGATATTCTGTTTTTCTGGGCAAATTCTTTTTCTTGTAAGTCTCTCTATATACTTTTTTTCTCTTGAAATATTGTACACCACGCTCTCAACTTTTTAAAGTGGTAGATGATAAATTTTATGTGATACTAAGTGTGATTCCTTGGTACTTGAAATCTTTAGTTTGGCTGTTCATAGTATTTTTGGATCCTAAAAATCTTAACTGTGAATTTACTGAAAGTTTTCTTTTCTTTTCTATTCTTTGTATATTTATATTTGCTTTTGCTTTTTCCAGGTAATTAATGGAGTCTTTCTATTTTCACTGTACTCTCTGGTTCTAAGAAATAAAGGATGTTTTTTTATTCATGATTCTTAAAATATGATAATCAAGCTCTTGTTTTCGACCATGGCTTTTAGATAGTTCATTTATTCTTAAATTATCTCTCCTTGATCTGATTTCCAGGTGAGTAATTTTTAAATATCTGATATCTCACACTTAAAATTTTTTTTGCAATGTTTTAGTTTTATTGTGACATTCTTATTGTCTTGTAGATACATTAAATTCTCTTTTGTATGGTCTAATTTTCAAGTAGCTTTTTATATGAATAAGGTTTTATATCACTTGGGCTAAGCTATTAATGCTCTTTCCAAGTCTCTTCTCCATAGCTCTTATTTATTTTCCATTTCCCCCATTACTCTTGTTTCACTCATAATTTTAATTCTTCTTAAACTCATATTTTTTGGTAGGAATTACATTTGTTCTGCTAGGAATTTCAATTAGTAAATTGTGATTTCTTTAAAGGCTTTAATTATAGGTTTTTGGAGTTTTTTTCTTCTGAGTTTCTGTCTTTGGCATTCTGCCACTATAATAACTAATTCTATTATTTAATTCACTCATTCTTCCAGTGATCTGTTCTGGGCAACATAGGGCTGTTGGTCTAGTTAAGAGCTCTATGAGAACTTCATGTTACTATATTGGCCAAGAGAATGAGTCCAAAATTTACTATTTTATTGGATCCACACACTTGAGTTTTTGTGCCCTATGCTGTGGTTGCTAGCCTTGGCTCAGGACTGAATCCTTCCCAATGTCTGAGATTACCTGCACTGATGATCTGACTCAGACTCTGGAATTCAAGTCTAGTATCTTATTCCACACTTGTTCCTAATCACATGACTTTAGGTAATATTTGTGATCTTGAGCAGAAAAAAATGACTATAGAATTTCACTTTGTTATTTCCTAATTACTCATTCTGATATTATTATTAAATTATTGTTTGAGTATTTGTGGAGTATCTGGATTGAATTACTGCTTATTTCTCCATCTTAGCTTGTTACTGTTAAATAGTTTGTTAAACTCCATTATATTAATTGAAATGAATGCAGCTTAAAACAGTGCAATACACACTGTGTGATGACATGAAAGAATTTCAAAGTTTGTCTTCTGCATTCAAGGAATTTCTGATCCAAATAAGAGAAATCATAAATACACACTCATATATATATACTCAGTCAAACATCCATAGATACCATCAATCTACAATACAATAATTTGTGTTTTTGACACATTGTAATTGTTACCCTTTGAGTTTGACACAAAACATGCAGCATTTCCCACATGGGAATATATATATGATAGATATTTAAATGTATATAAATGTATATATAAAATATAATTTGGATTCATAATCTTTAGCAAGGACTTCTTGTCAAATAAATCTTGGGCACAACCAACAATATGTAATAAAATTGAATTATGTGATAACTCAAGAGATGAGTGGTCTCACCAACATATGACCTTCCTTAGGTAGTAAAGATTATATGTCTTATGTGCCTTTTTACTTTTTGTAACTTTTTAAAAAAATTATGCCAATAAACTTTCATTAGGTTTCTATTTATTATCCTCTTGACATTAAATGAGTACCAATGTTGCATGTATATTGTCTATTTCATGCTCTTCCCAGCTGCCTATTTACCTCCTTTTCAGTCATTTGTTTCTGATTATATCTTCTTGAATTCTTCATTAATATTGTTACAGACTATTTAGGTCCACCATGAATCTGTGTTACTTTGGGTGATATATATATTGAATTCTTTTTTTAAGTCCTTACCTTTCACCTTAGAATCAATACTGTGTATTGGTTCCAAGGCAGAAGAGCAGTAAGGGCTAGGCAGTGGGGGCCAAGTGACTTGCCCAGGTCACACAGCTAGGAAGTGTCTGAGATCATATTTGAACCTAGGACTTCCCGTCTCTAGGCCTGGCTCTCAATCCACTGAGTCACCCAGCTGCCCCCTTAATTCTTCGGTGACATTGATATTCTAAAACTTGTCACCACATAACTTCACTGAAATAAGTTTGTTGTTAAAATGATGCCTTTTCCATTTGAAACTGTACCCAAAGACAATAAACTGTGCATACCCTTTGATTCAGTAATACCACTATTGCATCTGTATTGTAAGATGGAGGCAAAAAAGGGAAAATTCTTGGGGGTGGGGGAACACGGAATGTTGGAAGAGGAACATGAAACCAACTGGAAGCATTTCCTTTCACTAATTTTCCCAAGGGGACCCCTGATAGTCTCACAGCATTACTGGCTACAGCGTGTGAGGAAGGGATTGCTACACTGATTCCCTTAGCTATATCCACCTCCTCATTAGCCACCCTAATACAGTATCCCAAAGAGAAAATTTTTAAAAAGGGATAAGACTTGCCTGTACAAAAATATTTAGAGCAGCTCTTTTTGTAGTGGCAAAGAATAGGAAATTGAGGAGATGTCCACCAATTGGGGAATGGCTGTATAAATTGTGGTACATGATGCCAATGGAATACTATTGTGATATAAGAAGTGATAAACAAGATAATTTCAGAAAAAGCTGGAAAGATCTGCAAGAACTGATGCAGAGCAAAATAAGCAGAACTGGGAAAACATTGTACACAATAACAGCAATATTTGATGATGATTATCTGTGAAAACTTGATTTCTCTCAGCAGTGCAATGATCTGGAACAATTCTGAAAGACTTATGACAGGAAATGCTATCCACCTCTAGAGAAAGAACTGTTGGAGCCATTTTTCACATCAATGTACTTATGGCTTTATTTTGGGGTTTTGGTTATGTATGACTGCTCTTACAATAATGACCATATAGATGTGTGTTTTGCATGACAATAAAAAGAAAAGAAAATGATGTCTTTTTTACTATATCAATAAAAGATTGTCATTTTTTAGAAAGATAGTCATTCTAAAAACTTAACAAGAGGCACCAATGAACAATAAAGAATATTTTTCATTTTGATACATAAGTGTATTCTAATTTATATTCGATGTAATCATTTTGTCTACTGAAATAAATAAAAATCTCTCCATTACTTGGTAGGTAATAGAATCACTGGATTTCAGAGTTGAAAAGAATTTTAATGGTCATCTAGTCCAAACTATACATGATAAACAATGTTCATTAAAATATACCAACAAGTAGTCATCTAACTTCTGTTTAAAGATTTATGAGGAGGTAGGAGAACCTTTTGACCTCTGAATAGCCCATTCTGCATTTGGATAGTTTTAGTGGAAGTCTAAACTGTCCTGACATCAAGCATAAATTTGCCTTTGTAACTTCTATCCTTTCCTCTGAATTTTTCCATTTTAGGTCAAACAAAATAAATCTAATCCCTTTTCCACATGACAGATCTTCAAATACTTTATGATAGCTATCATGTTCTCTCTGAATCTTATCTTCTCAGGCTGAGCATGCACAGTTCATTCAACTAATCCTTATATGCCATAGAATTAAAGTCCTCAGTATTCTCATTGCTTACTTCTACATGTTCAAAGCATATTCGTAATATAAATTTAAAGTTAGAAATGACATTGGAGATGAAATGGTTCTTTGTCATCTCTATACAAATAAGAATTCTGAGATCTTGATAAGATAAACTACTTACCAAATTCATATAGATAGTAATTGGCAGGGCTAATATTTAAAACTCCAGCAGCAGTTCTTTTCAGCCCATGATCCCATTCTGCTTTTCACAGTGTAAATGTCCTTCATGATTTATGGTGTCCAGAATTAAACTAAATACCACAGAAATGGCTTAAACAATTTGAAATATAGAGGATTTTTCCCTATTATTTTTCTGAAAAGGCATCCAAATAGACTCAGCTTCATTGGTGTGATATGCAGAAATGGGTAGCCATTTTCTGTGTGTACAAGTTAGCAGTTTGCCACTTTGGAACACAGAACCTGGAAGAGCACCCAGGGCGTGTGCCTGGGTGACAGTTAAGGACAGGGTATAAAAGGAAGTCCACAAACCCCTGGGGGCTTCACTTCTCTCTCTCTTCTCAAGGGTTAGGGAGGAGGTGGTGGTTCTGGGCCTCTTGGGTGGTTTGGGAGATTTGGTTACGCAGGCAGGCAGGGATAACCTCCATTGCTAGCCAAATTTGATATCTCATTGGCATAGCCAAGAACCTTCTATTTAAGCTAGCGTCAACAGCTACTATCAAGAAAAACATCTGACTCAGGGGCCTGACAACCTCTGGGCTCAGCTACAAAGCAACAGAACACTTTCTCTTACTCTGCAACTAGGAACAATAACTAGTGTTTCAAGATTTGTTTAGTGTCAAATACTTAGGCAAGAACTTTAGGGTTCCCTTCACTCACCTTCCTTTCCCTTACCTACCCTCGGTTTGGTTACAAATAAAACCTGTTTAACTCTAAAGCCTAAATGAATCTGAAGCCAATTGTTTACCTTACCAACAACAATTAGTCTTTAGCAGTCAGATCTGATTAACATCATTAGCTGGCCTTTGCCTTTCCAAGCCAGTGTTATCCATCATCAACTTAAGGTTTCAGGAAATCACAATCTACTTCCTGGAAGCATTTCCAACTGCCTGGCTGGACTGGTTCCAAGGCCCTGGGGCTTTGTCAGAGAATCTAGGGCTTTAAAGGAGACTTAACCGAGCTGGTGTGGCTACAAATCTAAACTCACATCTATCAGCAGTTAGGGTCTCTCTCCCTACTTAAGCTCTACCATCAGCATCTGCCGGCCCCTTGCCTACTCATAACATTGGTAGGTTTATTAATTTTATTAATGAAGTTTATTAATGAAGCAAATTGCAAAATGGATGCTTGTCCATCCCATGTCTCTCAGTCATGTCATCTCAAAAGTTATAGATAATTAGTACTTTTTTGGTTATTATATGCCCTGACTGAGGTTGTGATCTATTAGAATTCTCCAAATATTTTTCAACAAACTGTCTACTCATCATTTTCATTTTCATATTAAAAAACAACAATCTCATCTGCTGAACCCAAGCATGAGACTTTTTATATTTATTTCTCTTATTTATTTGATTGATCCTCATGCTATAACCTGTTCATCTCTTTTGAGATCTTGATTCCTTCATCCTGAGTAGGATTGGCAAATTATTGCACACAGTACAAATGCTACGGTGGACTATTTTTGCATGGTCCACAATCTAAGAATAGGTTTTTTTTTTAACATTTTTAAATAAAGTTTTATTATACTTGTTGTTTTTTAAAATGATAAAGGCTGATATTATGAGGATAACTAATATTTTATTTAGGCCCATGTTGGTAGAATAAAATCGACTACTTGCCTGTAAAAATTTCAAATTGCCGCCTCAGCCATTACGTTCAGTACCTTACCTAATCTATTCTACCTCCCCCAGAGAGCGTGCTCAGGTAGCAAAAAGAGTGCCTCCAATGACCCCAGGAGTCTTATATCATTCTCTTACATCATCACACTTTTTGTCTGCCTCCATTTTTACAAGAGGAATAATGGGAAATGAAATGTAGTTTCCAAAGTCCCCAAAACATCCACAGAAAGTTTGTCATATATCTACATATCTTAAGGCTCAAATGAGCTCTAAATACCTCTAAATGGAACCCCAAAACTTATTTAAATAACACAACTTTAAAATGTAAAAAAAAATCACAACATTTTAGCTCCTATAAAAATATGTGATCCCTCAGAATGTAGTTTTTTTACCTTTAATCTAGAGTATTAGCTCTCCCTTTAAATTTTGGGTCAAAACTGCATTTTATAAGTATGTATAAGTATCATCAAGTATGTATTTATAAGTATGTATAAGTATCATTTATGCTTCTGTCTAATTGAGTTCTATTCCTTTAAAGTTAAATAGCTGGTATATATAAGCGGTAGACAAAAACAATCATCCTTAGTTTTACTTTCTGATGGTGAACTATTGAAATTAGCCAAGATGTTTTTCTTTCATTCTGAAAGTATTTTTAATATGGTAGGATCTGGCAGAACTATGCAGCATTTGGGAATCCAGGATCATCTTGATGATATAATGTTAAACTAAAAAAGGATGTTAGTGGAAAATAGGGCATGTATGGCATGAAAAAATAAGTCTACTGCATCATAAGTTTGATTTAATACTATTTTGTTGCCAAATAAGTGTGTAGGTAGATGTGTGTGAATATTTATATATATATATATATATATATATATATATATATATATGTATATACGTATATATATATTTTTTTCCTCCTTTTAATCAATTTAGGTATGAGTGAGGTTCAAGCATTGCCTCCCCATTTCCCCTTCCACTTTAAAATCTCTCCCTGGTATGTCCCTTTTATGTGAGATCATTTCACCCATTTTTACTCTCCCTTCCCTTTTTCCTATATTTTACCTCCTTCTTGCCTTTCAATTGTTTTACAATATCTCAATGTAATCAACCCACTCCCATTCCTTCTTTCTATGTAGAACCTTTTTCACTGCCCCAATAATCAAAAAGGTATTTGAAGTTACATGTATCATCTTCCTATGTAGAAAGTTAAATCCATTTACCTTATTGATTTCATAATGATTTCTCTTTAATGTTTTTAATAATTTTTTCATATTACATGTCAATATAATTTCTTAAATACATTTTCTGATATTTTTCAATCTATATTTTCTCTCTTTCTTGAACTCCTCCCCCCTCCCTAAGAAGGCAGGTAATATGATACAGGTTATACATATATTTTCATATAAATATTTTCATATAATGCATATTTTCACATTTGTCATGTTGCGAAAGAAGAGACCTTGCTTATGCTAGAGTAAAAATTCATGGAGAAAATATAGAATGGTAAGTTTCAACTTATATTCAAACTCCATCTATTCCTTCTGTGCTTGTTTAGTTTTTTATACTTCTCTTGAATTTTGTGTCTGAAAGTCAAATTTTCTTTTCTTCTTTGATCTCTTCATTCAGAAGGTCATTTACATTAAGAAATATTCCTTTTATTCCCCTGAAGGATTATGTTCAGTTTTGCTAGATAGGTTATTCTTGTTTGTAATTCCAACTCTTTTAACTTCTGAAATACTGTATTCTCTGACCTTTGTTCTTTTAAGTTGGAAGATAGTAAATCTTGTGTTATCCTGAGTGCCTCCAAAGGGTTTCCTTCTAGTTCCCTGAAATATTTTTATTTTTTACCTAAGAGCTCTGGAAACTGGATATCATATCCCTGGGAGTTTTCATTTTGAGATCTCTTTAAGGTGGTGATTGGTGAATTTTTCAGTTCCTATTTTGCCCACTGGCTCTAGGATATTGAGATCATTTTCCTTGATAATTTCTTGAAATATGATGTATAAGATTTTTCTTTGAGTATAGTTTTCATGTTGTCCAATAATTCTTATATTATCTCTCTTTGGTCTATTTTATGAGTCATTCCAATAAGATATTTCACACTTTCCTCTAGTTTTTTTTTTATTCTTTCAACTTTGTTTTATTGTTTCTTGATATTTCATAGTTTCATTATTGTCTACTGACTCAGTTCTAATTTTTAGGCAATTATGGTCTTTTTGTACTTTTTGTACCTTTTTTCATATTTGGTCAATTCTGTTTTTAAAACTCATTTTCTTCAGTGTTTTTGACATCTTTAACCAAAATGTTAATTTCTTCTCATAATTTTCTTCTTTTACTTGTATTTCCTTGCCTAATTTTTTCTCTATCATTCTTATTTGATTTTGAAAATAATTTTTAGCCCTCCTAGGAATTTCTGTTGGGCTTCTATTCATTTTTCTCCCTTTGAGACCTTCCTTGTAGTTTGGACTGCCTTGTCTTCTTCTGAGTTTCTGTCTTGATTTCCCTATTACAAAAATAGCTCTTTAGAGTTGGGATTTTTTAATTGCTGTTTTCTCTCTCTCTTTTTTTTTACCATATTTCTTGATTAAGAACTTAATGTTAATGTTAGCCTCTCAGGGGCAGCTGGGTAGTTCAGTGGATTGAGAGCCAGGCCTAGAGACTGGAGGTCCTAGGTTCAAATTTGGCCTCAGACACTTCCCAGCCATGTGACCTTGGACAAGTCACTTCAACCCCATTGCCTACCCTTACCACTCTTCTGCCTTGGAGCCAATACACAGTATTGACTCCAAGATGGAAGGTAAGGGTTTAAAAAATGTTAGCCTCTGTTTCACATTTGAGGGGTACATTATTAGTCTTTAAGTTTTGATGTGATGCTATTTTCAGAGCTGATTCCGGGGGTTTGGAAATTTTCAATGTTAGCAAGATGATGTAATCTGTGAAAAGGTGTGGTAGGTGCAATCCTGGTTTAAATTCTATTCCAGTGATAAAAAACCTTTTAGAGACTGTGTGTAGTGCCCTGCCTCCTCTCACAAGTGTGAGCATCACCCCTTACCCAACACAGGGGAAGGAGAAAGTGCTCCCATTGGGCTGCTGGGTAGAAGGGCAAGTGAAGTGAAGAATGTCTTCAGCGATTGTAGAGAGGGAGAGGGGAATGGCCTGAGTCCTCTGTTCCCCTCCATTTCGACTGCCTACAAGCTGCCCATCTTACCCCAGACAGAGGAGGGAGCTCTCCCATTGGGCCATTGGACAAAAGGGCCAATGATGTGAAAAAATGTTGACAGGCACAGTGGAAAGGGAGAAGGGAACAGCTCTGCCTGAGCCTTTCTGCCTTTCTAGTAACAAACACTGAGAGCATAGGGAAGGTGGCACAAGTGTCCACAGAGAACACTCTTTGTGCCATCTTTGGCATGTGTGCCATAGGTTTGCCATCACTGGTCTAGATTTTACTGAACAAAGGTTCCTGTTACCTTGGAATTATAAGGGACACTGTTCTTCAGGTTCCCTTATCGTTTGGAATTAGAGGTATTACTGTTTCGGAGGTTCCCTCTTCCCTTGTAACAAACAAACAATAAAAAAAGTGATACTTAACCTCAGGGTTTCCACTGCATCTTGACTGTGAGCTCTATTCTGGGTCCTTGAATTATGACCCAGAATTTGGTATAGGAATTGGACTTGCTAAATAGCATTCAGTTCTTCATGTACTCCTGTATTCAGTGCTAGCCAGAGATCTTCTGTGATCTCTTTCTGATTAATTGACAGGTTCCCTTATATCTTGGGCTTGAGATGTCCAGAAGCTGATGTTTTAGCTGTCAACAATTGCTTCTATCACTAATGCTTCATCCAAGTGGGCATCAGGTCAGCTTCTACCCCTTTTTCACAGATCTCTTTTTGTGCCCTACTAAGTTGTCTTAGATAAGAAGCATGTCTCACTCTGACCTTTAACTGACTCTGAAACTTGAGATTTTAATTTGAGATATTATTTTTAAATTGTTTAGAGGGGAATATTGGGATAACTCAGCTAAGTGCATTCTCTACTCTCCTATCTTGTTACCATCCCCAGAAGTGAGATTACAATTGTAAAGCACTTATTACAGTGCCTAATACATAGTAGGAATTACAAAAATGCTTATTCGCTGGCCTGAAAATAATCTTCTTAAAAGAAATAACAAATTTTGCTTTGCTTTTTTTTAAAAAAATAATTCAGAAGGAATATAGGATTATGATTTGGATTGTCAAGCTCTCCTTAAAATGATATGTAGAAAAGTTTGAAATTATAGCTCCCCTGTTACTTAAAAAGTTTCCCTATAGCAAGTATAGGCATTCCAAATGTACATAGAACCAAGTCAAGTCTGTATTAAGACTCACAGAATGAATAGAAAAATGATTATGAAGACAGGAAAACAGAAGGGTACCTATATGAGAAAGGTAGAGAAATAATTCCTTCATTTGAAATAAAAAATATTATTCTGAAAATCATTATTTTTACAAACCCTATCAGCAAAATAAGACAGAAATCATAATTTAGCATAATATAAATATATGAACAAAGTTAGAAATAATAATGTTACATATACATATTATGTATACGTACACACACACACACACACACACACACACACACACACACACACATATATATATATAACACACACACACACACACACACCAGGGGGCTTGACCTTGAGAACAACCAGACCTGAGACCTCAAGAGCCTAAAGAGCGCAGACAGACCTTGAGCGTGAGGATAAAGCTGAGAATGGGCTGGGCTAACAATGGCAACCTACAATCAGGAAGGCCAAAAGAGAAAGATTAACAACAAGAAGAAGAAATCTTTAACACTCGAACAACTTTTACACAGAGAAAATCCAGACAACCAAGCAAACAGAAGAGGAGAACAAACAAGCATCCAGACCCTCCCAAAATAATGAAAACTGGTCACAAGCTCTTGAAGAGTTCAAATCTGAAATGACGAGAAAATTGGAAAAGATTTGGCTAGAGAAATGAGAAATAGCGCAAAAGGAAATCAGGCAAGAAAATAACAGTATAAAAGGCAGAATTTTGCAATTGGAAAGTGAGGCTCAGAAATCAAATGAAATGATAAGCAAATTGAACACCAGAAATGACCAGATTGAAAAGGAAAACCAGTCCCTAAAGGCTAGAATTGAGCAATTAGAAGCTAATGATCTCTCAAGACAACAAGAACAAATAAAACAAAGTCAAAAGACTGATAAAATAGAAGGAAACATGAAATATCTCAATGAGAAAGTGACAGACCAAGAAAACCGGTCTAAAAGAGACAATTTGAAAAACATTGGTCTTCCTGAAAAGGCAGAAATTAATAGAAACTTGGACTCCATACTTAAAGAAATTATTCAGCAAAATTGCCCAGAAGTTCTACAACAAGAGGGCAATATAGACATTGAAAGGATCCATAGATCACTAGACCCAGAAAAGATAACCCCCAGGAATATAATAGCCAAATTCAAGAGCTTCCAAGCAAATGAAAAAATCTCACAGGAAGCCAGAGACAATTCAAATATCAAGGAGCACCAATCAAGATCACACAGGATGTGGGAGCATCCACACTAAAAGGCCTCAAGACTTGGAATGTGATATTCAGAAAGGCAAGAGAACTGGGCCTTCAACCACGGATCAACTACCCATCAAAACTGACTATATACTTCCAGGGAAAAGTATGGGCATTCAACAAGGTAGAAGATTTCCAAGTATTTGCACAAAAAAAGACAAGGACTAAATGGAAAGTTTGATATCCAACCACAAAAATCAAGAGAAACATGAAAAGGTAAATAAGAAACAGAGAGGAAAGAAAGTAAACTCATAATTTTTAAATTTGCCTTTTTAAGGGCCTCAGTAAGATCTAATTGTCTGTATTCCTATGTGGAGAAACGCTATGTATAATTCTCTGTAGTGAACTCTATTCACTATTATAGTATTCACTATTATAGTAATCAGAAGAATAATTCATAGGGAGAGGGTGGAATACTAAATGATCTAAGATGATATGGGGGGTGGGAAAGAGAGGGTTGAATAGCAGGGGACACCAAGAGAGCCTTGAGAGAATAATAAAAATAGGATATTCTATTACACACAAAGAGGTCATGGGAAGGGGAGGGGACAAATACTATTATAAGAAGGAAAGGAAAGAGAGCATTAAGAGGTGATATTTAAACCTTACTCTCAGTGTAATCAACCCTGAGAGGGAAGAGTAGCTATATTATCCATTGGGATATAAAACTCTATCTAACCCTACTGAGAAAGTCAGAAGGAATAAACCAAGGGGAGCAGGGGAGTGGGGAGGTCAAAAAAGGGAGGGGAAAAGAAGGAGGAGGGAATTTATTAGGCCTTTAAAAATAAAAAGAGGGGAATAATAAGGGAGGGGAGAGAAAGGGAAGTTAAACAAGGGAGGGGATAAGGGATACCGGCTTAAAGCAAACCACTGGTTTAAAAGGAAATAGTTTAAGAAGAAGGGGTAGGAATAGGGGAGGATACAAAAATGTCAGCGAATTCACAACTGATTATTATAACTCTGAATGTGAATGGGATGAACTCTCTCATAAAATGGAAGCAAATAGCAGAGTGGATTAGAAACCAAAACCCTACCATGTGTTGTCTACAAGAAACACATATGAGGCAGTTGAGAAAAAGAAGGCAGGAGTGGCAATTGTGATTTCTGACAAAGGCAAAGTAAAAATAGATATGATTAAAAAAGACGGGGAAGGTCATTACATCCTGATTAAAGGCAGTATAAACAATGAGGAAATAACAGTGCTCAATATGTATGCACCAAGTGGCATAGCATCCAAATTCATAAAGGAGAAACTGGCAGAGTGCAAGAAGGAAATTGATAGTAAAACCATAATAGTGGGAGATCTAAGTGATCCTCTTTCAAATCTAGATAAATCAAACCAAAAAATAAATAAGAAAGAGGAAAGAGAGGTGAATGAAGTCCTAGAAAAATTAGATTTAATTGATATGTGGAGAAAAATAGGGACAAAAAGGAATACAACTTCTTTTCAGCTGCACATGGCACATTCACAAAGATTGACCATGTAATAGGGCATAGAAACATTGCAAACAAATGCAAAAGAGCAGAAATCATGAATGTAACCTTCTCAGATCATAATGCAATAAAATAATAGCTAGTGAGGGCACCTGGACAGGCAAATCAAAAACTATTTGGAAATTAAATATGATTCTCCAAAACCAGCTAGTCAAAGAAGAAATCATAGAAACAATCAACAATTTCATAAAAGAGAATGACAATGATGAGACATCCTACCAAACTCTGTGGGATACAGCCGAGGCAGTACTCAGGGGGAAATTTATATCCTTGAGTGAATATATTAACAAATTAAGGAGGGCAGAGATGAATGAATTGGGCATGCAACTCAAAAAATTAGAAAGCGAGCAAATTAAAAATCCCCAGATGAAAACTAAATTAGAAATACTAAAAATCAAGGGAGAAATTAATAAAATCGAAAGTAAAAGAACTATTGAATTAATAAATAAGATTAGAAACTGGTATTTTGAAAAAACAGAAAAAATAGACAAAGTGCTGGTCAATCTAATAAAAAAAGGAAAGAAGAAAAGCAAATTGACAGTATCAAAGATGAAAAGGGAGACCTAACCTCTAATGAAGGGGAAATTAAGGCAATCATTAAAAACCCTTTCACCAAATTATATGGCAATAAATATAACAATTTAGGAGATATGAATGAATATTTGCAAAAATATAAATTGCCTAGATTAACAGTAGAAGAAATAGAATACCTAAATAATCCCATATCAGAAAAAGAAATTGAACAAGCCATCAAAGAACTCCCTAAGAAAAAATCACCAGGGCCTGATGGATTCACTAGTGAATTCTTTCAGACATTCAAACAGCAACTAATCCCAATACTATACAAATTATTTGATATGATAAGCAAAGAAGGAGTCCTACCAAATTCCTTTTATGACATAAATATGGTACTGATTCCAAAGCCAGGGAGATCAAAAACAGAGAAAGAAAACTATAGGCCAATCTCCCTAATGAACATAGATGCAAAATTCTTAAATAGAATACTGGCAAAGAGACTCCAGCAAGTTGCAGGATACAAAATAAATGCACATAAATCATCAGCATTTCTATACATTTCCAACACATTAGAGCAGCAAGAGATAGAAAGAGAAACACCATTTAAAATCACCCTAGACAATATAAAATACTTGGGAATCTATCTACCAAAACAAACACAGGAATTATAGGAAAACAACTACAAAACACTTTCCAAACAAATAAAATTGGATCTAAACAATTGGAAAGCCACTGATTACTCATGGGTAGGATGAGCTAACATAATAAAAATGACCATTCTACCCAAATTAATTTACCTATTTAGCTCCATATCTGTCAAACTACCAAAAAATTTCTCTAATGAATTAGAAAAAAACTTTAACAAATTTCATTTGGAATAATAAAAGATCAAGAATCTGAAGGGAAATAATGAAAAAAAAATGTGAAGGAAGGGGGCCTAGCAGTACCAGATATTAAACTATACTATAAAGCAGTAGTCATCAAAACCATATGGTACTGGCTAACAGATAGAAGGGAAGATCAGTGGAATAGACTTGGGGTAAGTGATGTCAGCAAGACAGTGTATGATAAACCCAAAGAGCCCAATTTTTGGGACATGAATCCACTATTTGACAAAAACTGCTGGGAAATTTGGAAAACAATATGGGAGAGATTAGGTTTAGATCAACATCTCACACCCTACACCAAGATAAATTCAGAATGGGTGAACGACTTGAATATAAAGAGGGAAACTATAAATAAGTTAAGTGAACACAGAATAGTATACTTGTCAGATCTCTGGGAAAGGAAAGACTTTAAAACCAATCAAGAGTTAGAGAAAATTACAAAATGTAAATTAAATGGTTTTGATTATATTAAACTAAAAAGCTTTTGTACAAACATAAACAATGTAATTAAAAGCAGAAGGGAAACAACAAATTGGGAAAAAGTCTTCATAACAAAAAACTCTGACAGGGGTCTAATTACTCAAATATACAAGGAGTTAAATCAATTGTATAAAAAAATCAAGCCATTCCCCAATTGATAAATGGGCAAGAGACATCAATAGGGAATTTTCAGATAAAGAAATCAAAAGCATCAATAAGCACACGAGAAAGTGTTCTAAATCTCTAATAATTAGAGAAATGCAAACATCTCTAATAATTAGAGAAATGCAAATCAAAACAACTCTGAGGTATCACCTCACACCTAGCAGATTGGCTAAATGAAAGAAGGGGAGAGTAATGAATGCTGGAGGGGATGTGGCAAAACTGGGACATTAATGCATTGCTGGTGGAGTTGTGAAATGATACAACCATTCTGGCTGGCAATATGGAACTATGCTCAAAGGGCTATAAAAGAATGACTGCTCTGTGATCCAGCCATACCATTGTTGGTTTTTTAGCCCAAAGAGATCATAAATAAACAGATTTGTATGAAAATATTTATAGCTGTGCTTTTTGTGGTGGCAAAAAACTGGAAAAGGAGGGTATGCCCTTCAATTGGGGAATGGCTGAACAAATTGTGGTATATGCTGGTGATGGAATACTATTGTGCTAAAAGGAATAATAAACTGGAGGAGTTCCAGGTGAACTGGAAAGACCTCCAGGAATTGATGCAGAGTGAAAGGAGCAGAGCCAGAAGAACACTGTACACAGAGACTGATATACTATGGTAAAATCGAATGTAATGGACCTCTGTACCAGCAGAAAGCAATGACCCAGGACAGCTCTGAGGGATTTATGGTAAAGATGCCACCCACATTCAGAGGAAGAAGTGCAGGAGAGGAAACATATAAGAAAAACAAATGCTTGAACACATGGTTTGGGGTGGACATGATTGGGGATGTAGACTGGAAACTACCACACCAATGCAACTAACAAAGTTTAGAAATAAGTCTTGATCAATGACACATGTTAAAACCAGTGGAAATGTGCAGCGGCCATGGTTGGGGGGGAGTGCGGGGGGTGAAGGGGAAAGTAGGAGCATGAAACATGTAACCATGTTAAAAACGAATATTAATAAATGTTTAAAAAAACTTTCCTTTCCCAGAGATCTGAGAAGTATACTATTCTGTGTTCACTTAATTTACTTACAGTTTCCTTCTTCATCTTCAAATCTTTCACCTATTCTGAATTTATTTAGCTGTAGTGTGTGAGATGTTGATCTAACCCTCATCTTTCCCATATTATTTTCCAATTTTCCCAGCAGTTTTTGTCAAATAGTGGATTTTTGTCCCAAAAGTTGGGCTCTTTGGGTTTATCATACACTGTCTTGCTGACATCACTTACCCCAAGTCTATTCCACTGATCCTCCCTTCTGTCTCTTAGCCAGTACCATATGGTTTTGATGACCACTGCTTTATAGTATAGTTTAATATCTAGTACTGCTAGGCCACCTTCCTTCATGTTTTTTTTTTCATTATTTCCCTTCAGATTCTTGATCTTTTGTTTTTCCAAATGAACTTAGTTATAGTTTTTTTCTAATTCAGTAAAAAAGTTCTTTGGTAGTTTGATAGGTATGGCACTAAATAAATAAATTATTTTGGGCAGAATGGTTATTTTTATTATGTTAGCTCATCCTACCCATGAGCAATCAATGTTTTTCCAATTGTTTAGATCTAGTTTTAATTGTTTGGAAAGTGTTTTGTACTTGTGTTCGTATAATTCTTGTTTTTCATTCGGTAGATAGATTCCTAAGTATTTTATATTGTGTAGGGTGATTTTAAATGGTGTTTCTCTTTCTACCTCTTGCTGCTGTGATGTGTTGGAAATATATAGAAATGCTGATGATTTATGTGTATTTATTTTATATCCTGCAACTTTGCTAAAGTTGTTGATTATTTCTACTAGCTTTTTAGTTGATTCTCTAGGATTTTTTGAGTAGACTATCATATCATCTGCAAAGAGTGATAGCTTAGTCTCCTCATTGCCTATTTTAATACCTTCAATTTCTTTTTCTTCTCTAATTGCTACTGCTAATATTTCTCTAGAATGTTAAATAACAGAGGTGATAGTGGGCATACTTGTTTCACTCCTGATCTTATTGGAAAGGCTTCTAATTTATCCCCATTGCATATGATGCTTGTTGATGGTTTAAGACATGTACTGTTTATTATTTTTAGGAAAGGTCCTTTTATTCCTATACTTTCTAGTGTTTTCAGTAGGAATGGGTGTTGTATTTTGTCAAAAGCTTTTTCAGCATCTTTTGAGATAATCTTGTGATTTTCGTTTGTTAGCTTGTTGATATGGTTAATTATGTGGATGGTTTTCCTAATGTTGAACCACCCTTGCATTCCTGATATAAGTCCCACCTGATCATGATGGATAAGCCTCTCAATCACTTGCTGGAGTCTTTTTGACACTATTCTATTTAAGATTTTTGCATCCATGCTCATTAAAGAGATTGGTCTATAGTTTTCTTTCTCTGTTTTTGGTCTACCTGGCTTTGGAATCATTACCATATTTGTTTCATAAAAGGAATTTGGTAGGATTCCTTCTTTGCTTATGATATCAAATAATTTTATAGTATTTGGATTAGTTGTTCTTTGAATGTTTGATAGAATTCACTTGTGAATCCATCAGGCCCTGGTGATTTTTTCTTCAGGAGTTCTTTGATGGCTTGTTCAATTTCTTTTTCTGATATTGGATTATTTAAGTATTCTATTTCTTGTGCTGTTAATCTAGGCAATTTATGTTTTTGTAAATATTCATCCATATCACCTAGATTGCTATATTTATTGTCTATTTTATCTGTTTGTTCAAAATCCCAGCTTCTAGTCTTTTTTATTAATTCAATAGTTCTTTTAATTTTGATTTTTATTAATTTCTCCTTTGATTTTTAGTATTTCTAATTTAGTTTTTTCTGAGGATTTTCAATTGGTTCATTTTCTAGTTTTTTAAGTTGCATGCCCAATTCATTAACCTCTGCCTTCCCGAATTTGTTAATATATGCACTCAGTGATATAAATTTTTCCCTTAGAACTGCTTTGGCTGCATCCCATAGGTTTGGGTAAGATGTCTCATCATTGTCATTGTCTTCAATGAAATTATTAATTGTTTCAATGATTTGTTCTTTCACTAAATTATTTTGGAGAATCATATTATTTAATTTCAAATTGGTTTTTGGTTTGCCTCTCCATGTATTCTTTTTTTTTTAACCCTTACTTTCCTTCTTGGAGTCAGTATGTATTGGCTCCAAGGCAGAAGAGTGGTAAGGGTAGGCAATGGGGGTTAAGTGACTTGCCCAGGGTCACACGGCTGGGAATTGTCTGAGGCCAGATTTGAACCTAGGACCTACAATCTCTAGGCCTGGTTCTCAATCCACTGAGGTACCCAGCTGCCCCCTCTCCATGTATTCTTACTAATAACCATTTTTTTTTTGCATTATGATCTGGGAAGATTACTTTTATTTTTTCTTTTTTGCCTTTGTTTGCCATGTTTCTATGCCTATTCCATTGTCTGTCTTTGTGAATGTTCCATGTGCTGCTAAAAAGAAGGTGTCTTCCTTTTGTCCCTGTTTATTTTTCTCCATATATCTATTAACTGCTTTTACTCTGCCCTGAGGCTAAGATCTTGAGAAGAGGGGAAAATAAACAAACAAACAAAGAAAAAACAAACAATAGTGGGACAAGTCAGAGTGTTTTAGCTGAGCTGATCTTTCCAGCAGTGGGGTCCCCCTGTGCTGTCCTTGTGTTTGATCTGGTTTTCTTTCCTTTTGAAGCCTTTCATTCTCTATCTCAGTATGAGGAAGCCAAGTTTTCTGAGGCCTGAGGTTTGGCTCTCTCTAAGCCACCATCTTCCTGATGTTTTTGATATGTTTCTCTGGTTTCTCCTCCAGCCAACTCTCTAGTGCCTGTGTTCACCTCCCGAGTCCTGCGCCAGCAATGCCTCCTCTCTGGACTGGTGTACCCACCCACCCTGAGATTTCCAGGGCCACTGGAGACTCAGCACAGCATGTGGGGGAGGTGTCCTGGGATTCCCCTTCTATGCCCTCAGACCCGACAGTTCAAGAATTGAAGCCTTTTTCTTGGCATACCTCTTTAGTTGTGCTGCAGTAGGGTTCCCCCTGCTCTGTCCCATTATTAGATTTCATCCTCTTTCTTCTTGAAGCACATTGTTTTCTATCCCAGTGTGTAAGGGTGTGGAGGTTTTAAGATTTGCTCCATCTAAGCCACCATCTTCCCAGAATTCCTGTAAAGGTCTTTTGGATTGATCAGCTGTAGCTTAAAGTTATTGTTAGAAATTGCTGATGTATTGATTATTGCATATTAGAAACTTTGTTGCAGATTACTTCAGGTCCCAAACATTTAATACCTATCAAATACCCACCAAGATTCCATTTGGTGGTTAGAATTATACATTAAAAGCTCACTAGCCTTCAAAAACTAACAGACAGATACAAAATTCAAAATATCCTAGAAAGTTAAAAAATAATGTATTAGATGCATGTGTTCTTCATAATCACTTGGAAATAACAGTGATTCATAAATATTTTCAAAAAGTTCAGCATGTATTGTGATACTAAATATTCATAATAAGAAACTGTAAGAAATTCAAAGGTAAGCACTTAAATATAACTGTTAGGAAGTGATTGATTTTGTGTGTTGTACAATTAGTCCGGAACATTATTCTATGCAATTGGAAGAGCAGGAACAAATGGATGATGGTAGAGATATATTACCTTAATTTTTCTTTTTCAATTATATTGATTATTTACCAATTCTTACCCATAGAATTAAGTGTTATAGTTCTCTGCTCCTTTTTAAAGCACAATTTTTTTCTAGGCCATAACATTTTCAAATGTAAAGTTTTTAAGTAGAAATATAAAACACAATTGTGTTAAAGGAACAAGTCTAGTTGATACAGAATGTTCAGGTTAAAAACAAATAATATATCGTTGAGTGTGGGGTACTAATTAAAAATGAACTTTGAATATTTCTCTTTTTAGTTTTTATTTAATTGACTTGATTTAAGAGAGTAGTCAGTAACATAATGTAGAAATCTTTTAGTTATAAAATTGCCTGAAATTCTGAATGTTTACTAGATATGCTTCAAATGTAGGATTAGGATGGGAGTTTATATTTGACCAAATTCAAATGGAAAAGATGAATCACTGCATCAGATACTAGTGGTAAAAGAAAAAAACATTGTGAGTGGATGGAACAGATAAAGAAATACAAAAGGGTAAAAAGAAATGAGCTCAGGAATGTTTGGAATAATATCAACTTCACAATGCAAAGAGAGAAAGAAATTACAGAAAATAGTGGGCTATTATTTGTCATTGCCCTTTCTGAAAATAGTGCCTCTTAGAGATGCTAATGCCAGAAATGACGTACATTACTTGTTTTGAAATGATACCTATTTTGATAAAGGTTGAATACTTGTTTTTGAAACTTGCAGTTATTACATTGGAAAATCTGCATTTTAAGTTTAAATTTGTGGTGATTACATAGCAGATAAATATTTTTCTGTAGTCAAACTCTATAGGAGGCTGGCTAACTTTTCCTAGACATTATGCCAGTAAGTCAAGTACCTTCTAAAGTTGACTGGTGGAACCTTGAGATGTGGCAACATAGTCTACTAGGCTGAGTTATCTTTAGATTTGAATGGTTGAGTCTTATAAAATTTAGCCTATAATTCTCCATTGTTATCTTGACTATAAATGTTAATACTCAATATTCTCTTTGATCCCATGCCAGTGTTTACAACTGTTAACAATGTAGATTATAACTTCTACCCTTTTGTTCTGTATGATTTCACTATGCCCACCCAGAAGCTTTTCAGAGAAGGCCACCCCAACATGATATTGACTGATTATCACCGATCCATTAGTTACTGTTTGCTTTTACTCCACAATTTGGCCTTAAATAGAACTTTATTAAAATAATATATTTATTCAATAATAACTGCCATTTTAAAACAAGTATTAGAGGTAAATATGATTTAGGTACAGAATCACTAGTACTAATGAACTACTACCTGCAGTTAATTTAATCTTGGAATCCTAATTTGTAAATTTGCATTTAATTGAATAAATTTTATAAATCAATGGGTCTGTTTACCTATCAATGTGGATACTCCACCCAATGGTGTTGATCAAAAATAATTTGTCATGTGTAAATATGTACAACTGTTCTCTGTATCCTTTTGAAACCTACTGAAATCCATTTACATTCATGCACATTATGAGTGGATAAAAGAGATAAAGACAAAATAGTAAAAAGAAAGGAGCTCTAGAATGTTTGGAATACCATGAATATGGAATATCCTAAGTTCCCTGTCTTCTATCTCTTCTTAATGATTTAGCTATCTCTTGAATTGAATTATTAAACACTGTACTTTTTTTTGTATTGTCTTTGTATTTGTATTTTGTATTGTCACTCTTAGTCAAACGCATCCCTGGAAGAATATTGGTTTTCAAAAATTATGAGACATAAAGGGTAAATAAAATAATGAAATTGAGTCATAGAATAATAGAATGATAGCACTAAAAGGAAACATATTATTTTCCCCAACTTTTACAATAATAAAAATAATAAAAGTATACCTAACACTTAAAGTACTGAAAATCTACAAAATATTTTACATATATTACCTCATTTAATCCTCACAATATGCCTGGTTATTGTTATAAACACCACTGTATAAATGGTGAAACAGAATCCAAGAGATGTTGTGTCTTGACTATGATCATATAATTATTAAATATTTGAGGAAGAAATCAAAATCATGTCCTCTTTACTTGAAGACCAACATTTCATCAACTGTGCCACCAAGATGCCTTTATTTTATAGCTAGATTGCTTGAGCCCCAAAGAGTAGAAACAACTTACTCAAGGTCACACATGGAATTAATAACAAAGACAAGAGTAGAACCTAATTCTTACTCCCAGTTTACTTTTATGTCCAGAAGGCCCCATTGGCCAATATTTCCTTAAAGTCAGAAGGCATCTCTGAGCTATTCACTCTTCAGCAATGTTTAATACTTAAGGGCTTCTGTGAATTTGGCACAGCCCAGCATGAAAGCTTGCCTCTTTAGACTGCTGCCCTGCTTCAGGCATCAAAAGCCTTTAATTAGCTTTTTTCCCTTAATTATTCTAGCGAGGACATTATCTACTCATGCTTTCTGCCACTACCAGGACCCAAAGTCCCTGAACCTTTCCCACCGGGAGCTTCTTCACATTATGTTGCTTTTCTTGATTTTTCCCCCCTTTCTAAGTGAAAAAGAAAAGAAAAAGGATTTGAAAAGATCATGCTCCATTCTTCAGAAAGCCTAGTTATGTGCTTCCAGTTATGAAAATGTTACTCTTCACAAATGCCAAGTTTATTCCATGCTCCTCTAGATGATCTATCTTTTTTTAATGATAAAATTTTGCATAGGATAGCTCAAGATTATTTTTAATTATTCTAAAGAACACCGAGCTTAAACTAAGGAAATCTTTGCCAAAAATAATTCTGACCACTACTGTCTATGTAGTCTTTGATTTCCTAATCTACAAAATGGTGATAGTGATACTTTTACTTCTGACTCTATAGAACAATTGTGAAGAAATCTTTGTAAATTTCAAAGCATTGAAGAAATGAGACATTATTTATTTCATCTGTGTCTTTTATAAGTTGACTTCTTTCTTTTGGAATCAGATCTAATTCCTTAAAGGATCCAGGTTCTTTTTGTCTGACAATTTCAGTGTGTGTGTGTGTGTGTGTGTGTGTGTGTGTGTGTGTGTGTGTGTGTGTGTGTGTTTAAATCCAAAAAACCCAGGGAAAATAATGGAAAACATTAATACACTGGATCTTTTGGATGAAGAAAGTGTGAAAGTTATTCATCACATATGTTTAATGCATTTTCCAGAAAAAAAAGTATGTTGCAACCATTTACTAGTGTGTGTATTTTCTTGTAGACCCTACATCACCTACTTCTATCTTTTGTTATCTTTTCCAGTTTGCTGAAGGTGGTCTTATAAATTATGGGTTCTTTTCTTAGCACATCTAACATAGAAAGTCTGTGTAAAGTTACAAATGATTGAGTTGTGATGAAGAAGAAAGTACTTTCCTGAACCTGGGCCTCATTAGAGGTGCCAGAGGTGAATTTTGCCACATACCTAGAATGCTTTCTTTTCTGACCTCTACCTTTTAGATTTTTCGAATTCCTGGAAGAAAATTCAAATCTTCTTTTCTGCAAGACACCCTTTCAGATCCCTACCAACCCCACTGCTTGTACTTTTGTTCTGAGATTATTTTCCATTTCGCCTGTATATATCTCATTTGCAGGTCAAGTAGATATTTGCATGCTTTATATTCCACCTAAATATGAGCTTTATGATGTCAGGGTCTATGCTTCCCTGTGCCATTTATTTAGTTATCAGTTCATTCATTGATTTTCCTCCCTTCTTTCCTTTGTTCTTTTCTTCATTCTTTTCTTCTTTTCTGTATCTATAACTGGCATATAGTGTACCGTTAACAATTCTTGTTAATGATGATAAAGGACTATTTAAAAACTGTCAAAAGACTGTGAATTTTCCAAAAGAATGTTTAACTTTTGCTCTTTATACCCTGGGAACTGAAAAACATTAACACAGAGCATGCCAATCTTTCCAAATTAATTTTAGGGCATTGGCAAAATCCTTTACTGTTTCTTTTATGTTATATGAAAACATAATCTTTAATGCTAGGGGTAGAACTATGACAACTCTTTAGGATTAAAGGAGAGGAACTTATAATTGAATGTTTCAGAATGTTTCAGAATTAATTTCATTAGTATAAATGTTCATTTCAACAAAACAAATATAAATATAATCTAGCAGATTCTGCTAAATTTGGGAAGCATCTTTAAAAAAAGTAGAAAGAGAGTTTATTCAGCAAAGGACTTGGACTTATATGCTTTCACTGATACTGCCCATCTGATTATGGACAAGTCACTTAATCTTCCCAGGACTCAGTTTCCTCATCTGTCAAAATAAAGGTGATGGATCCATCCTCTGAAGCCTTTTTTGGCTTTAGACTTACAATCATATGAGCCTAAAAAAAGTAACTAAAAAACTGTCACCAAAACCCTACTTAAAGCTTTTCTAGTTGAATAGATACTTCTTGAGTTTTTGCTCTATTGGCCTAGCTTTTAAAAATACAAGGATATTTTTAATATTGTGAATGAGGCATTACATTTATACTCCTGAAATATTTATGTGAAAATTATTGTGAATTGTGTCTGAAATGTACTTTGAAATTGTTTTGTAGATTTTTTTTTTTTGCTAATTCTGATGACTTGCTTTTAAGGTTCTCAATTTTGTTTTCTATTAATTCCATTCCTTTAACAACTCTCCTACCTCTTTCTCCATGTTACTGACTTTTACTACTCTATTTTCCCCCAATTCATTTTTTACGGTAAAAGATTTCTCATTGTAGTTCTTTACTGACACCAGATCATTCTTCATTTCTTTTAATGTTTTCATTAGTCATTTTGATAAACTTTGCATTGGGTCCAGCTTTGTTTCTTGGATGTGTTATTTTTGAAGATTTTTATTTTTATTTCTGATAACTTTAATTGATGATATTTAAATCTACAGAATTTGTTCATTTTCTTAGACGGCTTTATTTTTCCTCCTGGTATTCTTCCTTGCACTTTCTTTAACTAAGACATTTTTCTTCTGAGATTCTCTTATTGTTCCTCTTCTTGTTTTCCCCTTTTAAATTTAAGAACACAAGGGGACATTTTTATCTGTGTACTTGAGTTCATGGAGGAATAAATTAATTAAATGTCATCTATTCTAACTCATTCATTGTATAGATGTGAAAACTGAGAAATAGAGGTAATGCAACTTGACCAAGGTAATATAGATTAGTTATGTAGCCAATATTTGAACTGAAGTCCTTTGACTTTTTTTTTCTAGACCTCTGACTTTTGAAGCAATGCTCACTCCCTTTTATCACACTGCCTTTAAAGAACTGAGGATATGTACTCCTTGTGGCCTTACAAGCCACTATTTTGAGGCAAGACTTTTCTCAATAAACTCTGAGAAGAATTTTCCATATTTCAATTTTTAAGTTTTTCTTCTTCAACTCAAGGGGGAAAAGCTTGAAATCTTTATGAGCAAAGACAATGAAAGTAGAAAACTGATCACTGATACATTTTCTAAAATAATCAGATTAACAAAAAAGTATAGGAAGAAATCTTCTAAAGAAATTTCCAAAAAGTATTTAAAATAATTTTATAGAATTGTAACTGTGAAGAGAAAGACTTCAGAAATATCAAAAGAAAACAGTTGTCATTAGAAGAAAAATGTCAGTTTCTACTCACTCAGACATATTGTCTTCAAATCCTGAAATTTCATTGAAATGAAAAAAGGATAGTACAGGTAGCTAAGAAGAAGAAAAACATCAATTTTCAAGATACCCCAATTTGAATCGTATAGGATTATTCATCCATCACAAGAAAACAGAGAAAAAGCAAGAGCAACATGCCTGACATTTATAAGACATGATTTATAGAAAGTCAAGTAAAATCAAATTCCACCCCAGAATCTTCTACTCAGTTGAAGTAGGAATAATATATGAAGATGGGAATATCTTTTCAATTCTGCACAGAATTTCTAACCATTTCAACAGCACAAGAAAAATCTGGCTAGAACCTTTGATCTGAAATACAATGAAAGAAAAAATCTTCAGGTAATTAAACCATGAGGACACACAAAAAAGTACCAAAATCACTCAAATCAAAGGAGAATTAACAAAAATATAAGTAAAAATAACATCAAGCTATGTTTTAAAATCATTAATATCAATTAATAACTAGGAAAAATATTAAAAAGGAATAGAAAAAGTTACAAATTTTGAAAAGGACAAAGGGGAAATAAAAATCATAAGCCTAAAGAAATTGGCGAGACTATAAGGAACATGGTTTGGATTTGAATTTCATATTTGGATGAAGATTTGTGATTTGTAGTTTTTAATTGTTATATTGTTCCCAATTATAGATAAAACTATTATTCCAGATTACATGTTGATACAACTTTAAATAATTTTCTAACATTATATGATTCATGTTACTTCCCTCCCTCCCTTCACTTCCTCCTTCACTTTACATGTATTATCATACAACTTATATTTCCATATTCATCATGTTTTGAGAAAAGATGTCACACTAGATGAAAATTCATGGAGGAAATAAAATGAAGAATGAAGACTATGAATCGGCATTCAGAGTCCATCAGTTCCTTCTATGGTGTTGGATTCACTTTTCTATTGTAAGTCCGTTGGCGTTGTCCTTGATCTTTACATTGCTGAAAATAGTTGTCATTCATATTTTATTACTATACATAAAAATTTTAATAATCATTTTCTGACATTATTTGATTCATGTTCTGTCCCTCCCACCTTCAATTTTTCTCATTCCTATATTGTGAGTAATATGACATGGGTTATACATGCATTATCATGACTATGTATTTTCATGTTTGTCATATTGGGAAAGAAAAGACATTATTTATACAAAAAACCTCACAAAGATATTAAAGTCAAAAATTGTATTCTTTGATCTGGATTTAGACTCCTTAAAGTTCCTTTTATGCTGGTGGATAGTGTAGTATACAGAATTGGGGGTTATAGTTTTTTCTAGCTTTGGCTAAGTTCCAAAAAGCTGTTAGAGGTTTTAGAATCTTGAGGAGAGGTGGTTGACTGGATCTTCCGTGGAGGGAGGAAGTCAATGAGCGAGCTCTTAGACTATTTAGCTTCAACATTGAAATTTAGCCTAGCTTCGATATATTTACTTAAGAAATTATTATTTTAGATAGACCCTTTATATCTTCCTTTCCCAATACCACCCTGCCTTCCCTCCCTTACCTTAGTGGCTGTGGAGTTTATAAGGAGAGAAATTAGAGAGGAGTTAAATCTGTGAAGAGTTATTTAATTGACAGCATTATTTATAATTTAATCAAATCACCTTTATTCCCTTTAGATAGATTTTGTAAAACTGAGCAAGGCAAGTCCTTACTTAGATTCCATCTTTACTTCCCTTCCCCCACCTGAGGTTCCTGAGATAACTAATAGGGCTTTCCTTTAATCCACCTTCCTAACCAACATCCTTCAAATAAATAAACCCTTTGTGTTTTAATAGTCCTATTTAGTGTAATTTGTCTGTTAGTTAACAAGAGGGAAGAAGAGGGAAAGAGACAACATACTCTGGGCTTAGAGGGAAGCTGGGCATCCATCTTAAAGGAAGGTGTTACTTCAAAATAGGTCCCTTCCTGTGAAATTAACTAAAGCCTGTTTGTTAATTTCAGTCTAGTCTATTTCCCTCAGCTTGTGTTTGAGTCTAAGTCTCAGTCTGTAAGCCTGCAGTGTTAGTCTGTTTAGTTTAACTTCTTTTCTCCCAAAAAGATCTCTGTTTCCCTTCTGTGTTATACTCCTGACTTCAGTCCTATTATACCCTGAATCTCCTTTAATCCCAGCCTACCTGTAGCCTAATTTATCCATTTACCAAGTCTCCAACATCCTCCTTTCAATTCCCTTATCCCAAACACCTTTCCTCATATTACCCCCATAACATTCGACTTTTTGATTGTGAGTACTTTGGAGTTGTCTTGGATCCTTGTATTGTTTATAGTAGTTGTCATTCACAGTTGATTGTTGTACATTATTGCTGTTGCTTTGTACGATATTCTTCTGGCTCTACTCACTTCATTTTAAAAGTCTTCACACAAATCTTTCCAGATTACATTTTTTTAGAGTATGTGTGTGTTTGCATGTATATGTGATCATCCTATTAGTCATTTCCTATGGCACAATAGTATTCCATTATAATCATATACCACATTTTTTTCCAGCTCTTCCCTAACTGATCTACATCCCTTTGGTTTCCAATTTTTTGCCACCACAAAAAAGAGCTGTTATAAAAAATAATTTACAAGTAGGTCTTTTACCCCTATCTTTGATCTGTTTGGGATGCATTCTTAGTAGCAGTATCACTGAGTCCCAAAAAAAAAAACACCTTTATGTATAGTTTTATGTTTCCTAGGGGCTTCTTCCAAATTATTCTACATAATGGTTGCATTGGATCACTTTACTAACAGTGTATGAATGTCTCAATTTTCCCACATACCCTCCAATATTTATCATTTTCCTTTTTTTTGTCATATTAGCCAGTCTGATAGGCATTAGATAGTACCTGAGTTGTCTTAATTTAAATTTCTCCAATTAATAGTTATTTGTAGCATTTTTCATATGACTACATATAGTTTTGATTTTTATCTGAAAATGACCAATATCCTTTAACCATTTATGAAATAGAAAATGTCATATATCCTTATAAATTTAATTCAATTTTCTATGTATTTGTGAAATGAGGCCATTGTAAGAGGCACGTGTTATAAAATTTTTTTCTAGCTTTTGGTTGAATTTTTTTTTATTTCTGAAACCTCTTTTAAATTTAATGTAGTCAAAGTTATCTATTTTATATCTCATAATATACTTTATGTCTTATTTGGTCCTGAATCTCTTACCCAAAGATTTGAGAGGTAAAATATTTGGGGCTCCTCTAATTTGTTTATGTTATCATCCTTTATTTCTAAATCATGTATCTATTTTGACTTCATGTTGCTATATACCACGAGATGTTGGCCTGTGCCTAGTTTCTGCCATATTGTTTTCCAGTGTCTCCAAGCAGTTTTTGTCAAATGGTGAAGTCTTCTTGCAAAAGTTTGGATCTTTCAGTTTATCACACTCTAGATTCCTAAAGTCATTTACTACTGCATGTTGAGTACTTAATCTATTCCATTGTTTTACATTTCTATTTCTTAGCTGTTACCAGATGGTTTTGATGGTTGTCACTTTATAATACAGTTTGAGATTTGATAAAGCTAGGCTTCCTTCTTTAATTTTTTTCATTAATTCCTTTGATAATCTTAGCCTTTTGTTTTTCCATATCAACTTTATTGTTTTTCTAGCTCTATGAAATGATTTTGAGTTTTTTTCTAGAGGACAAAGGATTTAAGATTTTAACCAAAAATCACTTACATAGTAACGTTTCTGTCAGTTCTCCCATCTTCTCTTATTCCCTTCCTCTCCTAATTTCTCATAGGGTGAGATATATTTTTATACCCAATTAATTCGATGTATCCTTCCCTCATTGAACCAGTTCTGATGAGAGTAATTATATGTTCCTCTATTCATCTCCCCAATCTTTTCCTCCACCCTAAAAGCTTTTATCCCTCTTTTATGTGAAATAATTTACCTCATTCTATTTTTTCCCTTCCCACTTCTCTCAATGCATTCCTCTTTCTCATGCCTTAATTTTATTATTTGTAGTTATCACACCATTGTATTCAATTCACATTCTTGCACTCTATTTATGTATACTACTACTAACTGACCTACTAATGACAACATTCTTAATATGTAAAAGTCATCTTCCTATGTAGGCATGTACTCAGTGGGACCCACTTTGGTGTAATTTCTCCACCATGCTGGCTCCCATTATCTTATTAATTCTAATAGTTAGCATTTACATAGAATTTTATTTTGAAATTTTTATATCTTTGCAACAATCCTGTGATTTAGTTGATATTATTACTCAAAATTTACAGACATTAAAACAGAGGCTGAGAAATTATATATGAATTACAGATGATGAAATATCAAAATTTTTCTTTTCTTTCTTTTTTTTAAACCCTTACCTTCTGTCTTGGAATCAGTACTGTATATTGGTTCCAAGGCAGAAAAGCGATAAGGGCTAGGCAATGGGGGGGTTAAGTAGACTTGCCCAGGGTAACACAACTGAGAAGTGTCTGAGGGCAGATTTGAACTAGGATCTCCGGTCTCTAGGCCTGGCTCTCAATCCACTGACCTACCCAGCTGCACCCTCAAGATAAGTTTCTTAAGTGATATTTGAAATCAAGTATTTCTGACTCAGTTTATTGCTCTATCTGCTAAGCTGCCAAGCTGCTTCTAATATTATAAGCAAATTGTTAAAAAAATATCAAAAGATGCTATAAAGCAAAACTATGTATAGTATATAACATGTAATTTTGTTTTAAACATTATCAAAAAGTACAAAATCAAATTTTTTTTCATTACACAAGACAAAATATTTATTTGAATCTCTAAGTCAGTATAATATGTATAACTAGGTGACAAAATTGAATTGCAAGCAAACCCATTCATCCATGCACAAAAAAAGCAAATGAAAATCATAAAAAAATGATAAGGATTAGAGTATCCCAAAAATACAGGAGTAGATGAAGTCTTTAGGGAAAAAAATGGGGTAAGATTTTAGAAAGATGACTTCTCATCACAATTTATAACTAGGTGAATTTCAGGTTATAGTTATAAAAGGAAAATATGATAAATGAATGAAAAAGCATTTATTAAGCATTCATTAACTGTCAAATATTGTGCTAAGCACTGGGGATACCAACTCAAAAGGAAAGACACACTATTTACTGTTACATTTTAATGTGGAAAACAACATTTAGAGGGGAATAGAGGTCAATAAAGGGCACTTTGGTTCAAAAAGCTACAGACATGGCAAGTGGGACCGTAAGAGATTAGATATCCACTTTTATAAGGAACAATAGCAATGTTTATTTAATTTTGGCTCATGGTTCCTGAAATGGAGTAGGAAGAGCATATGTACAAAGAGTTTGTGGAACCTATGGTAGGGGAAAAAAGAGGAGTCAAGTGAAGCATAACTGTGGATTTCCTTAAACAGTGTTGTAGAAGATGTGATCATTTATGAAGAAAGTAAGAATTTAAGAAAGAATTTCCTCCTGCTCATAGTCAGAGTCTCATGAAGACTGTGAAGTTAGTAAAGAGATTATAGAGGATGTAGCTAGAGTTTAGGAAAAAGCTTAGAGACTTCTCTATTAAGTAAAAAATAATTTTAACCATTACTATTCAGCACAATTCTTGAAATATTTGCTTTACCAGTAAGAAAATTTTAAAAACTGAAAATAAAAAAATCTTTCTAGTTACAAATAATGCACAAGAATCAATAAAAAATTATGACCAAGGTAATAACTTTAGCAAATTAAGCAAGCATTCAACAATATTTCCATTTATAAGCTCTAAAAATGGAACTAAGCTGCCAATGCATTTAAATATTTATATATAGTCAACTATAAAATACTCTTTCATAGCTATAAAGGAAGACATAAATATTTAAAGATAAATTCAATGTTTATGGCTAGGCAGGGCTACTATAGTACAAAAATGACAATGCTTCATAAATTAATCTGTGTGAGGGGGTGATGGGAAGAAGATAGATAGGAGGAAGGATGGGAGAAAAGAGAGAGGAAGGTAGAGAAGGGAAAGGAAGGTAGTTGACAGAGGAGAATTGGCCAGAGCCCTTCAGGGCTCAAATAAAATATCTGAAAGCAATTTAGGGTTTAAAATAGCTGGGCTTTATTTAAATTAGAAAAGGGAAAGTCTGGGTTGGGAAAAAGGGTCTCCCAGGTATAGAGAGTCTAGATTCAGAGAGTCAGCCAGCCTCCAGGCTGGAGAGAGCTGAGAGAAGAGAGCTAAAAGGCGCCAAATTTTCTCTTTTATACTTTTTCCAACACCTCCCACAAAGGAAGTGGGAGGTGTCAGGGGAAGTTGTAGCTATTGTCTTAATTAATTTGTTTATTTGATCAATGTGTAAAGCTCTCTGATGAACATATTCCTTTGTACCAATTCACATAATCTGAGCTCTGGAGGTTTACTCAGGTCTACTAAAATAGAGATGCCTTGGAGGTTTTTTGGAGCATTTCCAGTTTGCCTAATGTAGAAGCCTTTTTGTCCCCCACAATGTTGTGGCTTTAACTTTCTTTGATTAGTTGGGTAAATGGGATAGACTAAAATTTAAAACTAGTGAGACCAAGATGGTGGTTCTCTTTCTATGACTGTTTCTGCCAGGTTTGTAGCACTTCTTCCTACTGCACACAAAGGAAGAAGATCACACAATTCAACACAATGGATGCTACAAACTTAACTGGTGAGAAGGTCAGAATCTTCATTCTCCCCTTTTGTTTTACCCCATATCTGCCACCAGGAAATGGATATGGGGATGTCTGTTTCTGTTCTACGTTCATCTGCTTTTTTCTTACTTTCAAGTGCTGGTAGTGATTCCTTTTTGACCTGGGTATTTGAGCCTGACAACTTTGAATATACTATTACATATAGGATGATGAAACCAGCCAGGCTTGCAGGGATACCTGGAAAAACCATGGTACCTGAAGTTAAAACTCAATGAGAGTTTTGGACTTGGAACTGGAAGAATTGGTTCTATAGGAATGGCGCTAAACTAAGAGCCTACTAGTCGACAACACCACTTTCTGTCCAGAGATTGAGATGATGCAGGGTTGTCGTGTGTAGGAGTGTGTATATATATACATATATATACATATATACAAATATATTTTCATATATATATAAATATATATACAATTGATACTGATTAAATGGAACTGGGGTGTAAGGGAGTCCCCAACATTTGGGTGAACACTATGAGTGAAGATTGGAAATATTTGCAGAGAGCCTAGATACACCTAAAACCACTTAAGGATACCATAGATCCATGAAGCAGGGTGAAAGGTAACCTACCTCACCTTCCAGGCAGTGAAAGCCATGGTTGTAACTATAATATCCATGTAATAATTTTAGATAATTGCTAGGATTTTTAGAGATTAGGTGATGTGCCTATGATCATATGTTTAGTATATATCAAAAGAAAGACACCTCAAGGCTAAACTACTAGTCACTATGCCATCTGGCTTAATGTTATACAGATCAAAATATCAATGGTAAATTTTTAATATCAGACAACAGAAACAAATTGTCAAGGATACCAAGAAAATTAACAAAAAGGAGGAAGAGGGACTTGAACTCTTAAAATTCAAAGTATCCTACAAAGTCATAATTGTCTAAACTCTCTGGTTTAGATAAAAATCCAATGGAAAATATATATTAATTGAATAGATTAGAAATAACAAATTAATTATGGTTGCAAAGAGCAACTTACTGTTCATTAAATCCGACATCACAGAACACTAAGGAAAATGTTTTAAATATATATATAGATATAGATAGATAGATAGATAGATAGATAGATAAATAGATAGACAAATATATCTCTATAAATGGAAAAATGTATAGAACATGATAAAAATGATAACAGACCAAATCACAATCTATACCATACTAAATTCTTAGTGGTCTAACAATTTAACTATTTTCTTTTGAGCATGATTTCAAAAGGCTTTAGGGGAAAGATTATTATATTTTTAAACAGTTGAGAGTAGAAAACTTATCAGCCAGTCAATAATTAAGAAGAAATGATGAGATTTAATGTTTTAGATTACATTTTTACAAAGTAAAATAATATTCCCAGAATTAAAAGATAAACAGCAAAAAAATCAAGCAATTTGAACAAAAATATGACATCCAAATTTGTAAAAAACTGGCATATTTTAGGAATATAGGTCATTTTCCAATTAATATATAGTCTGAGGATACAAATAATGAATTCTAAAAGAAAAAAGAAATGAACTATTAGTCATAAGGGATGTTCTATAACTCAAATAATGCTAAAAAATACACATTCACAGTTCTTGGATGCTACCTGATCCACATCAAATAGGGAAAAAGAACACAATTCATTGTTGACAAGGCTGCAGGAAAATAGGAACCTAGCAGAGCTGTGAATTGGTCCAACCTTTCTCAGAAAGCAATATAGAATTATGCTACAAGAGTTACAGAAGTGTGTCTGACCTTTACCCCAGTGGTCCCAGTCCCAGTATTATATACCAATTGGTCATGGATAATCACAAAAAGACATATACCAAAAATGTTACAGGCAATACTATTTATAGTGGTAAAATTTGTAAATAATCTGTGTATATAAACTGTGGAATGACTGAATAAATTATGGGTTCTGAATGAGTAAAATAATATATTACTGTACCATCAGGAGTAAATGGAGAGAATTCAAATGAATAAAATATAACATGAAAAACAAAGAAAGTAAAACAAAAAAAAAACAGTGTATATGTAGATTCCAACTTGTAAATGAACAATAATAATGAACAATAAATGAACAAAATAGTGGCAAGACACTCATATTAAAAATAATAAAGCCAAGTCACTAGATATTTATTAAGCACTTATTATAGAACTAGTACTCTATTAAGTGATAGGAATACAAGAAAAGGTAAAAATAGTTCCTACCCTCAAAAAACTCACATTCTAATTGGAGAGGGAATATGCAAGCAACTTCATATAAAGTATATGTTTAATAAATTGGAGAAAATCTGAGGGGAAAAATGATAAAAGTGGTAATTCCTTAAAAAGGTCTTTTGCAGAAGGTAAGTTTTAGGCTTAATGTTGAAGTAGGCCAGGGAAGCCAGCAATAGAAGGGAATCAGGAGGGGGAACATTTCAGAAATGGAGGAACACCAATGAAAAGAGATACAATTGAAAAACAGTTTCTTATGTAAGGAAAATTTTTAAAAAGCAGGTATAAAATCAAAGTAAGATCAGTAAGTCAAGGACAATGTGAATATTTCTAATTAAAGTCCATTTATTATTGTTCAATAAAGAATGGGTGTTATAGATGCATATACTACCATTTAGAATTGTTTCCTGTTTTGGCAATGGAGGTGGGGAAGGGGGCATAAAATTATAACTTTATTTTAGTTATCCTCATGACTTATTTAATTAATAGAAGAAAAAGTTAAAGATTTATAAAACAATAAATTTTGGGGTGTCTTTGTCTGCTAGATGTGACCAAATTTTCCTTATTGTGAAAGGTAAAATGCTCATCTATTTATTTCCTAAAGAACCAGATATGTATGCCATGTAGTAGACAGAGTCTGTGGATCAAATTTTTATTTGTTATTGGCAAATTAATATTTGAAATATTCTATCATCAAGTTACTTTTGTCTTTTAATGATGCTACACCATGGTAGTAACGAAACTGAGTCAGACTGAGAATTGTTGCTGGACACAGTAATATATCTTCACATAGAGGAAGTGCTTAATTTAAATGTTTGTTGAGTGACTAAATTTTATAATTGTATTACAGATTTAAAATTCAGTTTCTATTTCTGGTTAGTTCATTATATATCTCATTGTATTCTTGTAGCCAAAGGTAAATTTACTTCTCTATAATAATGCTTTGTTGGCATAAAAGGAAAATACATTTTAAATTGTGAGTGGGTAAATATAGGGATGGAACCTGTGATTTCACTGCTTTATGAAACTTCCTGATGGGGGAAAGCAATCCCTCTATCAATAGAGGTGCCTTCTTTGTAATTATTATTCTTCATCTATTTCCTTTAGCACTCACAGATTTAGTAACTTGCTAAAAATGTTATTCTATCTACTCTTATCTGACTTTCTCAACAAATTGTACACAACAAACAAAAAATTGAGGTATTATACAAAAAGTTGAGTATAATTATCCTGTTTTTATAAGATATTCTCAAAATTCAGCGTTATTTCTCTTTTCATTTTTACATAGTAGAATCAGCTAGTATCGTAATGGATATAGTACTGGGTCTGAAGTCAGGAAGACCTGAGTTCAAATTTGCTTCAAAATCTTACTAGCTTTGTGTGACCATGGGAAAGTCACTTTATCTCTGTTTGTCACAGTTTCCTCAACTATACAATGGGTAGAATAATAGCACCTAATTCATAGGGATTTTGTAAGGTTCAAATAATATTTGTAAAAATACCTGGCACATAGTAGGCACTATATAAATGTTTATTCCTTTACTTTCCTATTAAATGGCAGTTAGTACTATAAAGTAGTATCATAGAGTAGAAAGAGATGATTAAAATAAATAAGAAACCTGGGTTCCAGTCCTTCCTCATTCTGTATCTATGAACCTCATTTTCTTCTTTTAGAAATTCTCCTACCTTCTTCTATGTATATCATTCTATAAGTCATCACAACTACATATTTGGAAAGAAAAGTAATAATTTACCCTAAATCCTTGATCTTGCTTCATTAATAAGGGCCTGGATAGGGATCAGTCCTGTGATTTCATTGATACAGGGAATTCTTAGGTAAGGAAACTCAATCTACCTATGTGTTGTTACTTTATAAATTTTAAACAGAAAACAGGAAATTACTTTCCTTCTTTGCATTCTTGTTAATGCTGAGGAAAAGGTGACCCTGGCCATCAAAGCCTCATGATAAGGAAAGACCCCTGAGAGAAATATTCTCCTTGGATCCTCCCTTGGATTTTTTTTAATTTGAAATTTTCTGTTTAATTAATTAATTTAAAATATTTTTCCATGGTTACATGATTCATGTTCTTTCCCTCCTACTACCCCCTCCCGAAGCCAATGAGCAATTCCACTGGGTTTTACATGTGTCATTGATCAAGACCTATTTTCGTATTATTGATATTTGCATTAGAGTAATTGCTTAGAGTCTGTATACATCCCCAACCATATCCCCATCAACTCATATGATCAAGCAGTTGTTTTTCTTCTGTGTTTCTGCTCCCACAGTTCTTTCTTTGGATGTGGATAGCGTTCTTTCTCATAAGTTCCTCAGAAATGTCCTGGATCATTGCACTATTGCCAGTAAAGAAGTCCATTATACTGGATAGTATCACAGTGAATCCATTTCTGTGTATGATGTTCTCCTGGTTCTGCTCCTTTCACTCTGCATCAGTTGCTGGAGGTCATTCCAGTTCACATGGAATTACTTCAGTTCATTATTCCTTTCAGCACAATAGTATTCCATCACCATCAGATACCACAATTTATTCAATCATTTCCTAATAGAAGGGCATCCTCTCATTTTTCCAAATTTTTGTCACCACACAGTGTGGCTATAAATATTTTATACAAGTCTTTTTCCTTATGATCTCTTTGGCTTCCCTGGATTTTGAGATGGACACAGATATACATCTTCTGGTTATGCTCTAATACCATCGAGTTGTAATCTAGGACATCTACTTGTCCCCTAAACTATGAGGGTCTTTGGGACACAGCTCCCCGTCAAATAACAAACATCCCCCACTCCTGCCTAACCTCTTTCCATTCCCTCATTCATGGTCACCAAGCCCCTGTTGTAACATATAAAAAAAACCAGAACATATCTCCAATAGGAGGCAGTGTCAATCCCTACACACTGTACTCCCAGCCAAATTCAACATGACTTCTAAATGAGTAAATTTCCCTTTTTATTTCTAAGCTAAGTTATGGAGTCTTGCATTCTTTTTTTCTTTTTTTGTTTTTTTTTAATGCAATGGTGGTCAAGGGACTTGCCCAGGGTCACAAAGCTGGAAAGTGTCTGGGGCCAGATTTGAACATAGGATCTCCTGTCTCTATGCCTGGCTCTCAATCCACTGACCTACCCAGCTGCCCCCTAGTCTTGCATTCTTGCAAAGGGTACATTCCTGAACTCAGGGGTTCACCCCAAACTCCGCCCCCCACAACACTATCATGAAGATCAGAACCTTATTTATTACACCAAGCTGCCTCTCATTATAGTGATAACAACATAGCTGGAAATTAGCCCTCTCCCAGCCAGAGCCAACATGGATAAAAAGTGCATGGATAGTATAATGGGCACCTAAACAATAAGCCTATGTGTTATGAGCATATTTGGAGTGTTTGGTTGATACAACTGCCATTCTTTCCCCTAAGCTTCTCAACATACACCTCTGGAAAAATGTGGGGAACTTGCTTTCCCAGAGGCAAAAGGAAATGCCTTGGAAGGATTTGTAGCACGGGAAGTCTCTTAACTGGTTCCAGTTGAGTAACCACATAGTGAAGAGGAACCACTTTGATTAACTATGGAACTGGAACTGAAGTGCATTTAAAAAGCATTACACATCAAAAGCCAATCCCTTTTGGTCTCATTTCTATTTTGATTCTCTGTGTTCTGTGGAGAGAATAGTCCTTCCCAAAACACAGCCTTTCAATATAAGAAGATGCTCTTTTCCTCTTTGAGTTTATTGTTTTCTGTTTCCAGATGAAGGAGATTAGAGGTTTGTACATTTTAAAAGGAGAAAAAGAGACTTCTACTAGGTAGTCTAAGAGCGAAGTCAGTGCTATGGTTCAATCTTTTAAATCTTCAGAGAACAAATTTTTATCTCAGTCCAATTTGAATATAGTGCAAACAATAATATGCAGAAATCATATTGTAAGGGGACAACTGGGTAGCTCAGTGGATTGAGAGCCAGGCCTAGAGATGGGAGTTCAAATCTAGCCTCAGACACTTACTAGCTATGAATCCTGGGTAAGTCACTTAACTGCCATTGCTTAACTGTGACCACACATATTAGTTCCAAGGCGGAAGGTAAAGGTTAAAAAAAATCATATTTTATGAGCCCACCCTACCCAGGGAATGAGAAAAGTGTGACTTTCCAGGTGTTGGGAGAGAAATGTTTGTGCTTTAATGTTTGGTTTTGGGGTTTTTTGTAGTAAATATCTTTTAAAAAGCTATCAATATTAATTGGTTAAATAGAACTGAGATATTAATTCCGGGTATCTAAGAGTGTATGTGTGTGTGTGGGTATGTGGGGTGGAGAGACACACTAGAAAACTTAAGGTGGTTTGCATTGTAAAAAGACACACCCAAAGAGCACTCTTAAGGGAGGTTCCTAGAACCCTGAAAAATTTATTTAGTTAGCCTAATATGGATATCAATAAGAAACAGCACACTTCACTCTCTTCTCTTTGCCTCTGACATTGCTAGGGATATTTTTTTAAATATTAAGGGCTATTGCTTCATATTGCTATCAAAACCTAGCTTTACTCAATAGAGTCAAATATTATGGGAGTGGTGGTTAAAAATAACTAGTAGATTGGAAAGCTTTAGAGAATTAGAGCAAGATTTTCTTTATTTCTCCAGAAAATAACAATGTCAGTGATAATTGTCCCAACCTGGACTTCCAGCACTGGATTCTTAGAGATTTCTTAGCTTCAAAAGGCCCCAGATGAGTTTAAAACATCTTAGTAGCAACTAAGGATTTGCATTATTTTACCTTCAGAAAGTTATTTGAATGAGTTTCATATGGAAGAGTTAAGTTAAATCCCTTGGAAAATAAATTTCAATTTTAGTTTAGGAGGAAATATAAATTTTAAAATCCGATTTTAAAATTGAAAATGTTACAGTAACATTTATTGTAACTTCTAAGCTACTTAACAGAAATCTCTCACACAAGCCAACCTGGCACAAAAATTTTCAAATAAACAGTGGCATTCAAAAATAATTTTCAAAACCATTTGAAACTTGACTTTTCCACTATCTCAATGTAGAACCTGAAGCTCTCACTATCTTTTTATTTTTTTTTCTGCCCTAAGACATGGCTATGACTTGCCTCCTAGGGGAGAAAAAAAGAATACCCAAGATCTCTAGTGCTTCTTTTTTAAAAAATTTTTAAACCCTTAACTTCTATGTATTGGCTTCTTGGTGGAAGAGTGGTAAAGGTGGGCAATGGGGGTCAAGTGACTTGCCCAGGGTCACATGGCTAGGAAGTGTCTAAGGCTGGATTTGAACCTAGGACCTTCCGTCTGTAGGCCTGACTCTCAATCCACTGAGCTACCCAGCTGACCCTCTAGGACTTCTTAAAATATGTAGTTATGCCATTGAATATTTATATTTATCCAAATTCAAACTTCAGATCCTTTAAACAATAACAACATTTGGGACTGCTTACTGCCCTTCATGTCTTAGCTAGAGGACTATCTCTTACAAAATGCTTTATCCCTACTCACTTCCTTTTAGTTAATATTCCCCCTCCTACCAATTAATATTTTCCTTTCTTCATATTTCTTTTTATAATTCCTTATCTATGTACATGTTGAATAAATTTGGTCTTTATATCCCTAGAATTTGGATATTGCCTTGCAGAAAGATGACAATTAATATATACATATTAAATTGAAAACAATTGAATCATTAGAGCCACCTATCTTCCCCCTCTCAGAGTTCTTGAGACTACAATAGCACAAGAAATTCTCTTTGTAGACAGATTATAAAAAACAAACAAGAGGGCAACAAGTTATGTCAGTGAATTGAGAGTAAGGCCCAGAGATGGAGATACTAGGTTTAAATCTGGCCTCAAACAAATCTTAGCTGTGTGAGCCTGGGCAAGTCTTTTAATCACCATTGCCCAGCCCTTGCCATTCTTCTATCTTGGAAGCAATATATAGTGTTGTTTCTAAGATGGAAGGTAAGTTTTTTTTTTTAATTAAAAATGTTTGCCTCTGCTAGAAACACAATTCAATGTATTCTTCTCTTAAAAAGGGCAAAAGTGGGGGCAGCTGGGTAGCTCAGTGGATTGGGAGTCAGGCCTAGAGACAGGAGGTCCTAGGTTCAAATCCACCTTCAGACACTTCCCAGCTGTGTGACCCTGGGCAAGTCACTTGGCCCCCATTGCCCACCCTTACCACTCTTCCACCTATGAGCCAATATACAGAAGTTAAGGGTTTAAAAAAAATAAATAAAAAGGGAAAAAGCAAAATATGTCATATTTGTTTCATCAGTTACCATAGGAAAGAAATATCACAAAGTAATCAATTTACTGGTGATGATTCTTTACATACTTATGTAAAATTAGTACATAAAAAATAGACATAGTTACTTACTTGGACTGTTTTTTAAGCCTTTACAACACTGTAGAGATACTCAATTTGTGTTTTGATGGCATAGCCTTTAAGGATACAGGATTGCTTTGAATCCACATCTAGGCATTATAATAGGATTTTGTGCCGGAATAAATCTTATTTAATAATGATTCATAATAATGCAATACTAAAATTTACAAAACACTTCATTTACAAACAGTCTTAGATTAGGGATATTAATGTTTTTATTCACATTTATAGATGGGGAGACGCCAAAAAAGTAAATTATCTAGTGCTATTTTTACAGCTGTGTCAAAAACAGAAATTCTAGTAGGATATCCTGATTATAAGTCTAATACTCTTTTTATTTCAGCATGTTAAAAATGCATGGACATATGAAAATATTTAGTAACTCAGCAGCCATAATCGAGAGTTTTGTTCCTCCTCTTACAGCCACCCACAAAGAAAAGGATACTTTAATTTACAGAAAGATACTGTACATAGGTAGTTCACATATTGGATAATGGCACAAATTAAGATATTGATGCAAAAACTTGACAATAAAAACACTGATATTTAAAAATAAGTAGTTCAGAAAGAGAAATTTAAGTTTTCTTGTTGCAGATTAGGAAGAAATAAGAATTTTTTTTTTGGTATATATGGGTCATTCCTAAGTGAATCATGGTATTATCTAAAATGAAGAAGATTCAAGGCCAGAAAGTTGGAGGAGGAAGCTATATAGTCTACCTCTCTTTCACAACTCCAACAGGACCCTAAAAAGAGCTCCAAACAGAATTATGATGAGCAAATTCAAGTCAAAATCATGCTGAGTAATTTTTTTTTCCAGTCCAAGTCAGCATAAAAGATCTGTAGGAAATGGAGACAGATCCAGGCAGGAAAACTGTGAAATTTTCTAATCTGGGGACTGAAATGAGGCCTGTAGCTATGTGCTAGGGAAAGAAGCAGTTGTGGATCTAACAGTAAAGGCACTAGTTGTGTATAAAGAGTAGGAAAAAGAGGCAACTGGCAGCTGTATCGCTCATAATCCAGAGATGTAGGGCATTATACAATTAGCTATCTTTATTATAAATGTGAATGGGTTGAACTGTCCCATACATAAAAGGATATGAGAGAATGGATTAGAAATCATAATAAAATATGTTATTTAGAAGAATTAAGCATTATGTAGTTTACAAGAAACAAATTTGAATGGAAAAGATTAACACCATTAAAAAGGGGTCTAAAACAAAATCTTTGATACTACAGATGAACCGTAGTAATCATGATCTGAGGTTAAGGAATAGTAAAAATAAACTATATTCTAATGGTGGGCAGTGGACTTAAAAAAATCTACTTAGCAAGTGGCATCTGAGCTGTACTTTAAAGGACGTTAAGCATGCTAAGAGATGGAAATAAAGAAGAAATTCATTTTATGTCTGGGTGACAGACTTCAATTTTTTTCATTAACAAGTTATTTTAATAAATATCTTTAAAAATGAAACAAATCAATATTTAAATATAGAAATGAATCCATGATCTTATCGATTGGGGAATCATATGCAATGTCGACTAATTCTATGTGTCACTTGCCCATGTTCTTCCAAAAGTTGGTCAAAAGGAAAACAACCAAAGGTTGGCACTTTCCTAAGTTTCTTCCGATATCATGGAAATGCCAATAGAGTACTCTGGCTGTCTATTCATTATATCTTCCACTTAACATGCATACAGTTTCTATGATGTGTTCTTTGACTCACCCATTTTGAAGAATTAGATTATGTAGTTTCCAATTAATTTTATTGCCTTTCCACTAAATGTTGATTATAATTTTATTTCGTTTTGATCTGAAAAAGTTGAATTTATTATTCCTACTTTTTGCATTTGCTTGTGAAGGTTTTATAGTCTAGAACATGATCAATTTTGGTACATATACTGCTGAAAAGAAGATATATTCCTTTTAAAATTTTATTTTATTATTAATTAATTAATTAAGAATATTTTTTCCATGATTAAATGATTCATGATTTTTCTTACACTTATTCCCTCCCTCTCCTGGAGCTGACAAGCCATTCCACTGGGTTATACAAGTATCACTGCTCAAAACCTATTTTCATATTATATATAATCAAGACAAAATCCTAGTCATATCCCCATAGAACCATGTGATCGATCATAAGTTTTTCTTCTGTGTTTCTATTCCCACAGTTCTTTCTCTAGGTGTTGATAACATTCGTTTTCATAAGTTCCACAGTATTGTCCTTGATACCAACATTGCTGCTAGTAGAGAAGTCCATTACCTCCAATTGTGCCACACTGTATCAGTTTCTGTGTACAATGTTCTCTTAGTTCTGCTCCTTTCACTCTGCATCACTTACCGGAGGTCTTCTAGTTCACATGGAATTGCTGGGTGGCTCAGTGGATTGAGAATCAGACCTAGAGACAGGAGGTCCTGGGTTCAAATCTGGCCTTAGACACTTCCTAGCTATGTGATCCTGGGCAAGTCACTTCACCCCCATTGCCTAGCCCTTAAAACTCTTCTGCCTTGGAACCAATACACTGTACTAATTAAATACACAGAAACAATACACAGAAGCTAAATTGTTTGTTTTTTTAAAGAAATAAGTTCATTTAACAGCTTGAAATGTATCCCCAAATATTCTGAAGATGAGGTGTTTCTAAGGTGAATGCCACAATACACAATTTCATCATAGATATGACTACATCAATCAATAATTTTGGACTGTTAGTCCAAAAACTCTGAATTAATTAGAGCAAAATATATCTTCTAATAAAGCATCTTATCCAAATATGAAAATAGTCAAGATTCCTTGCAAGACATAACAACAAGTAAAATCTTGTTTAATTATCCTTATATAATAAACTTCAGATAAATAAAAAATCAGGGAGATGTATGCTTGTCAAAATGGTTTGGCACTGTGGAAGAGGTATTCCTAATGAAAGGTGAGATTTTTCAGATACTTTTGTTAGCATGTAATATTGTTATAGTTGCACCACGCCCCAGAACACTAGAGTTTCCTATGAGACTGCTCATTCCTCATTTTGAAGAGGGCCAGTGACATCACAAATGTCTCAACTTGTGTATGAATTGGATTTAAATGAGGCAGAGTTGCACAAAGGCATCAGCCTCGTTCTCTTTTCCAGTCATCAAAATTTAATGGCAAGACAAAAATCAGGATCATTCATAATGGTTCCAGATGCAGTTGGCCCCAGATTCCCCTTGTCTGCTTCAATGTCTGACCAAATCCAAAGCACTGCTCAATGCATGAATTAGCCTTCTTCATGGCCTTTGGCACATTTTTTTTTCTCATCTGCTCATTCTGCCAGGAGAAGTTTTCACATGATTACGGTAGGCATTCCCCCTAAGTCACTGATGGATTGAGTTCCTGTTGATTGCCTTAACCTGGTTTAGCCTATCTGCTGAGATGGTTTTACAGGGCTGTGGCTACTAAGAATCCTATAGCTTCTTGAAGTCACAGGGAATAATCAGGTGATGATAGCTTCCAAGATGTATGAGCAGCCTTGAAAAGAACTTGGCAAGCCCTCAAACCAGAGGTTCTAGTCCTCCCTGCACATCCCATACACTTCTTGTAAGAAGTATATAGATGAAGTGTGTGTATGCATTATACATTCATATAAATGTCCCTATAATGGATATTTAATTACCTTAGAGAATTTGGTCTGACCGTCTTCACCAGAAAGATCAAGTGAATAAAGAATTTCTACTGCCCAGACTGTGTCATAATTTTATCATATCTTGCAATTGTATAGATCTTAACCACCTTTGCAAATATGTGGGAACAATGGTTAAAAATAGAAGACAAATATGGTCCAGAATTAAATAAGGGGTATGTTGTTTTCAGGAAACTGAAAAGCTCCTTTAAAAACCCCAAGTTTCTCCTTGAATCAACAATAAAAAAAAAACTAAACTAAAACTAATATTTTAATCATTTTTATATTCCTATAAAATGTGAAATAAACAAAATAGTCTCTGAAGAATTTAAAATGATAATCATGATGTCTGTCTTTATTTTAATCATTTTTATATTCCTATGAAACGTGAAATAAACAAAATAGTCTTTGAAGAATTGAAAATGATAATCATGACGTCTGTCCTTCAGGCTGCAGCAGCCCCCTCCTGATTAGCTCCTTCCTACTATTCACTCTCTGAGTGGCTGATGGGAGCTGCGCGCGCAGCTTCTAGCACAGAAGGCTGGAAGGAAGACAAAGGAGGCCAGGGAGGAGACGGAGGAGGGGCGGAGCGGAAGGGCTGGCTTGTGAACCTCTGAAGAGGTAAGGAGGGCGGATGGGGTGGCCGAGCTGACCAGCAGGGTATTTCAGAAATAGCTGGTGAGCTCGTTGCAACACTACGCAGGTAGCAAAGTTTGTGTGTCTGCAGACCCTACCCCGCCCAGCAGTCACCAGGACCTCTCCTGTTCTGAGGAATTCCATTCTGAATACAAATAATCAATGGCTCTTGCAGTCCAACAGAGGCTCTACCACCAAATCAAGAGTTGGAGTCCAGCGTGGAAAAAAACTGGCCAAGAAATGAAGCAAACCGCGTTTGAACCATCAGCAGAAAAAGTGTTTAAAATGGATCACGTGGGAAGATGGTTTGTTGCTGGAGAAGCCCGTGTTGGCCTTGGAGCACTCTGCTTCTATGGCTTGGGAATGTCAATTGAGATAGAGGCTATTGAAAAAGCCGTAATATGGCCTCAGTATGTGAAGGACAGAATTCTTGCCGCCTATATTATTTCGCTGAGAGCATTGGTTTAACAGTATTGTCTGCCTTAGCAGTTAGCAGATCACTTGTTTTAATGGCCTTCATGATGAAAGGCTCTTGGCTGGCAATTGGAGCATCTTTTGCCGCTGTGATGGATGCTGGAATGATGATTCAGTCAATATCATGTGAACACAACTCAGGCCTAAAACATCTTGCTTGGATGGCCCATTCTGATGTCATGGATGCAGTGGTATCCCCTCTGACTTCGTTGGGTGGTCCTTTGATCCTCCGAGTTACTTGGTATACAGCAGGTATTGTGGGAGGCCTCTCTACTTGTGGCCATGTGTGCTCTAAGTAAAAAATTTCTAAACATGGGAGAACCTCTGGGAGTGGGCCTGGGTGTTATCTTTGTTTCTTCTCTGGGATCTATGTTTCTACCACCTACCACTATAATTGGTGCTAGTCTTTATTCTGTGGCAACATATAGGGGATTAATTCTTTTTAGCATGTTCCTCCTATATGATACCCCAAAAATCATCAGGAATGCAGAAATGATGCCTCTATATGGTGTAGAAAGATATGGCCTCATTAAAATGATGATGGGTATCTACATGAATACACTAAAATCTTTATTCGAGTAGCCACCATGCTAGCAACTGGGAGCAACAGGAAGAAGTGAATTGATTCCAATTTGAACCCTCCAGAACTCATCAAATACTATTGCTTATGTTCTTAGTGTGTATACTTATTAAAGCATTTCTTGCACAAGCAGTTTTGGTTGAAGTCAGAAGATGAGAGCCACATTAGCATGGTTTCTAAATTCCATTGCAATGTGATGCTTCAAATTCGACCTTTCTTGAGAATAAATTTAGCACTTCTCTTGCAAATAAGCACAAAAACTTTCCAGGTTTCATGTATGAGTTCATGGAAAAGGAAGGATCTGACTTTTCAGTAATACCACTGTATTTCAACATTCTGTTCATCTTCTGTTTGAAATTATTAGGTGAAACTTACCATATTTTTACTTGCTTTATAGTGTTAACAAAGATTTTTTTTTGCCATCCAAAAAAGAGTCAAGTGTATATAAGAAGGAGCCCCAGGATTGTTGTAGAGGAGATTCAGTTTTAAGAGTGTTAAGTGTTTACCATTTGCTAACTGACAGTGTAGGGTTTATCAGGCTTAGTTATTGGTATATAGCTGTCTTTAACAGAATTAGCATGTATCTGATATCTTCAGGTAAAATATCTATCCTAGAAAAGACAGAAAAGTGTCATTGTGACAGTACTTTTGGAATATTAATATATACTCTAAGAATAGGGAAGATACTTAAGTAATCTGTCCAGTTTCAGACTATTAACCTCTCTTGTGTCCCTATCATAGTTTATATTTATAAGTCCTTTTTTTGAGTCATTTTGCTTTTATGTTTAAAACTTCAGAAATATCAAATAGGTTGACTTTTCCAATCTTGCTATAGTAAATGTATTGATTCATATAAGATGTGGCTTTTTGCAACAAAAGTCAGTAAACATGGTTTATGTTAGTTTCCCTTAAAAAATGATAATCATTCAAGAAGCACTGGAGAGGAATGTATTTTATGGGAACAGCCTAAGACATATAACACAGAACTTCAAATGACAGGAGCAAAGAATATCACAATGAAAATGTATAATAAAATAAGAAAACAGCTTGGATGAAGGATGACAATCTGACCGTCCAGGTTTTTAATGGGCATCCTCAAAATTTCAAGAGAATATGAAGACACTTTGCATGGCTCCCTTGTGGTAGACTGATGAGAAGATATGGACAGAAGTTACACAGGATCCACATGGATGGATGGTGATCTGAATCATTGGAAAGAATGTGGACATTGATAAAGTTACAGATCAATTTTTATATTGCTGTTAAACAAAATGTTAAACAGCTTGCTAAAGATGTTTTTCAGTATCATTGATGACGTCCTATAGAAGGTTGACAGTAAAAACATCACCAACATATACCACAATTTGTTTAGCCATTCCCCAGTCAATGGACATTCCCTCATTTTCCAATTTTTTGCCACCACAAAGAGTGCGGCTATAAATATTTTTGTACAAGCCTTTTTCCTTATTATCTCTTTGGGGTACAAACCCAGCAGTGGTGTGGCTAGATCAAAGGGCAGACAGTCTTTTAGTGCCCTTTGGGCATAGTTCCAAATTGCCATCCAGAATGGTTGGATCAGTTCACAACTCCAACAGCAATACATTAATGTCCCAATTTTGTCACATCCCCTCCAACATTTTTCACTTTCCTTTGCTGTCATATTGGCCAAACTCTTAGGTGTGAGGTGGTACCTCAGAGTTGCAAAAGCTCTTTTTCTCACAGGACATTCTTAAAATTTCCCATTCCCATTCTTTCTTTTACATTGCCAACACCTTGCTTAAGGCCCTCATCACCTGCCACAAAGGCTGTTGTCCTGACATCTTAATTTCATTTTCCTACTTCCAGTTTCTCTCCTCTCTAATCCATTCTTTATATAGTTGCCAAATTGATATTCACAAAGAATATCTGCCCATGCCATTCCCCAGCTTAAGAAAGCTTCATTGAATCCTTATTGCCTCTAGAAGTCCTTTGGTATTAAACGTCCTTAACAACCTGGTTTCATCCAATCCTGTCAGACTGATCTTATATTTTTTCCTCCTTTTTTTCCTTTTCAGTCACACTGACCCATTTTCTCTTTCTTTTTCATGACATTTTGTCTTCTACTTCCATTCCTTTGTAAAGGTTTTTCCCTTAAAAGATTACTCTCCCTTCCTTACTTCAGTCTCTTAGAATCTTAACTTCCCTCAAAGTCAGCCCATATGTCACTACCAGTGAGACTTCTGCCAATTCATTTAACTTCTCTAATTTAAATTTTCTTGTCATTAAACTGAAGGGAGATGAATTAGATGACATCTAAAATCTCTTTTAGACCTTAAATTATTACCCAATGTCCTTAACAGGGCTATTCCTGATTTCCATCCATACCCTGAACCCTTGAAATTACTTGGCCTTTACTTTGTATATATTTTGCACATATTTGTGCACACATTTTCCCATCCACAGATAGATAGTAAGGACAGAGGGTATGTTGTATCATTTTTTTTTTGGTATTCTTAGCACTTAGTGCTTACAAATGTCCGTTAAGTAATTAGTTGATTGGTTGATTAATGACAGTGTACTACATGGTGGAAAACTTCCTCTGAAATTTTAAGCTACTAAAATGAGGCATTGGCAAAGACCAAGTGCATGAAAAACATACATCCAAGGCTGTAACATATATAGGGTATGTAAGGTGAATATTAAAGTTTGATGTCAACAGAAATTTTTAGAGATTAGAGAGAATGGCAAATTATCATTTTATTTTTATAGAAGAAGATACTAGAATAAGTTGGTGTTGGACTACTATGGAGGTTCTTGAATGCCAGAGCAAATAGTTGGAACTTCCTTTGTCAGACAACTGAAAAGCCTTAGAAAATTGTGAAGTGGAGGGAAGATTCAATAAGATTAATGATGAGGGTGAATAATTAGGATATATAAAGAATATATAAAAGTCTGAAATCCCAGTGAGGTGACAACAGCAATAGATGAAGTAGATGATAACAGTCTGAATGAAGGTGATGGTAGTGGAAGGTACAGAAATGAGATATACTGGGAAAGTAAACAACAAGACTTGACAATTGACTGAAGGCAGAGAATGAGAAGTTTGAGAAAAGGAGTCGGGGATAACAACAAGCTGCCCTTCCTTCTCAAAGAGCTGAGCCTCCTTAAATCTTTTAAATATTCGGGCAACCTTTGAAATATAAAGGAGGAGGAAGTAGGTGCATTAGACATATGAAATTATTCTTCAAATTTGTAAAATTATTCTAATTAATAAATCCCTCTGGGATTAATGAAAAAGGACATAGTAGGATGTGAACATGTATCCATGATTGTATAAACTAAAGAGAATATAAACTAAATAGAAGCACATGTAAACTACTGAAAGAAGAATTTAAAGATTAAGGATCACAAGAATAACTAATGATAGCATTCAAGAAATCCTTATCTTCTATATAGAGACTTTCTGCTTAATTAGTAAGTGTCCTAAATTACATATTTCACTACTATAAATATCTTTCGTTACCTTTTTCATAAACTTCAAATTAAGATTTTTGGTACTCATTTGTAATATGTTAAATAAATAAAATTGAGATATCACTTTTAGTAATATATTCCTGAAGTTCACATCTCGTTGGTGTATTAGATACACCTCTGTGTACTGAATGTGTGCATAATAAAAAAGAGACATGGATTACATGTAATATAGTTTTCAAAATGCTCACATTTTGAATGCAAAATCTCAAATTCAACAGTAATCTCAACTGTGGAAAAATGCATTATGTATACAAGGCTGCTTCCCAAATTTCCAATTAATTTGATGTGGTATGTACTCTGTCTTCAGAACAATCAATTAGCAACCTGGCTCCTGATCTGAATATCTGAATACAGATTAAAAATGAGGCACGTGTATACTTCCTCAGAATATAGATCAGAATCATTAGCAGGGTTCAGTTCATGCAGTTCCATTTAGAGAGAACCATATAAAGAGGTGGAAACATTTTATACATTTTTAATAATAAATAGGATAGATGCCCATATCCACATTTGAAAATTTTTAATTTTAAATTTGTCAAATACTTTAAGAAATGGAACATAATTATTAGACATATAAGCCAATATCTTTCATGTAATTATAAAGTTAAAATAATTCATTATTGTTTTAAAAATAGGTGGAGGGACCATTAGATTTATAATTAGATTACATAGGTTAATTCTTAGCTCTTTGACATTTGCAATTTTACTTTTTTTTAAAGTTTCATCCTTTACAAAATAGTTTGTCACATAGGATTGTGTCCTCTCTCCTCAGTGTTCTGTCTTAGAATCCTTTGTTTTCTTCAAAGCTTAACTCCAATTTAATTTCCTTTTTGAAGGTCTTTCCTTATTCATCCTTACCCTTCTCTCACAACCAACTGTAAATGACCTCTCCTCACAGATTCTGCTTTGGTTGTTATATTAATATATTTATAATGTACTTATGTCTACCCAATAAGTTCTTAGTATTTAGCACAGAGTAGGCAAATCATAAATGATTGTTGATTAATGATGTTCTAAAACTTCTTCATTCTTCAGCATACTTTGATTCCCATATGATGAGTACAATTTGTTCTTTTTTAGAACACATTTTTTCCTTCTCTTAGGCATCCCCAACATGTTTGAGCTCAGATATGACCTGAAAGCTCATACCACTTAAATGAGATGGGAATCACTAACTACATTTTGACTGATTGGTTGAAGGATCACCATCTGGTCTACCCCCAGGTCTTATAGCCATCCTTGTCTTTCCCATATGCCAAACCCTTGTGTCTTACCAACCTGTGGCCTTGACACTTGAGCTGCAAATGCAAAAATTGGGCCACTAATGCATGTTCTCTGCTTGGTCTCACTGCTATGTGCTCTAAGGGACTTCCATGTCTTGACTTTTTGTTTAAGGAGTTAAGCTGTCTTTTACATGCTGTAATATCTAGAGTGAGGAGTTCTTAAGAACAGAGGTTGGTTTTGCTTTTTCTGTGTGTATTGATAGCACTTCACACAGTGCCTGGCATTGAGTATGCATATAATAAACACTCATTCACTCATTTACTCATTTATTCACTGAGTCATTACTATCTTTAGTTTTATTAAATAGACATTAATGAAATGTTCACTGTGCTAGGCCCAGGAGGTGATACAAAACCATTAATTTTTTTAATGGGAAAACAGTGTCTCTATCATCAAAATGGAATAAAGTATAAATGGAAGTCTATCAGATTTTCATGACACGCAGCTAGATTTTTCACAGAGAATTGCTTACTCACTCAAGTATGAACACTGGAGATTTTAATAGAAGCATGAATGTGGAGATGTACATAGCCTAGTTTTTCTGCTTTTCAGTTAAACTTTTAAAATACTTTTTAAATACTTACCACCATCTTTTTAAATTTAAATACTTACCACATCCCAAGGAATATGCTAAACTCTGGGGCTTCAAGGAAAGACAAAAAATAGTCCCTGCCTTCAAAGAATGTACAGGCTAATAAAATGTATACGTTTTTCAATGAATTGCATTCCTCTGAAGTTCTCCATATTGCTCTTCCAAAAAAAATTTTTATGCAAGAAAAGTACTTAGGTCAGTCCATCTTTTCTTTTCTTAGATTGTTGTAGTCTAATTAATTTAAAAAAAAGTAATTTTGTTTCCAACTACAGGCAGAAAAATATTTAACATTCACATTTGCTTTAAATTATGAGTTCCAAATTTGAACCTTTCCTCCACCTCTCCCTTCTTCCTAAAATTGGCAAGCAATTTGACATAGGTTAAACAAGTGCAGTCATACAAAACTTTTCCATATTAGTCATGTTGTGAAAAAGTTTCCCCCCTAAAAAAAATCCCATGTTTCTATCTGCATTTAAACCCCATCAGGTCTTTCTCTGGAGGTAGATAGCATTTTTCATTTTTCATTATAAATCCTTTGGAATTTCTTGGCTTTTTGTATTGCGGAAAATATTTTAAGTCATTCATAGTTGATCATACAACATAGCTATAACTATGTACTATTGTTCTGGTTCCACTCACTTCACTTTGTAGCAGTTCGTATTCTGACATTTTTTTTTCTTTTCTTTATTAAATCTCTCCACTTGTCACTTATAGCATAATTGCATGCCATCACAATCATATGCCACAACTAATACAGCCATTCTTCAATTGATGAATATGTCCTCAATATCTAATTTTTGCCCACAATAGAAATGGTGCTATAAATATTTTTATACATATAGATCCTTTTAATTATTATTTAATCTCTTTGGGGAACAAATATAGTAATAGTTTTGCTGTATCAAAGATCATGCAGAGTTTTATAGCCCTTTGGGCTATAACTCCAACAGTATATCAGTGTGTTAAGTTTCCCACAACCCCTCAAACATTTGTCATTTTCATTTTCTTTCATATCAAATTGGATAAGTGTGAAGTGGTACCTTTGAATTGTTTTAATTTGCATGTCTCTAATCAATAATGATTTAAAGCCTTTTTAAGACTATAAATAGCTTAGTCCTATTTATACCCTTTGATCATTTATTAATTATAGAATGACTCATATTCTTATAAGTTAAACTCAGTTCTCTATATATCTAAGAAATGAGACCTTTATTAAATAAACCTCCTACATGTTTTCTGTTATTTCCTTAATATCTTGGCTACATTAGCTTTATTTGTTATTTATTTATTTAATTTATTAATTAATTTTTTAAATTAAAAATAATTTTATTGATTAAATAAGAAAACTTTTCCATGGTTACTTGATTCATGTTTTTCCCTCTCTTCCTCCCACCACCCTCCCATAGCCAACACAAAATTCCACTGGGTTTTTTACATGTGTCATTGATCAAGACCTATTCCATATTCTTGATATTTGCACTAGGGTGATCGTGCAGAGTCTGCATCCTCAATCAAATCCCCATTGAGCCATTTGATCAAGCAGTTTAAAACCCTTTTAACTTAGTGTAGACAAAATTATCCATTTTACATACTGTAATTTTCCTTATCTCTTGTTTGGTCATATCTTCTTCCCTTATCCATAAAGTTGACAGGTGACCTATTCAATGTTCCCCTAATTTGCTTATAATTTCACCCATCATCTATCCATTTGACCTTATCTTGATATATAGTTTGGAATTTGATATATACCTAGTCTCTTCAATGCTATTTTTTAGTTTTCCCAGCAGATTTGATAAATAATGTATTCTTGTCCTCAAAACTGGAATCTTTGTATTTATCAAATGCAAATGTCTATGAACATTACCTCTTGTCTGTTATGGCCCCAATTTATTCCACTCATCTATCTCTTAGCCAGTACCAGATTATTTTAATGATTGCTGCTTTATAATATTTTTTGAGATCTTGAACAACACTAAAATCAAATGAACTAATAGTTTCATTGATTTATTATCTGTTTTGTTTTTCAAAAAATTCTAGTTTATTTTTTCAATTGTTTTATTACTATTGATTTTATTATTCTCTACTTTAATATTCAGGATTTTGAATTTGGTATTTAATTAGGGATTTTAATTTGTTCTTTTTCTACTTTTAGTTGTGTACCCAGTTCATTGATCTGCTCTTTATTTTATTAGTACATTTAAATTAATTTTATTATTAAGCACTTAGAGATATAAATTTTTCCTAAAGATTGCATGGAATAAAGTTTGCTATTGTTTCTCTTTGTTGTTATTCTTTTTTATAATATTATTGGTTGTCTTTTTGATTTGTTCTTTGATACATTTACTCTTTAGGATTAGATTATTTCTTTTCTAATTAACTTTTAGTTTATATTTCTGTGACCTTTCATTGAATAGTTTTTATTGTATCATGATCTGAAAAGGATGCATTTAATATTTCTGCTTTTCTACATTTGGTTGTGATGTTTTTGTGTCCTGTTATATGATCAGTTTTTGTGTAAGTGGCATGTATGACTGGGGAAAAGCTATATTCTTTTTTTTTTTCAGACAGTTTTCTCCAGAGGTTTGTTATATTAACTTATCTAAAATTCAACTAATCTCCTTAACTTCTTTCTTGTTCATTTTCTGCTTAGATTTATCTACTCTGGAGAAGGGGAAATTGAGTTCTCTTAGTACTATAGTTTCACAATCTATTTACTTTTGTAGATCATTTACTTTTTCTTTTAAGATACTGGATACTATACCATTTGGTGCATACATATTTGGTATTGGTATTACTTCACTGTCTATAGTATCTTTTAGGAAGCTATAGTTTCCTTGTTTTCACTTTTAATTATATGCATATGTATATGTTATAGATATAATACACTTATTATATACATATATATTTACTTTGTCTAAGATTATGAGCTACCTCTGATATTTTTACTTTAGCTAAAGAATAATAGATTGTGTTCCCTCCTTTACTTTATGTGTGTCTCTGCTTCTAGTCTAGATTTCTTAATCACATCCCTTTGCATGTTATCTTTACTTTTTCTCATCTGCTTTTCAACTTCCTGTTGTATATTTTTTTCCAAGTAAGCTCCCTAAGGACAAGAATTCTTTGTTTCTTATATTTTTATTCATAGCACTTAATACAATTTTTGGCACATATTATGTGTTTAAGAAATATTTATTGTTATGTGACTCAGTGGATGGATCTCTGGGCCCTAAATTCAAATCATTCCTCAGACACTTACTATCTATGTTATCCCGAACAAGTCAGTGAAACTTTGCTTCATTTATCCTAACTATAAAATAGGAATAATAACCATACCAATCTCATTGGGTTTTTTGTGAGGTTCAAAAGAGATAATATTTGTAAAGCAGTTATCATTGAATCTAGAACATAATGGGGGACATATAAATTCTTATTCTCTTACTTTACTGTTATTGAATGAATGATTGTTATGCAAACAACTATGTACTTCCATAATATATATAGTACAAATGGGAGGTTGTTTTAGAAGGACTGCATTCCCAGAGGGAGCAGAGGAGCTGAGGATCACTATTTAAGTCTCCTTCGGGTAGATGAGACTTGATCTGAATCTTTAAGGAAGTCAGAGAAGCTAAAAGGAAAAGGGAAAATAAAGACCAGATATGGAAAATTGCTGATGAAAAATATAAGAGTTTGAAGAGTGAAAGTTCTATTTGTAGGCCAGGAAGAAAGCCAATGTTCCTGGATCATAGAGTATGTGAGGAGGATTAAGGTTTAAAAAGACTAGAAAGGTAGGAAGGGGACAGTTTGTAAAGAACATTAAGGAGACAGCTGGTGGCACAGGAGATGCCATTGGACCTAAAGTCAGGAAGAGCTGAGTTTAAATCCAAATTCATGCACTTATTACATGTGTAATTGTCGGAAAGTCACTTAACCCATCATCTCAGTTTCCTCAACCATAAAGTGGAGACAATAACCACACCTACCTCACAGTTTTTTGATGATGAAATTCAATATTTATTAAGTACTTAGCATAATACTTGACATGTAGTGGACACTATTTAAATGCATAAACCATTCATTCCCCTTTAAAAGCTTTAGATAGGTCTGGATGAATAGATGTGAGAATCACTTGCATGGATATGATCATTGAACCTATGAAGACTGAATAGAGCACCAAGCAAAATAGTAAAGAGGGAGAAATGAAAAGGACTCAGGACAGAATCTTGGGGCACTCATAGTGAATAGTCCTCACTTGGAATGTGAATAACTAAGGAGACAGATACTGAGCTGTCAGAGGTAAAGGAACAGGGAAAGAGAAGTGACAGGAAACTGAAGAGAAGAAAGAATCTAGTGTGATTCGTGGTATCAAAACCTCTAGAGAAGTAAAGAAGAAAATAACTAAGAAAAGGCCATCAGATGTGCCCAATAAGAGATCACTGGAAACTTTAGAAAAAGTTCAGTTCAAGGATACAGTGTTAGAAACTGGACTACAGAGTTTGAAAGAGCCTAAGAGGAAAGGAAGTAAAAGCAATAATTGTAGACAACTACAACAAATAGCCAAAAAGGTAAGAATTATAAATAAAAAAATAGTGGCTAGAGTTGCATATAGTTGAATATGAGAGTGTCTCAAGTGAAAAACTTTTTAAAATTCATTTTACTTATCTTTGTCATTGTTTTCTTTTAAATTTTTGAGTTCTAGATTATCCTCTAATCCCTCTGAAACTTTCTCCAACCAACTGATAAAGCAAGCAAAATGACATCAATTAATATACATGTGAAATCATGGAAATGATATTTTGTTATTAACTATATCTCACACACACTCAAAAGAGAAAATTATATTTCAGTTTGCATTCAGAGTTCATTTGTATTTCAGAAAGTATATATCATTTTTTCATCATGAGTCTTTTGGAAATGTTTTAGGTCATTGTATTGAAGAGAGTAGCCAAGTCTTTCATAGTTGATTATCAGTAAGGCATTATTGTTGTGCATGTTGTATACAATGATCACCCCATTACTCTCAGTTAACTTTGCATCAGTTCATATAGGCCTTGCCATATTGTTTTTTTCCTGAAAAACCCTTTCCTTGTCATTTCTTATAGCATTATAGTGCTCCATCATTATTACCATGTGCTACAGCTTATATAGCCATTCCACAACTGATAAACATCATCTCAGTATGCAAACTTTACCACCACAAAAAGAGCTGGTATATATATTTTGTATATATAGCTCATTTTCATTTTTCTTTTATCTCTTTAGGGTGTTGACCTAGTAATGATATTTCCGAGTTAGAGTATACACAGTTTTATAGCCCTTTGGATGGATATAGTTCTAATTTTTTTCCGGAGTGGTTGGATTAGTTCACAACTTCACCAACAGTCCTTTAGTGTACCTTTTTTCTTCATCCTTTATAGTATTTGTCATTTCTGATAGGTGTGAGGTGATCTCAGGTTGTTTTAATTTGCAATTCTTTAATTAATAGAGATTTATAACATTTTTTCATATGACTATTAATAAGTTTGATTTCTTCTTTGGAAAACTGCTTATTTATTTCATCTGACTACTTATTATCAAATGGGGAACATTTATTCTTATGAATTTGATTCAGTTCAATATATATTTGAAAACTGAGACTTTTATTGAAGAAACTTTTGATTTTTTATATTAGTTAATTTGCTAATAGTATATTTTAGCAAAATATATTTTCTTGATTATTCCTTTTAAGTAAATCTATTTTTGTTTCTGCTTTGATTGAAATCAGATTTCTTATTCTGCCTTTTTTACTCCAACTGAAACATAATAAATTCTATTTCAGGTCTTTATTTTAACTCTGAATGTATTTCTGTTTCAAGTGTGTTTCTTGTAAAGGACAGATTGTTGGATTCTAGTATCTAACCCATTCTGCTATCCAATTTCATTTTATGGCTGAGGTCAATCTATTCATAATCACAATTAAGATTACTGTGTATTTCCCTCCATCCTATTTTCTTCTATTTATCATTTTCTCTCTCTTTTGATTCCATCCTCCTCAAAAGTTTGTGTTGTTTCTGATTATTACCTCCCTTAATCCACTCTCTCTTTTATTACCCTACTCCCTATATCTCTAATCCTTTCTCTCTTATTTCCCTATTAGGTAAAATAGAGTTCTTTACCCAGTTGATTTTATGTACATGTGTGTCACACATGTGTATACACATAATTTTTCCCTCTTTGAACTAATTTCTATGAAAGTGAGATATGAGCATTGTCCATCCTTGTGATTATCCACTCCACTATAAAAGTTCTTCCTTACATGTGTCTTATATGACAGGCATGTGCTTATATGAGCTCCTTAGGGCACATTAGAACTGATGGCTAAATTTTCAGAATGATAATTTACACCTTAACAACAGACAGACTAAAAATGACTTGATTTATTGCTTTGTTATCTACACTTGAGAAAATATTAATAATCCAGGTTAAACCTAAAGGTATATTGTGTATAAATCCCACCCCAATTCAAGAGCCAGTTACTAAACATTTACCAACATGCTTCTAATTGTGAGGAAACTAATCTAACAAATCTAAGACTAAAAAGTGAGGGAATAATTAGTAGGATATTGATTTAATGGCAACATGGTCAAATAATTTAGATGAACTCTTTTTTTAGATAAACTTTGTGAGCTCTTTATTGAGTTGGAGCTTTGAAAATTCTAGCCTTTTTTAAAAAAATAATATCTCTTAGGAAGGAGCAAAGACAATTTAAATAGTAAAAGATATATTTTTACAACTTTTTATAGCAAGGTTTTCTTTATTAGTTATTATTTTTATCTGTGTGGTTCAGAAACTTGGAGTATCTTATTTTCTTTTGAGGAAAAAATTTAAATTAACCCCTTTCTAACTGGGAAAATAGAGCTTGTTGAACAGATGTGGGCTGACTGTCCTATTAAGTCTTCTAAAATGATTGGTCAATCATATGTCATGAGGAGAAAAAAAAGAGATGTATTTGATGTTCAGCAAGGATACTTTTTTTTCTGAGATGATATTGAATGTTCCCAAATAATTGTCCTGAAAATTATGTTCTCATTGACCTTTCTAAAGCAATTTTAATTTTTCTCACTGGAAAATGCCAGGGTCCTACCTCAGTACAGTAATTCCCAAATTTCATAGTGCTGCCAACAAAAGTCCAGTAAAAATGGAAGTAAATGGATTAGGTCCTCAGAGTAATTTTCTAAATGGCTCAAAAAGTTGTCCTTATTTTTAGAACAGGTTGAAACCTGGCATTATTTGCAAAACAGTGTTTGTATGACCCCAGATGCGGTGTGAAATCACAAACAGCAAAAGAGTGGTCACTAATTTTTCTATTTTTTTAAAAGGAATACTCTACTACCAACTGTCTTTCTATGTTTAAAAGAAGGGGGAAAGAATGCAAAGCAATTGATTAGGATTCTGATCTTAAGATTAAAAAATAAATATTTCCAACAAGGATGGGGACAGATGGTTACTCCAGTAATCAACTAAAATTGTGATTTGGCTGTACTTTATTACATTTTGACAAACAATAATCAAGAACTAGGTAAGTGTTTCCTATAAAGATTCATGCATCTGGCAAACTGTGTTCTCAGAATTAAATCTCTTTTTTTTTAAACAAAAACTTAGGCAGATTAAAAAAGAATGGCTGCCACCATCTAATATAAAGTGTTATGAAATCTAAATATCTTCCTGGAAATAAAATCAAATCTATTGTTTGAACAAGATATGAGAAGTAATAGGCTTAATTTTGACCCCCACATTTAATAACTCTTCAATTTAAAATTGGGTCTAGTTGTCGATTTATTTTAATTTTTCACTTTTAAAAATTTCTGAGGATGCTTCAAAGACCTTTTGTTTATGTAGGTCTTATCTACATTATTTATTCATATTATTTATATAATATTTATATAATTTATCTATATTGTTTATATTTAGTCTATTAGAAATTAAAATATATTCATGTTTTTATGAAAATGGTTTTGACCTGATGGACTTAACAGAAGGCTTATATTCAGACAACACTTAGAAATCCATTTGTTTATATAACTTTTAAAGTCCTTTTTCTATTCTAGGATTCTGGCAACTAGTTGGAACAGTGGAATAGAGTATTAGATCTGGGATGATGAAGACCTGAGTTCAAATATGGTCTCTGGAATTTACTAGCTGTATGTTTTTGGATAAGTTATCAAATAGCTTCCTGTCTCAGTTACCTCCTTGGTAAAAAGCAGATAATAATAGTAACCATCTCCCAGGATCATTGTGAAAGTCAAATAAGATGATATTGTAAAAAGCTTTGCAAACCTTACAGCAATGTGTGTGTTTGTGTATGTGTGCATGTGTGTTACTGCAAAAACCAACCCTTTCAAATGGCAATTTATTCATGAAGTAAACAGAATAATGCTTATTACTTACTGCTGCCTGAAATATAGAGTGGAAAGAAAAAAGGGCTATAAGAGTATAGTAAAAGTTTCAACAGTAGAACAAATTTAAAAAATTAGTATGAGAAATTTATTGCTTCACATGTCTCAAAATAACAAGATATTTGTATTTCTAGAAACAGAGGATTGATTTGAAATTGATTGGTGTTTTGGCACCAAGAAGCAAAGTAGAATCATCTAATGTAATCTCCATGAGGATAGATGCTGTAACTTATCAAAATCTTTTATATATGTCTTCTGTGACCTAGCAAGTTACTGTTTACATAGTAGATGTTTAATAAATTTTCAATGAATTAATTAAATGAAAAAAATTATTAGAACTGATATTTATTCCTAAGAATATTACAGATGCATGAATTTTTATTAGAAGCACTCAGTTTATGACTTTTTGTCAAAATGTAAGAGACTGCCAAATCATATTTTACTTGATTACTTTAGCATCTACTTTATATTCATTTGAATTGCTTATTTTTTATCTTAGCTCTTAGAATAGAGATCAAATTACCTTGTTATCATTATCTAGACATTGAATCCTGTCTCCAACACTAACTATGTATCTCTGGAGAACTTGGTTAAATCAGTTAATCTCTATCTGCCTCAATTTCTTCATCTGTTAAAAGGAGCATTATACTAGCCATTGTAAGGGCCAGAATGTTAAGGATAAAAATAAAAGAGTTGGACTAAATTTATGAGAGTGTAGTAACCAGCAATCATTACTCAATTCAGAATTTTTTTTTTGCCTGTGAGGATCAGTTTAATTACAATCGATTTAATACAATAAACATTTATTAAGCACTTACCATGTGTCACACTCAGATCATATCTTTCTTTATTTCTTTTACCTCACTTTGCCTATGTAACTTTTCATTGTGAATATGCTGTACCCTAACTAATATCTTTAAGGGATAAAACTGTGATTTCATCATTTAAAAAATCTCCTTCATCTTTAAATAAAGGGTGATACAATAAACAAATTAGGGTAATGCAGAATAGTTTACCTGTCAGACCAGTGGATAAGGGAAGACTATATGACCAAACAAGATGTAGAAAATATTATAAGTAAAATGGATAATTTTGATTACATTAAATTAAAAAGGGGTTATTCTACCTATAGCAAAAAGACAAGGAAAAGAAATTGGACAGATAAAAAGAGGTAATGTGTAAAGAAAACCATCATTCTTTTGTAGATAATGTGATAATATAACTAGAGCACCCTAGAGAATCAACTAAAAAACTACATGAAGCATTTAATAATTTTAGCTAAATTGCAGGATATAAACACACAAAATCATCAGGATTTTTATATACTATCTCCCAAGAAAAATCCAGAGAGTGTATGAACACAATTTGTGGTGTTGTCATTCAGTCATTTAATTTGTTTGACTTTTGGTGACCTCATTTGGGATTTTCTCATTAAAGATAGTGAGCTTTACCTTTTCCTTCTCCATCTCATTTTATCAAGGGGAAAATTGAAGGAAACAAGGTTAAGTGATGTGCCAAGGGTCACATACTTAGTAAATGTCTAAGGCCAGATTTGAACTGAGGAAGATTTCTTCCTAATTCAGGCCTGGTATTCAATCTACTGTGCCACCTAGTTGCCATGGACAGAATTGTGAAACCGTTTTCACCCAAATAAAAACAAGTTAGAACAACTGGAGAAGTGTTTATTGTTTATGGGTAGACTGAGCTAATATAATAAAAGTGCCAGTTCTACCTAAGTTAATTTACTTATTCATGGCCATACCAAGCAAACTACCAAAAAATTATTTTATAGAGCTAGAACAAATAATAACAAAATGAATCTAGAAGAACATAGTTATGATTATTAACTATGTATTTCTCTCCATTCTTTTTTTGTTTATCCTTCTATGTTTCTCCTCTAAAGTTTGTTGTGCTGTCAACTACTGCCTTCTTTTATGTACTCTCCTTTTTATTACTTCCCTTTTCTTTTATACTCTTCTCTTCCTACTTCCTTGTTGCCCAAGATAGATTTCTATACCCATTTCTATACCAAACAATGTGTGTTTCCCTCTTTGAAATAATTTAGGCAAGAGTGGGGTTCAAATGTTGCCTGCTACCCACCATTTTCCCTTCCACTTTAAATTAAAACATTTTTTATGAGATAATTTCTCCAAATTTTCCAGTCTCTTCATCCACAAAGCTCTGTATCCCATTCTGTATGTGTCTTTCTATTTCTGTTCCCCTTTGTCTGTCTCTTTCTTTGTTTTTCCCTTCTCGTTTTGTATTTCTTTTTTCCTTCTTTCTCCCTACTGATTCCCCACCCTCCCTCCCCCATTTCCTCCACATAGCCAATCAGTTTCTTAATCTTGGCCAATTTACATTCACATTTCTCTCACCTATCCCCTTCTCTCTGCTCATACAGTCACTTACCAACTTAGTTCAGGTCCTCTTTACCTCTTATTTGGACTAGATTTGTAACTTCATTTTTTATTATATTGAATTTTTGTTCAATTAAATGTAGAAACATCACAGGTATTTTCTGACAATTTTGCAATTCATATTCTTCACCCCCCAAGTGGGTAAATAGTCTGATATAGACTTTATCAGTGCTTTACAACAATACATATTTCCATATTTTCTATGTCATTACTGAAGACATCACATATGCCATAAAAATGCTGAAATAAATAAATTGAAGGATGCTATGGCATGGTCTACAATCAGATTCCAACAATTCCTTCTTTGGCTGTGATAACATTTGTAAAAATTAGTCCCTTGTAGTTTTCTTGGAACCTTGTTTTGATGATAATAATTAATCCTTCACAGTTGAACATCATACAATATTTCTGTTACTGAATATATTGTTCTCCTGGTTTTCTCAGTTTACTTTTCACTAGTTCACATAAGTCTTTTCAGGTTTTTCTGAATTCATTCTGTTCATCATTTCCTAATAGATGGGCACTCCCTCAGGCTCCAATTTTTTGCCACCACAAAAAGAGCTGCTGAAAATATTGTAGCACCCATAAATCCTTTCCCTCTATCTCTGATCTATATTTTTTCAGCTGTTTATCCTTCTAGTTCTCTTCTTTCAGTCATCTTAAGTTTCTTAAAAATTTCTCAATCATTATTAACTTAAGTATTCCATATATCACTTTCTCATGCAAGAATGTACTCAGTTTAACACCATTGTTTTCCTTTAAAGTATATTAGATTCTTTAGATATTTCTTTTACTATAGAAATCTTAAGGATCATAGTTACAACTTTCCCATGCAGAGATGCGATTAGTTTAAAATCCCTGATTCCTATGAGTTTCATTTTTTCTCTTTATTTTTTTATACTTCTTTTACATATTGAATTTGATCATATAATTTTCTTTTTAACTCTGGCCTTTTTGTCAATAATGCCTGGAATTTCTCTATTTAATTAAAACTCAATTTTGTCCCCTAGGAGTATTATGCTTGTTTCACTGGGTATATGATTTTTTAGTATAGTCCTAGATTCTTTGCCTTGCAGAATAACATATTCTAGGCATTCTGATCATTTAAGGTAGAAGCTAAGAAGTCCTGTGTAATCCTGATTATGGCTCAAAATGTTTGAAATTTTTTCTGGCTCTTTGTAGTATTTTCTCATTGACTTGAGATTTCTGGAATTTGGCTATTATAGTCCTGGGATTTTTTAATTTGAGATTTCTTTTAGGAAGTGACAGGTGGAATTTTCTCTATTCTCTTGTTCAAGAACATCAGGGCAAGTTTTCTGTGATAGTTTCTTGCAATATGGTGTATATTATTTTCATTTTTTTAAATCAGGGCTTTCAGATAGTGTAATGATCCTTCGATTATCTCTCTTGTATCTATTTTCTAAGTCAGCTATTTTTCCAGTGAGAGTTTTCAATTTTTCTTCTATTCTTACACTCTTTAAATTTGTTTTATTGTTTCCTGCTGTTTCATGAAGATGTTAGTTTTCATTTCTCCAATTCTAATTTTTAGGGAGTCATTTCCTTCTTTGAGGTTTTGTATTTCCTTTCTTAGTGAGTTATTTTCCTGTGAGGTATATTTCTTTTTTTAGTGAACTGTTTTCCTTTAGTTGTTTTTGTTCTAAGCTTTTGACTGTTTAATATTTTCTATTCTAATTTTTCTTTTAAATTTCTTATTATCTAGTTTTCTTTTTTTGGAGCTCTTCCAGGGGTTCCTTTTAGGCCTGACATGCTTTCACATTTTCCTCTGAGTTTTCACACATTTTAATCTTTGTATTGCTGTTCTCTTCTCAGTTTATATTTTGGTCACCTCTCTTGTTGAGATATTTTTTCTAGTATCAGTGTGTTTCTCTGTCTTGCTCATTTTAGGATCTTTCCCATTTTATTCTGTCTATATTTTGACTTACTTCTGTTTCTGGAGTGGAGGGAGTACTGTCCTTTCCTTTTCCGCATCTAGGGTCACCTCAGCTATCTTGGTTTCAGATTGAGCACTCTACAGAAGTGACCTGATTGGGCTGCTACGTTTTCAGCTGTTTTCAAATGGTTAGAGTTGGGCTCTGCCCATTATCACTAAGGCTGGACCTTATTGGGCTGATTTCTTCCTATATATGTCTGTACTGGACCGTAGCTAGTCTCTGTTCTGATTGTATTATTCAGGACCTTTTTCCTCCCACTGCTACTTGTTCTGTATTGCATTGGTTTTGGCTTTTACCCTGCTGAGGCTGGATGGAGCCAATTGTTCTCATTTTCCTTGCTTGCTCTGCATTGTCTCCGTGTCCAACTCAGGCTTATTCAATGCTCCCTCTTCATTCCTCAGGGATGTGTGTCCTTATTGTCTCTTAGCATTGTTCTGTGCTGGAGCACTATTTCGGCCTTTCTTTTGTTTGTTTTGCCACTCCAGTATTCATCTTGAGGCATTTTTGTTCTTCTGTGGTCATTTGGAGGATAATTCATAGACTTTGAATGATTCTGAAACATCTTGGCCTGATCTGTGATGGCTGCTGTGCTAATCCCTGAGGCAGCTGCCATAGCTCTTGTTGCTCTCACCCATCTGGGAAGAACCTAAGATAACTTTAAATAAACTGAGGCCTCTTCAGAGCATTGATTCATTAACCCCTTCTAAAATATTGTCAAAACCTTTGTTGTTCCTCCTAAGATTGCAACATGATGGAAGAAGGGAAAGGCAGAGCTTGAAGTCAGACAACTCAGAGCAAAATAAGGGTATAGAGAAATGCCCCTCCTCTCATGCACAGCCAAACAGTTATCTATAGCCTCTTAATTGATTTCCATGCTCTTTATCTATTCCATGTCTTTATCCATTCCAGTTCATCTTTCATGTACTTGCCAAGGAGATATACCTAAAGCACACCTGGCCAGGTCATTCTCCTGCTAAATAAATAACTGTGATTTTCTATGTTACTTCTAGGATAAAATATATTCCTCTATTTGGCTCATAAATCCTTTCACAAGCTAATTATATTCTATCTTTCCAAGATTATTATATTTTATTCTCCTTTGTTCATTCTGCCATGTAGTAAAACTGGTCTTGCTGTTCCTCACTGACAACATTCTCTCTCATCTCTATTCTCTTGTGCTAGCTGACTCCCATGCCTAGAATACATTACATCCTCCCTTCTTCTGCTAAGAATTCCTAGTTTCCTTAAAAAAATTCAGCTCAGATGACCAAATGGAATTCCCCTAAAATTCATTCTAATTTTATAATGATGAATAATAATTCTACTAATTTTCTCAAAAGCACTCATCCTTCTAGTCATGAGGCTTTTTGCTAATGTCTAGCAACTAAAGCCTACCAGCCCATATCACTTTGGAATTATGTTTTATTGACTTAAATATGTATATATTTTCTTCTCCCATTGAATGCAAACTCCCCTATGGCAAAGACTTAATTTTTGCATCCAAATACTTGCAATGGTGTCTGTCACAAAGTAAATACTTAATAGATAGATAGATAGATAGATAGATTCATTAATAATATCCTTGCTCTCACTGTATGAGTGATTCATTATACTTGATAACATTATTATCATTTTTCATGCATGTCACTGCTAGTAATATACTGCAGCCTGCTCATATTTACTGTGTTTTGTCTTTGACCTTTACCTCACCTGAAAATCCTTTCGTCTGAGGATTTCTGTGTAATTTTATAATTCACAGCCAAACTGGGAGAATGCTGGTGTTGAAAATGTGGTCTTTGAAGGCAGAGAGTAACTTGGAAAATTCTGACACTGAATTAAAAATAACCCTAACCTGATTATGTCAAACTAGAGAATATCATCACTAGTGATAAAGAGTTGAAATTTGTAATTTTATTTAGCTTCCCTGGCCATAGAAAAAAGTATTTCATAACTCACTAATAGCAGGCTGGGGAGAAAAGAGAAAGGAGAAATGGGAATATAACTTATTCTAGAAAGTAGGTGTATCCTTTGGGGACCTAGAAGACAAGAGTATAACATCAAATTCTTGCGACAGTAAAGGACTTGATGATTTGATTTAAGATTTAATACTGACATTAATTCACCTATGAAGGGGTAGCAAAGAGAATGGATTAGAAAGTAAAATCCAACACTTACATGAGACATTTCATTTACAAGAAAGCCATTTAAAAAAGAGCAATTCGCAGAGTTAAAATAAATGGAGTGAAGCAGAATATATTATGACACAGAAGTGAAAAAAAAGCAAGGGTATCAATCATGACATCAGATTGATTAAAAGAGATAGGAAAATTATGTTTTGTCAAAATGCATCATAGACAATAAAATCATATCAATATTAAACATGTACATACCAATGGTCATCATAAATTGTTAAAGGAAATGCTAAATAAGTTATAAGAGGAAATAGGTAGTCAAACTATAATATTGGTTAGGCCTACAACTTTCTCAGAGTGAGATGAATCAAAACATAAATAAGAAAAAAGTTAAAGACAATGAATATAATGTTTGGGGGGTTAAATATGATTGACTTCTGGGGAATATTGAGTGGACATAAAAAAGAATATAACTTTTAAATCAACTGTAGATGCATGACATTTTCACATACAAATTAATCATGTTTTAGAGAGTGCATAAAACTCTCACAAATAAATGCAGAAAAGCATGAAAAATTCGCTATTTTCATACCATAATGCAATAAAAATTACATTCAACAAAGGACTGCAGAAGCATAAATTAAAAATCAGAAAGATAGACTTCCGGTTAAGATGGCAGCAGAGTAAGGAGCAGCTGCTCGATCTCTCCTAACCGAAGATTACAGGACTCCTCAAGGGGACATAAAAATGAATCCAGATGAACGAAGGAACCCCACAACAGGGCGTAGCATTGAAGGTACACGAAACTGGGGCATTTCCATGCTGTAAGGGGTGAAACAGCTCTCACTAAAATGCGAGAGGAAGAAGCCCCTCCCCCACCCCCCACACCACGCACAGCGCCAAGGCCAACTCACAAGAATGAAAGCGGGATTGGGGCAACCAGTGAGTAACTGCAGCTCCAGGGCTTGTACCTGAGAGCTGCAGGACATAGGACTCCAAGTGGCGTACAGACTTTCCTGAGCATCTGCAGGGGTGAAGGCATTGCCCTAGACATGGACAAATATCTCGAGCGCATGAATCTAATAAAAAAAGGGAAAGAAGAAAACCAAATTGACAGTAATAAAGATGAAAAGGGAGACCTCACCTCTAATGAAGGGGAAATTAAGGCAATCATTAAAAACTATTTCACCCAATTATATGGCAACAAATATAAAAATTTAGGAGATATGGATGAATATTTACAAAAATATAAACTGCCTAGATTAACAGCAGAAGAAATAGAATACCTAAATAATCCCATATCAGAAATAGAAATTGAACAAGCCATCAAAGAACTCCCTAAGAAAAAATCACCAGGACCTGATGGATTCACAAGTGAATTCTATCAGACATTCAAAGAGCAACTAATCCCAATACTATACAAATTATTTGATATGATAAGCAAAGAAGGAGTCCTACCAAATTCCTTTTATGACACAAATATGGTACTGATTCCAAAGCCAGGTAGACCAAAAACAGAGAAAGAAAACTATAGACCAATCTCCCTAATGAACATAGATGCAAAAATCTTAAATAGAATACTAGCAAAGAGACTCCAGCAAGTAATTAAGAAGATCATCCACCATGATCAGGTGGGATTTATACCAGGAATGCAAGGATGGTTCAACATTAGGAAAACCATCCACATAATTGACCATATCAACAGTCTAAAAAACAAAAATCACATGATTATCTCAATAGATGCTGAAAAAGCCTTTGACAAAATACAGCATCCATTCCTATTGAAAACACTGAAAAGTATAGGAATAGAAGGACCTTTCCTAAAAATAATAAACAGTATATACCTAAAACCATCAACAAGCATTATATGTAATGGGGATAAATTAGAAGCCTTCCCAATAAGATCAGGAGTGAAACAAGGATGCCCTTTATCACCTCTATTATTCAACATAGTACTAGTAACACTAGCAGTAGCAATTAGAGAAGAAAAAGAAATTGAAGGTATCAAAATAGGCAAGGAGGAGACTAAGCTATCACTCTTTGCAGATGATATGATGGTATACTTAAAAAATCCTAGAGAATCAATAAGAAGCTGGTAGAAATAATCAACAACTTTAGCAAAGTGGCAGGATACAAAATAAATGCACATAAATCATCAGCATTTCTATACATTTCCAACATATCACAACAGCAAGAGGTAGAAAGAGAAACACCACTTAAAATCACCCTAGACAATATAAAATACTTGGGAATTTATGAAAACAAACACAGCAATTATACGAAAACAACTACAAAACACTTTCCAAACAAATAAAACTGGATCTCAACAATTGGAAAGCCATTAATTGTTCATGGGTAAGACTAGCTAACATAATAAAAATGACCATTCTACCCAAATTAATTTACCTATTTAGTGCCATACCTATCAAACTACCAAAAAACTTCTTTACTGAAGTAGGAAAAACTATAACAAACTTCATACGGAATATCAAAAAATCAAGAACATCAAGGGAAATAATGGGAAAAAATGCGAAGGAAGGGGAACTAGCAGTACCAGATATTAAACTATAATATAAAGCAGCAGTCATTAAATCAATATGGTACTGGCTAAGAGATAGAAGGGAGGATCAGTGGAACAGACTTGGGGTTAATGACATCAGCAAGACAGTGTATGATAAACCCAAAGAGCCCAATTTGGGGGACATGAATCCACTATTTGACAAAAACTGCTGGGAAATTTGGAAAACAATATGGGAGAGATTAGGTTTAGATCAACATCTCACACCCTACACCAAGATAAATTCAGAATGGGTGAATGACTTGAATATAAAGAGGGAAACTATAAAAAGTTAAGTGAACACAAAATAGTATACTTGTCAGATCTCTGAGAAAGGAAAGATTTTAAAACCAAGCAAGAGTTAGAGAAAATTACAAAATGTAAATTAAATGGTTTTGATTATATTAAGCTAAAAAGCTCTTGTACAAACAAAAACAATGTAGTCAAAATCAGAAGGGAAACAACAAATTGGGAAAAAATCTTTATAACGAAAAACTCTGACAGGGGTCTAATTACTCAAATATACAAGGAGTTAAATAAATTGTATAAAATATCAAGCCATTCCCCAGTTGATAAATGGGCAGGAGACATGAATAGGCAATTTTCAGGTAAGGAAATCAAAAGTATCAATAAGCACATGAGAAAGTGTTCTAAATCTCTAATAATTAGAGAAATGCAAATCAAAACAACTCTGAGGTATCACCACACACCTAGCAGATTGGCTAAAATGAAAGAAGGGGAGAGTAATGAATGTTGGAGGGGATGTGGCAAAACTGGGACATTAATGCATTGCTGGTGGAGTTGTGAACTGATACAGCCATTCTGGCTGGCAATTTGGAACTATGCTCAAAGGGCTATAAAAGAATGCCTGCCCTTTGATCCAGCCATATCATTGTTGGGTTTGTACCCCAAAGAGATCAGAGATAAACAGACTTGTACGAAAATATTTATAGCTGCGCTTTTTGTGGTGGCAAAGAAGTGGAAAAGGAGGGGATGTCCTTCAATTGGGGAATGGCTGAACAAATTGTGGTATATGCTGGTGATGGAATACTACTGTGCTCAAAGGAATAATAAACTGGAGGAATTCCGTGTGAACTGGAAAGACCTCCAGGAATTGATGCAGAGTGAAAGGAGCAGAGCCAGAAGAACATTGTACACAGAAACTGATATACTATGGTAAAATCGAATGTAATGGACTTCTGTACCAGCAGAAAGCAATGACACAGGACAGCTCTGAGGGATTTATGTTAAAGAACACTACCCACATTCAGAGGAAGAACTACAGGAGAGGAAACATATAAGAAAAACAAATGCTTCAATGCATGGGCTGAAGTGGACATGATTAGGGATGTGGACTCGAAACTACCACACCAATGCAAATATCAACAATTTGGAAATAGGTCTTGAACAAGGACACATGTTAAAACCAGTGGAAATGTGCATCGGCCATGTGTGGGGGAAGTGCAAGGGGGTGGAGGGGAAAGTAGGAGCTTGAATCATATAACCATGTTAAAAATTAATATTAATAAATGATTTTAAAAAATCAATTGGAAAATAAAAAATCTAATTCTAAAGAAGGAATAGTTAAAAGAATAAATCATAAAAATAGTTAATAATTTCATGAGGAGGAATGAAAATAATGAGACAATATACCAAAATTTGTGAGATCCAATGAAAATGATAGTTAAGTTAAAAGTTACATCTCTAAATGTGTACATTAATAAGGAGAGAAAAATGCATATCTATGAAATTGTCAAACTACTAAAATTAGGAAAAGAAGGAAACCTTAAAATCAATAGAGGTTAAAAATTCAAAGTAAAAAATTATAAAGAAAACTAGGCATTCATTTTTGAAAAAAAAAGTCTAATTAGATTTTAAAAATAAAAGGAAATCATCAACATCAAAATTAAGAGGATGAAGGTACCACCAATGAAAATAAATTAAAGGAATTAAGAATAATTTTATGTAATTGTATAGGCAGCAAAACTTACAATCTAAGTGAAATGGATGAATATTTTTAAAAATATGGAATTTCCAGATTAATAGAAGAAGGAATGATTGTTCAGTCATTTCAGTCATGTTGGATTCTTCATGACCTCATTTAGGGTTTTCTTTGCAAAGATATTGGCATGATTTGCCATTTCCTTCTCTGGTTCATTTTATAGTTGAGGAACTAAGGCAAATAGGGTTAAATGGTATTCCTAGGGTCAAATTGCTAAGTAAGCATCTGAATTCAGATTTTAACTCAGGAAGATGAATCTTCTTGACAATACGCCTAAAACTCTAACCACTGAAACACCTATAGAATACTTTAAAATCCTATCTTAGAAAAAAAAAATCGAACAATTAATTAATTATTAAATGGACAATTTTATTAATGATTATTAATAATTAAAAAGCTTTAATTATTAATGAGCTGCCTAAAAAAACTACAGATCAAAATGGATTTGTAAACAAATTCTACCAAATATTAAGAAACAATTCCAATGATACCAAAGTCTTTTTATGATGCAGATATGATTTTGACACATAAACTAGGGAATATAAACACAAAAATAAAACTATAGACCAATTTCTCCAGTGAATGTTAAGGAAAACATTTCAAATAAAATATTAGCAAGAAGACTGAATCATCGTATCACAAACCTCATACTCTAATGCAATATTTACATTAGAAATGCAGACCTAGTTAATAAGAACATTATTAAACTGTTAACATTGACTATATGAATAAGAAAACAAGACAAATCATATAATTTTATCAATAGATGCAATAAAAACTTTTGAGAAATACATGTTAAAAGACTTCTTGTTAAAAAACATTAGAAAGCATAAGAATAAATGGAAAGTTTCTTAAAATTAGTATTTAAAACCAAGAGCAAGCATTTTCTGTAATAGATGATTAACTGTGAATGACTTAGCTACTTTGTTCAAGGTAGTGATCCAAGAAAAATCCAAAGGACCCATTATGAAAAATGCTATCAATCACAAGAGGGATAGTTAATGAACTCTGAGGATAGATTGAAGCACACTTATTTTCACTTGCTTTGTGTTTTGTGCTTGTTTATTATGGCTAGTATGGAAATATTTTGCATGACTTCATATGTACTACTCATATTATATTCATATTATATTCCTTGCCTTATCAATTTTTGTTGTGAGAGTAGGAGTAATAGAATTTTTGAAACTGAAAATTTGAAACTAAAAAATTTTAAAAAATGAATGAAAATGAATTAATAATTTTTAAAAAATAATGATAGCTGAACTTGCATCCACCTAGCACTGAAGTCTCATGTGTTATCTCCTGCCCCTCAAACTCCCAAAGGTGTAAACTCCTTGAGAAGAGGGGCTTTCTCACTCTCATTGATTTGTTCATGCATCCATCTATTTATTCATTTACTTATTTCCTATTTGTATCTCTAGAGTTTTGCCACAGTGCTTGATCCTTAGTAAGCATTTAATAAATGGACTTTTAAATATTAAGGCACCTATGAGTTACTATCTACTCTTAAATAGTTTATATTTTACTATTTTGTTTTGTCTCCTACTTTCTCTCTAATTTGAAATTGGATGAAAATTAATAATTCTAAAGGCTTCAAGTATTTTTATTTGAAGTATTTTGTGGTCTTAAAATCAATTTTAATATTCCAATTTAGATGTGCCACTGTGTTTTTCACTCTAAAATGTGTGATTTGGACATCCACAAAAAAGACAATTAAATTTGAAGGTAAAATCCTATAATTTAAGGAAGACTAATATAATATCTTTGCCAAACTTTCATTTACTTTAAATAATGGAAAAAAGTGAAAAAAGAGAGAATTATATATTTTGATTAAGAAAGCCTCAAGATAATATGGTACATTACTTTCACTTCACAGTTGAAAAAGTAGAGAACTAAAGGGATTAAGTGACTTGTTTAAGTCCACAGAGGTTATCAGGATTTGAACTTGGATCCCATGATTCAAACTCCAGCATTCACATTTTTCCAATAAGAGAAAAACAATAGCTTCATAGTCACATTTTCCCCATAAAATAAATATCTCATGTGTATCTTATGTTACCAAGGCTTAGGGCAAGGCAGTTTCAGGGAAAATGAAGGTGTGGGGTTATCTCTTCATTACAAGAGTCATTATCTACCCTATCCCCCCCCCAAATAAAATTCCATAGATTTAAAAAAAATTCTTATCTTCTCTCTTAAAATCAATAAAAAGGGATAGGTTCTAAGCAATTAGGCCTAGTTAAGTAACTTGCCCAGGATCATACACCTAGAAAGTATTTGAGATCAGATTTGAACTCAGGTCCTCTTAACTTGGAGCTCTATTCATTGTGGTACCCTAGCTGTTCCCACCTCCCAGATATTTAATGAGTGACAGTAGAATACTGTTTCACAAACTGATGTCTGAGAAATTAAATTCAAATCTTTAAAAAATGAGGAATGCTTATACATTATACTGGACTTAAATCAACACAAAATGTTTTAGAGAATTTTTAATTTCAATACAAAACATACAGGTCCATACAGCATGGGTACTTGCATCCAATAAATGCATGCATTTAAACTGAGAGGACAATAGAACAAGAAACAAATGGTGTGAAACATACTCCTGCAAAGGCTCTGTTCTAAGAAGTGCAGAAAGGCAGCTAGGTATCTCTATGGATAGAAAGCAAGGCTTTGAGTCAGTAGGACCTGAGTTCAAATTGCAACTTACACCTTACTAGCAGTGTGACCCTGGGCAAGTCACTTAACTATAACTGCTCAGGCCTTATTACTCTTCTGTCTTACACCTTATAACAAGACAGAAGGTAAAGGATTATTTTTTAAGAGAGAAGAAAAGAAAGAAGCACAGAGGACAGTTTGACCATAGATAAAGTAGATTCCTGCTGAAAGTTCTTGGATTGATTCTTTCTCCAGAGTTCAGCCAGCCTGTCTGGGATTGAGTTTGGATTTGGGGATGGGAAATATCCACAGGATTAGAGAATTATGAAAATAAGACACAAGGAGTGATAACCATACACAGGAAAAAAGAACAAGGTTAGCCCCATGGGGGAATTGAAGGATAAAGCACTGACTGGTGTAAAGATTAAAATTAATATATAATAACTAAGTATTATATTTTATAAAGTGTATTAATAATAACCAAAGTAAAAAAGGTAAAGTAAAAAGCTGTTAACCCAGCTGTGGTTGTGGAGAAGAGAGAGTGAGAGACAGAGTCTCAGAACTTATAAACAATACCGTGAAGACGCAAATGTGGGGGTGCAGGGAAAGGGAAGCTGGGCGATGAAAGGGATTCTGGGGAACATAGTTCAAAAGGTACAGAATTTCCACTAATACACTGGTCTCCTGACAGCCATTCAGTGGAAGAGAGATTTCCCTGTGAGTATTGGGAGGAAAAGCCTTGGTTTCCCCCATCTAGTTCCTAGACACTCCCACCACAGTAAAGTGGGTAAATAGAAGGCCATCTAACACTTGTTTTTTATTTTTTTCCATATTACATGTTGACACGATTTTCAATAATCATTTTTTGACATTGTGCAATCCATATTCTCTCCTTCTCTTCCTGATAATAGTGAAGTCCATCCCAGCTTATCATTGTATTTTATTGTTACTATGTAAGAAATTCTTCTGGTTCTACTCACTTCATTTTGCATCATTCATAGAAGTTGTTCCAGGCTTTTTGGGGATAATATTGTTCACTGTTTCTTAGGGAGCAATGGTATTCCATTATAATCATATGCCCCAACTTGTTCAGCCTTTCCCCAGTGGATAGGCATCTTTCAGCTTCTACTTCTTTGCCACCACAAAGTTACTATCAATATTTTTGTGCAAGTAGATCCTTCTCCCCATCTTTGAACTTTCTAGCATTTGTTTTCTTAACAAAAAATACAGAGTCAAAAAATTGGTACTAATATTGGGCAAGAATGATTTTAGAATTATGTATCAAAGCTGTTTTCAGAACAATGTGTAAGAGAATTTGTAATGCAAAACTTAAAAAAAATAAAAATTATTTTTACATATAATAGGTGAAAAATAAAATATTACTAAAAATATGTACGTGGTACAAGGTGGCTCAGTGGATAAAGAACCAGACCTGAAGATGGGGAGTCCTTGATTTCAATCTAGACTCAGACACTTCCTAGTTGCTTGACCTTGGGCAAGCCACTTAACTGCAATGGCCTAACCCTCTTCTGCCTTGGAATCTATACTTAGTACTGATACTAAGACAGAAGGGAAGGATTTAAAAAATCAAACAAAACAATCTGTAGTGAAGGTGCAGTGGCCTTGTGGCTGGTAAAGACTAAATTTTGTATTATATAAGGTACTGCTCTTCTTTATAGTTCAGTTTCCTGATCTAGAAAACAAGTCTAATAAAAATGATGTATTCCACAGGAATGCTAGGAAAAATGAAATCATAAAGTGTTTAGCACATAAAGAACATTATGCAAATGCTAAGTAATAAATGAACCAGAGCTGCCTATGGCAAAGTGAAACAAAAAGGGGAATTAATTTAGGTAACATGTCAGTACAACCAATTCATTATTCTTATCTATTCAGTGATTAAAACCAGATCTAGTAAAATGCCAGGATATGTGCATTCACCTATCTAAATTCTAGATTCATTCGATTGATGGATTTTTTTTTCCTGCAAAAGAAACATAGTTTTCATATGGAGGACTATATTTCAACTGGATTTATAGAAACCGTTAATTTTATAATGTAAACAATGACTTAACCTGGAATTGTTTAAAGCAAAAGATGAACAAAATCACTTGCATTGAAACTAGGAACCCATTCTAGGGCCCTGCTCCAGGTGTGCATTTGGCTTCACTTTGTATTTCAGAATGTCATTATGTCACCTTTGTCTCTTTATTTCAAGGTTCATCCTGATAGAATGCAATCATTAAGTGAAGTAAGACATGGCTCACATCCACTTCATTATCCACATCAATATGCCTAAAGAGTCAGGAAGATGGGAGAGACGTCATGCTGGTGAGGCTGTTTCACTGATGAAGAGAATCATCTGATCAAATGGGTGAGTTCCTGGGAGGTCACAGGATTAACCACAAGTGGTCCATGATGTGTGTTGGTTTATAGTGGGGCGGATGTTGCTCAGAAAGCATCGCCAGATCTGACATAATAGGTGACCTCATCAGTTTTCCCACTTACTGTGAATTTAATCAAGCAACATTCATTATGTGCTTAGTGGAGGCCAAATAAAAAGTCCTATGTGAAAAGATTTCAAATGTAAAAATAAAATAATCTCTTTCCTCAAGGAGCTTACATTCTACTTGTGTTAATAGAGGACTTCCATTTTCTTGATTATCTACCCATGGTTCGTAGCATAATAAACAAACAGACAGACAAACAAATAAATAAATAAATAAAAATACATTAAAAATAAATAAATAAAAGCTAGAAGGAAATTCAGAGGCCATCTAGCCCAACCCTGCACATTCTAATAAATGTTCAACAACTGACTCTCCAACAATTCAACAATATTTTTGAGTTTATTCTGCATGGCAAACATGTTCTCTATCACTTTCTTATGTCTAGATAGTCAGCAATAATTTAAGCTCTAATTTGTAATATTTCCTGATTTCCAAGATGTAAATAAATACAATGAAAAGTTAAGTCTCTAAGAACTGGCTTGAGCACACCTCTAAGTTCTATACATTCGGTTTTGCAAATGAGGTAACTGAGGCCCAAGGAATTTAAGTAACTTGTATAAAGCAGTTAGTAAACCTCATAGGTATGATTTAAACTCATATTCTCTGATGCCATGTATCCTTCCAATGAATCTTTAATTCAGATAATGAAATTGTGTTATCAAGCACACAAAAATTTTTAACACTAAAATGTATGTTAGGGTAGATATGTAGGCGTGGTAAGAGAGCAGGAGTATGGGAGAAGGTCCTGATATTTGACTGTCCACTATCAAGAGACAACTGATAGAAGGCCTATCCTGAAAGTTTTCTTAATTCTCATATCTCTTACATGCTGGACAATATTTTAGTTTAGTTATAGGCAATTATTTCCATAAGAACAGGCTAATCTTAGTGTTCCCTTCACTCTAACCAGTCTGTGCATTATATCTAGTGTTTAATAAACATTTGTTAAATGAAAGCATGAAATAAATAAGGAATTAATCGATGGATAAAAAAGTGACAGCTGGTTTTCTGGTGATAATGTGCATTATTGATGACCAAAAAGATTGGACCAGAACAAGCAACCACAGCTTCACAATATTCTTGATATTTTATTGAAAAATATATTGCAACAAGAGTCGGATGTGATTTCAGAAGACATCTAGTACAATTTACCTGGAGTGAATTCCTAGCCAGTAGTCATTCATTTAGCCCCTGCTTGAAGATATACAGTGATGCAGAATCCCACAACTTTATGAAGTAGGCCACTCTACCATAGAATCTTTTTTCCTTTATGGATGTAAAATTTTCTCTGAGACTTTCACTCTCACTGCTCCAAAACTAACAAGCCTAATTTCTCTTCCAGGTGGAAGCCCATGGAATATTAGAATATAGCAAGCAAGCTCCTCCCCCTATTTTTTAATATTCTTCTCTCTGACACATTTCCTATCCACAAACCACTCTTAACATAGCATGTTTTCTAGTCCCTCACCATCTAGGCACACTTCAGTATGCTTAAAGACAAATTATTTTTCCCAAAGGACAAAACATCTTTCCAAAAATATAATGCCTAGAACTAAACATAGTATTCAGATTCAGTGTCCATAGCAGGGTACATTGGTATAGTAAGCTTCCTTGTTCTAGCAATGTTTATGCTTCTATGGGCAGCTAAGAATTACCTTTTGGGACTGCCACAAAAAGTGGGATTTGCAGGACAAGTGAAACCTCCAGTTTCATTTGACTTATGTTCTTAAGTATTATTGAATTTTCAAAGCACTAAACTTGATTTATCATATATCTTAGCCACTTAATTTATACTAATGCTAATTATGATTTTTTTAGAAATATTTAATTATTATGTACTGCAGAAAGAACATGGGTCAATGGGTTTGCCCAAGATATTTTCCCAAACTCCATAGACCCACTGAGTAGTTTCAAATAGGTCACTACTCAAATCTGTCAATAGTCTCATAAAACATGCATATATTATATTAAGATGTGATTTTGTAATGAAACATGGTTAATATTCCTGAACACAGGTGGCGATCTTAATTCCTAGGTCATCTAAGTTAACTTTGATTTTTTAATCAAACTGCCAGGTCATATTTGTTGCAAATAAGACAGAATAGTTTGGTTTAATTAACAGCACAACATGAAATCATTATTTAAGGATAAGCTTTGACACAAGAAAATAATTTATGTCTAATATAAGAATGCTCATAGACTATCAGTTTACAGCTACAGTTTATTTTATTCTAATTAACTAAGACTTCCAGTAACATGCCCAATGACTTAAATAGATCTTCATTTTTTAAATATGAAGACATTTAAAATGTCAACAAAAAATCTCTCATGAAGCTCAATTTTCTTTAGACAATCTTCCTATTTAACATTCCACAGTAGTTAACTCTTTCCTTCCTACAGAAATATATATTTTGTCAGTGTTATTGAACTTTAGAAATAGTTTCTTTTTGAGAAAATATCTATTTTACTAGTAAAAAATCATTTTATTACAAAGAAGTGAAAAAAGAGAACAAGAAAAGGTTTCTTTAAAAATATATCTTCCATGAAAAATAATTTGACTAGTTTTATTAAATAAAAATTATTTCAAATTCTAATTAACCTTTAAATGATGTAAACATTTTAGCATTTTAATGCAATTAATTTTACACAATTTTATATGTTTTAGCTATAAAAATATCGTGAAAAAAGATAGGAAACCCCTGAGAAAAGCTTATGTAGCTAATAAAGTCTAGTTAGGATTGATTTTCAATAAAAAAAAATGATTTCCAGGAGAAGGGAGGAGAGGAAAGAAGAGGAGAGGAAATAGACTATGGAAATTATGTAGAGAAAAGTAATGACATCATAAAGGAAAGTGTTCATATATTTTGGGTTGGAGGCCAATTCCCTAACCATTATGCCATTCTTTTTACACTGAATAATATATATGGACAAATATTGGATTCCAACATTGGATCCTTCAGAATTCCTTCTATCTTCTTTTTGGTCTTTTATCCAGAGATATTTTCTTTTTTGAAGAAATGAAATTATAATTTTTTCTTTAAAATTACAATGTCCTTTCTTTTCAATAACAGAAGAGTAAGGGAGAAAAATGAGAGAGAATAAGAAATGGAGTGACTAACAGTATAGTGGTCTCTGTGTAATAGCCACTCCTGAAAAATTTTCTATAGTACCCTCAACTGTTGTCCTTTTAACTTTGTTCAGTTTCAGTCTTTTATATGGGTATATATGTAAAACAAATAAAATGTGGTCTGGAGGCTCATCTCCAGATTTACAAGCAATTATTACTAGAAAGAGAGAAGAGAAAGAGGGAGATATATTTCAATCTTACTAATTTAAGTTAAATTCAAATACCAGATTTCAGCCCAGCATGTGGACACCTCCATGCTGTGCTGTCTCTTGAAGCCCCCTCTCCTTCCTATGCTTCCCTTTTCTTTTTAAAGTTTTGCATGTATTTGCTTGCTTCTTACCATCTCCTGTTGTTTTTTTTTTTTTTTTTGCATTTTGTCCCACTCCCTTGGCCCTTTCTCTGCACCCATGTAGAAATTTTTGAGGGTTTGTGTTTCTTCTGCTGCTGTTTATTTTTTCCAGGCTTATTTTTCTTGTGGACTGGGATTTCTGAAAGCTGCTTGCTGATTCTGTCTCTTCTACTGGCTTGCAGGGTTTTGCCCTGAGACCAAGTCCACTGCATAGGAGAAGGCTTGACTTCTGGACCTCATTGCAGTCTGGTTCCAGGAACTTCAAGGGGTGGGTCTGAGGTGGTCTTTTGTTGGTAAAGCCCAGGTCCTAGGATCCCAAAGTTGGTCTTTGGTTCAGAATCTGGTGCTACTGCTCATGGTTGTTTTCCAACAACACTCCTCTGTATGTAGTTTTGCTTCTTGTTCCCCCTTATCCCATGAAAATCAACTCTCTCTGTAGACCTTTCAAGTTGTGCTCAAATGGGAGCACTTTCTTACTCTGTCTTGCTCTTGGAGTTTGACTCCTGTCATTCTGAAGTGCTTATTTATTTATTATATTTAATTAATTACTTGAGAATATTTTTCCATCGTTACATGATTCATGTTCTTTCCCTCCCCTTCTCCCTCCCATTTTGAAGTGCTTTTTTATTTTTACTTTTATTTTTATTATTTTTTTAGAAATATTTTTCCATGGTTATATGATTCATGTTCTTACTCTAAATGTTTAGCCATCTTATTGTCTCATCATTTGCAATTATCCTATGAAAATGCCAATAGCATTTTTTTTATTTTTAAAGTTTTCTTAAGCTTTTAAAGTCTTTAAATTATAACCAAGACTGTATTAAAATTAGTTTAATACAAAGAATATTAGATTTGTATCACAATATGTGGGATGAACTCGTGCATAAAACGGAAGCAAATAGCAGAGTGGATTAGAAACCAAAATCCTACCATATGTTGTCTACAAGAAACACATATGAGGCAGGTGGACATACACAAGTTTAAGTAAAAGGGCTTGAGCAAAATCTTTGGGCAAAAGAAGGGAGGAGTGGTTATTATGATTTCTGACAGAGCCAAAATAAAAATAGATATGATTAAAAAGACAGTGAAGGGGGCAGCGGGGTAGCTCAGTGGATTGAGAGCCAGGCCTAGAGACGGGAGGTCCTAGGTTCAAATCCAGCCTCAGACACTTCCCATCTGTGTGACCCTGGGCAAGTCACTTAACCCCCATTGCCTACCCTTACCACTCTTCCACCTATAAGTCAATACACAGAAGTTAAGGGTTTAAAATAAAAAAAAAAAAAAGTAAAAAAAAAAAGACAGGGAAGGTCATTACATCCTGATTAAAGGCAGTATTGACAATGAGGAAATAACAGTGCTCAATATGTATGCACCAAGTGGCATAGAATCCAAATTCATAAATACAGAGCTCAAGAAAGAAATAGATAGTAAAACCATAATAGTGGGAAATCTAAATATTTCTCTTTCAGATCTAGATAAATCAAACCAAAAAATAAATAAGAAAGAGTTAAAAGAGGTGAATGAAAAATTAGATTTAATTAATATGTGGAGAAAAATAAATAGGGACAAAAAAGAATACACCTTCTTTTCAGCTGCACATGGTACATTCACAAAGATTGACCATGTAATAGAGCATAGAAACATTGCAAAAAAATGCAAAAGAGCAGAAACAATGAATGTAATCTTCTCAAATCATAATGCAATAAAAATAATAATTAGTAAGGGCACCTGGACAGGCAAATCAAAAACTAATTGGAAATTAAATAATATGATTCTTCAAAACCAGCTAGTCAAAGAAGAAATCATAGAAACAATCAACAATTTCATTGAAGAGAATGACAATGATGAGACATCCTACCAAACTCTGTGGGATGCAGCCAAGGCAGTACTCAGAGGGAAATTTATATCCTTGAGTGCATATATTAACAAATTAGGTAGCACAGAGATTAATGAATTGGACATGCAACTTAAAAAACTAGAAAGCGAGCAAATTAAAAATCCCCAGATGAAAACTAAATTAGAAATACTAAAAATCAAGGGAGAAATTAATAAAATCAAAAGTAAAAGAACTATTGAATTAATAAATAAGACTAGAAGCAGGTATTTTGAAAAAAAAACAGATAAAATAGACAAAATACTGGTCAATCTAATTAAAAAAAGGAAAGAAGAAAACCAAATTGACAGTATCAAAGATGAAAAGGGTGACTTCACTTCTAATGGAGGGGAAATTAAGGCAATCATTAAAAACTATTTTGCCCAATTATATGGCAATAAATATAACAATTTAGGAGATATGGATGAATATTTACAAAAATATAAATTGCCTAGATTAACAGCAAAAGAAATAGAATACCTAAATAATCCCATATCAGAAAAAGAAATTGAACAGGCCATCAAAGAACTCCCTAAGAAAAATCGCCAGGGCCTGATGGATTCACAAGTGAATTCTATCAGACATTCAAAGAGCAACTAATCCCAATACTATACAAATTATTTAATATAATAAGCAAAGAAGGAGTCCTACCAAACTCCTTTTATGAGACAAATATGGTACTGATTCCAAAGCCAGATAGATCAAAAACAGAAAGAAAACTACAGGCCAATCTCCCTAATGAACATAGATGCAAAAATTTTAATTAGAATATTAGCAAAGAGACTCCAGCAAGTAATCAAGAGGATCACCCACCATGATCAGGTGGGATTTATACCAGGAATGCAAGGATTGTTCAACATTAGGAAAACCATCCACAAAATTGACCATATCAACAGTCTAACAAACAAAAATCACATGATTATCTCAATAGATGCTGAAAAAGCCTCTGATAAAATACAGCATCCATTCTTATTGAAAACACTGAAAAGTATAGGAATAGAAGGACCTTTCCTAAAAATAATAAACAGTATATACCTAAAACCATCAACAAGCATGATATGCAATGGGGATAAATTAGAAGCTTTCCCAATAAGATCAGGAGTGAAACAAGGATGCCCATTATCACCTCTGTTATTCAACATAGTACTAGAAACACTAGCATTAGCAATTAGAGAAGAAAAAGAAATTTTAGGTATCAAAATAAGCTTTGAGAAGACTAAGCTATCACTCTTTGCAGATGATATGATGGTCTACTTAAAAAATCCTAGAGTATCAACTAAGAAGCTTGTAGAAATAATCAACAACTTTAGCAAAGTTGCAGGATACAAAATAAATGCACATAAATCATCAACATTTCTATATATTTCCAACACATCACAGCAGCAAGAGGTAGAAAGGGAAACACCATTTAAAATCACCCTAGACAATATAAAATACTTAGGAATCTATCTACCAAAACAAACACAGCAATTATACAAAAAACAACTACAAAACACTTTCCAAACAAATAAAACTAGATCTAAACAATTGGAAAAACATTGATTGCTCATGGGTAGGACAGGCTAACATAATAAAAATGACCATTCTCTTCATTGAAATTGTTGATTGTTTCTATGATTTCTTCTTTGACAAATTGGTTTTGGAGAATCATATTGTTTAATTTCTAATTGGTTTTTGATTTGCCTGTCCAGGTGCCCTTACTAATTATTATTTTTATTGCATTATGATCTGAGAAGGTTACATTTATTATATCTGCTCTTTTGCATTTGTTTCAATGATTCTATGCTCTATTACATGGTCAATCTTTGTGAATGTACCATGTGCAGCTGAAAAGAAGGTGTATTCCTTTTTGTCCCTATTTATTTTTCTCCACATATCAATTAAATCTAATTTTTCTAGGACTTCATTCACCTCTCTTACCTCTTTCTTATTTATTTTTTGGTTTGATTTATCTAGATCTGAAAGAGGAATATTTAGATCTTCCACTATTATGGTTTACTATCTATTTCCTTCTTGAGCTCTGCCAGTTTATCCTTTATAAATTTGGATGCTATGCCACTTGGTGCATACATATTGAGCAGTGTTATTTCCTCATTGTTTATACTGCCTTTAATCAGGATGTAATGACCTTCCCTGTCTTTTTAATCATATCTATTTTTACATTGGCTTTGTCAGAAATCATAATAGGCACTCCTGCCTTCTTTTTCTCATTTGATGCCCAAAAGATTTTGCTCAAGCCCTTATCCTTAAACTTGTGTGTGTCTACCTGCCTCATATGTGTTTCTTGTAGACAACATATGGTAGTATTTAGGTTTCTAATCCACTCTGCTATTTGCTTCCGTTTTATGAGCGAGTTCATCCCATTTACATTCAGAGTTATAATTATCAGTTGTGCATTCACTGACATTTTTGTATCCTCCCCTAGACTCACCCCTTCTTCTTACACTATTTTCTTTTAAACTAGTGGTTTGCTTTGAGCCGTTATCCCTTATCCCCTCCTTTGATTGACTTCGCTTTCTGCCTGCCCCCTTTTTTATTATTATTTATTATTATTCCTGTTGACTCCTTAGGAGCATAGGGCCGCAACCATCTCATGCCAGTGGACTCTGTTCTGGGCAACTTCCCCCAGCTGGGCCCATGTCATTCCAACTGTTTTTGTTTCATTTTCCGCTGATCTTCGCCAGGTCTGTTTTGGTCTTCCGACTTTCCTCCTCCCTGTAGAGTTATTCCCCTCCTTTGGTTTTTAAAGGCCTAATGAATTCCCTCCCCCTTCTTCTCCCCTCCCTTTTTTGACCTCCCCACTCTCCTGCTACCTTTGGTTTATCCCTTCTGACTTTCTCAGTAGGGTCAGATAGAGATTTTTATCCCAATGGATAATATAGCTACTCTTCCCTCTCAGGGTTAATTACACTGAGAGTAAGGTTTGATTATTACCTCTTAATGCTCTCTTCCTCTCCTTCTTATAATAGTATTCATCCCCTCCCCTTCCCGTGTCCTCTTTGTGTGTAATAGAATATCCTATTTTTCTCATTCATTCAAGTTTCTCTTGGTGTCCCCTACTATTCACCCCCCTCTTTCCCACCCCCATATCATCTTAGACCATTTAGTATTCCAACCTCTCCCTTTGAATTATTCTTCTGATTACTATAATAGTGAATAGAGTTCACTACAGAGAATTATACATAGCATTTCTCCACATAGTAATATAGATAATTAGATCTTATTTAAGCCCCTAAAGAATCAAATTTAAAAAATTATAAGTTTTCTTTCTTTCCCCTCTGTTTCTTATTTACCTTTTCATGTTTCTCTTGATTTTTGTGGTTGGATATCAAACTTTCCGTTTAGTCCTGGTCTTTTCTGTGCAAATACCATAGCATTGTTGGGTTTGCACCCCAAAGAGATCATAGATAAACAGACTTGTACAAACATATTTATAGCTGCACTTTTTGTGGTGGCAAAGAACTGGAAAAGGAGGGTATGTCCTTCAATTGGGGAATAGCTGAACAAAGTGTGGTATATGCTGGTGATGGAATACTATTGAGCTCAAAGGAATAATAAACTGGAGGAATTCCGTGTGAACTGGAAAGACCTCCAGGAACTGATGCAGAGCGATAGGAGCAGAGCCAGAAAAACATTGTACACAGAGACTGATATACTGTGGTAAAATCGAATATAATGGACTTCTGAACCAGCAGAAAGCAATGACACAGGGCAGCTCTGAGGGATTTATGTTAAAGAACACTACCCACATTCAGAGGAAGAACTACAGGAGAGGAAACATATAAGAAAAACAAATGCTTGAACGCATGGGCTGAGGAGGACATGATTGGGGATGTAGACTCGAAACTAACACACCAATACAACTATCAACAATTTGTAAATAGGCCTTGAACAAGGACACATATTAAAACCAGTGGAAATGTGCGTCGGCTATGGGTGGGGGACAGCGGGGGGTGAAGGGGAAAGTAGGAGCTTGAATCATGTAACCATGTTAAAAATGAATATTAACAAATGATTTAAAAAAAATAAATAAGCTGTGAAAAAAATGACCATTCTACCCAAATTAATTTACCTGTTTAGCGCCATACCTATCAAACTACAAAAAAAACTTCTTTACTGAATTAGGGAAAACTATAACAAAGCTCATTTGGAATAACAAAAGATCAAGAATATCAAGGGAAATAATGAAAAAAAATGTGAAGGAACAGGGCCTAGCAGTACCAGATATTAAACTATACTATAAGGCAGCAGTCATCAAAACAATATGGTACTGCCTAAGAGACAGAAGGGAGGATCAGTGGAATAGACTTGGGGTAAGTGACATCAGCAAGACAGTGTATGATAAACCCAAAGAGCCCAACTTCTGGGACATGAATCCACTATTTGACAAAAACTGCTGGGAAATTTGGAAAACAATATGGGAGAGATTAGGTTTAGATCAACATCTCACACCCTACACCAAGATAAATTCAGAATGAGTGAATGACTTGAATATAAAGAGGGAAACTATAAATAAGTTAAGTGAACACAGAATAGTATACTTGTCAGATCTCTGAGAAAGGAAAGATTTTAAAACCAAGAAAGAGTTAGAGAAAATTATAAAATGTAAATTAAATGATTTTGATTATATTGAACTAAAAAGCTTTTGTACAAATAAAAACAATATGGCCAAAACAAAAAACTCTGACAGGGGTCTAATTACTCAAATATACAAGGAGTTAAATAAATTGTATAAAAAAATCAAGCCATTCCCAATTGATAAATGGGCAGGAGACATGAATAGGCAATTTTCAGGTAAAGAAATCAAAAGTATCAATAAGCACATGAGAAAGTGTTCTAAATCTCTAATAATTAGAGAAATGCAAATCAAAACAACTCTGAGGTATCACCTCACACCTAGCAGATTGGCTAAAATGAAAGAAGGGGAGAGTAATGAATGCTGGATTGGATGTGGCAAACCTGGGACATTAATGCATTGCTGGTGGAATTGTGAACTGATCCAACCATTCTGCTTGGCAATTTAGAACTATGCTCAAAAGGCTATAAAAGAACGCCTGCCCTTTGATCCAGCCATACCTTTGTTGGCTTTGTACCCCAAAGAGATCATAGATAAACAGATTTGTACAAAAATATTTATTGCTGCACTTTTTGTGGTGGCAAAAAAACTTTGAAAGGAGGGTATGCCCTTCAATTGGAGAATGGCTGAATAAATTGTGGTATATGCTGGTGATGGAATACTATTGTGCTCAAAGGAATAATAAACTGGAGGAATTCCATGTGAACTGGAAAGTCCTCCAGGAATTGATGCAGAGCGAAAGTAGCAGAGCCAGAAGAACACTGTACACAGAGACTGATATACTATGGTAAAATCGAATGTAATGGACTTCTGTACCAGCAGCAATGCAATGACACAGGACAGTTCTGAGGAACTTATGGAAAAGAACGCTATCCACATTCAGAGGAAGAACTGCAGGAGAGGAAACAAAGAAGAAAAACAACTACTTGAAAACATGGGTTGAGGCGGACATGATTGGGGATGTAGACTCGAAACTACCACACCAATGCAACTAACAACAATTTGGAAATAGGTATTGATCAATGACGCATGTTAAAACCAGTGGAAATGTGCGTGGGCCATGTTTGGGGGGATTGCAGGGGATGAAGGGGAAAGTAGGAGTATGAATCATGTAACCATGTTAAAATATTATACTAAAAATAAAGTAAATCTCTCATAGATGTCATTTTACCCAAGTAAAGATTAATGGACTCTTTTATTACACATGGTAAAGAGGACCTATAATTTCTCTGCAAAGATTAATATTAAGATACATGTTAAATAAGCAATATTAGTGAAAAAATTAGAAATACTAAGACTTGATGATGTTTTCTTAGACTTAGTTTTACAGAACGGCCACAAATATATATAAGCAGAGAAATTTTTCTCACTAAGAAAATATATATACACACATTTATATACATATATGTACATATGTGTGTATCTATACACATATATACATCATGCACACATATATTTGTATGCACATCCATATATATATTCATAAAAATTAATTTACCACACATAAAAATGTGTATTTCATTACAAGATCTGGGTGTCATGTTAATTTGTCATTTGGAAAAAAAACACCAGTATTCTTTTGACACTGTTGTATGATTGTAAATTATGGAATGCTGTAGTCTTTGAAGAATTGAATTTGAATATTATTATTCTAAAAGACAGCAAAGAGGAAGAAAGTATGCTGGAACAAGAAGCAATATATTATCATTCTAGAATTATTCAGAATAAATGGTATATATCGGTTGTCATCAAGATGAGTTGGCTAATAGGTGGAAGAACCTGGAATTACTTAATGTTCTTACTTTTTCAACAGTATCATGTTGCCTCTGGATGGAGTCCAAGTAAGAACTGCCTCATATAAAATTTCACTCTTCAGAGAATAACAATAATATAGTGATTTTTTATTGTATAAAATTCATCTCAATTTTGACTGTGGTCTAGTCTCTAAAAATACTTGTAGAAACACATTTTACTCTTGGCATTCATTAATTTTAATTTTCATGCTTATTCCTCCAAAGCCCTATAGTTAGAATATCATAAACTTTAATTTATATATATATATATATACATATATATGTGTGTATACATATATATACATACACATAAGTGCATGCAACCTTTGTACATACATATTTTGAGTACATATGTATTTCTTCCAGAGATATATTTTTCTTTTTTTAATTTTTCCAAATATTACATGTTAATACCATTTTAAATATTTGTTTTATAATATTTTGCAATCCATTTTTCTTCTTTCCTCTTAGCCTTCCACTCTCCTCAAGAAGGCAGGTAATATGATATGGGTTGAATATATATTATTTTATAATACATATTTCCATGTTCCTCATGTTGTGAAACAAGAAACATTTCACTAATGAAAAATTCATGGAGGAAATAAAGTGAAGAATGATATATTCAATTTATATTGGAATTCCATCTGTTCCTTATATGGCAGCAGATATCCTTTTTCACCATGAGTCCCTCAGAGTTGTTCTGGATTGTTGTCTTGTTGATAGTGAAGTAATTTACTATTAATCATCAAATGCTATTATTGCTACTATGTTCAAGGTTCTCCTGGTTCTTCTGCTCACTTCATTTTGCATCATTTCATATGCATTTTTTCAGGGTTTTTGTGATCATTTTGTTTTTCATTTCTTACGGCACTATAGTGTTACAATCATAAACCACAACTTGTCCAGTCATTCCCCAATTGATGGATCCTCACAAAGGTTTGAATTTTTCTAACTTTTTTTCTACTTCAGAAGCAACCTTCCTGCTGATATACTTGGACTTTAGTGCCTCTTTTTCCAGTGGACCAATTTTGCTATTTAAGCTGTTATTATTTTTTGCATTAGTTTCTTTTCTTTTTCCCATTTTCTTTGACCTCTTGTTTGATTTTTGCATTCCTTTTTGAATTCTTCCAGTGCTTCAGACCAGTTTCCATTTTCTTTGAAATTATGCATGTGGTTGCTTATGTGTCCCCCTCCCCTATTGACTCTGCTTTGCTCTTTGCTGTCATAGAAATTCTAAGGTGAGGTATTTCTTTTGCTGTTTGTAGATTTTCTCAGTCTTTTTTTTTGCCTGGGCACCAGAAATTCTGAAAGCTGCTGATTCTATAACTTCTACTGATGGCTTGCAGGACTTGGTACTGTGAGCTATTTTATCCTGGGGCTAGGTCTTTACCACACTGCAGGCTTGAAAGGGCCAAGCAGTTTGAACTTCTAGGTCACACAGTGGGCTAAAACCAGATCCTGGCATTTCAAGGGTGTCTGGGGGTGTGTGTTGCTCTGTTGTTGGTATAGACAGGGTGCTGGGAACCTGAAGCTGGCCTATGCTTAGGCTCTGTACCTGGCACAATAAGAGGGCGAATGATCAGCCAGCACTCTTCTGTGTGCAGATTTACTTCCAGTTCTCCCTTATCCCATGAAAATTGACTCTCTCCACCTATCTTTCAAGTTGTATTCAGCAGGAGAGCCCCTCACTCCATCATGCTGTTGGTTTTTGATTCCTGTAGTTATGAAGGGCTTTCTAAAGATTGATTTGGAAGGATAGAGCGGTTTCAGCTTTTACTGCTACTAAGCCACATCTGGGCTCCACCTTCCCAATATACTTGGAATATTCATTTATTCTTATTTTCCTCAATGCAATTTCCATTCTTCTGAAAGTATATCCTATAATGTGATGTTAGAATACACAGATGGTGGCTCCATTATTATTATTTTAAAAATTACAGATATTATAATCCTTTATTATTTTGTTCTTCTTCAGCTAAGCAGCTAAGTCCCCTTCCATAGATAACTAAAGCCCTCCCATATCAATAATTTTTGGATGTCCTTAAAATTGTCTTGCATGGTCAGATCTCTCTTACCAAACTTTTTGTAATCTAATTTTTTCCTGCTGCTTCCTACTATTTTATGAAATAATACTTCTCAAAATCTTTCACAATATTTTAGTATAAGATTTTTAAGAATGTATAGTCAAAACTAATACTACTCTTACCTGTCTTTGCTTGAAAATTTGGTCAAATGTTTGCCAACCAAAGTTTTTAAGGTTTTTCAGACTCCTCTTAAACATCGTTGTTTTATATTGGTTAAATTCTAAAATGAAATATGATTGGTTTCCAAATTTTTTATCATTACTAACTTGTTCAAAAAGGTCATATAGTTGCATTTTAATTGAATATCATATCTTTTTACACATTTATTTTTCTTCTATTTTATGTTAGTTTTTTGTCTTTAAGTTAAAACTTAACTTTTTTCTATTTTATAGATAAAGCTAATTTTAAGAGGTTTGTCATATCAGTAAAGAATTATTTCCCATATGGTAAAAAAAAATCATCTTTGTCATATTATTTGGTAGCCCAGCTATTCATAGATTTCCATTTCAGTGCTTAAGGAAAATATTCATCTGTTTGTGTAATATGTTTATATTAAATGCATCTCTGCTTTTCTTTTCTCTTGCACCATATTTTCTACTTTTCCATCTATTATTAAATTTCACTGAAATTACCAGTTTTAAAAGTATTTTTAATTTTTGTTTGAAAGGTCTTATCAAGCTCTTGGTTAAATTTCACTACCACTTGAACATCTGCAACAAATGTTTATACATAAGCTGCAATTATGTTCATGTTAGTCTTTTTGCAAATAATTGTTTTGAGCACTGCAATGAAAAATGAGTGAAAACAAAGGACAAAATGGAAATTAAGTAATCACATCCAGAGTAAATGGTTCAAAGAATAAATTATAGGAAAAATAAGTTGAATATGACAATGAAAAACATGTAAAAACCTACAGAATGAAACTAGTCTTTCTGAGAGATAAAAATTACATATTTTAACACAAAAAATAGAAATAGAAAATGGGAAAAAGATGAATAAACATAGTATGCAATTAAAATGATTAGAAAAGTCAACATGAAAATCAGATAAGACATAAAGGTTACTTCATCAAAAGATCATTTTTCTTGAAAACTGGAGGACAAGGACAAGTGTGGTGGCCTATGCTAAAATCACTAATACCTGGGGCTAGGGTATCTCTTGAGCTGAAGACTCTGAAGCTGTAATATGTTAATTTATTTGGTATCAGTATGGTGAATTCCAAAGGGTAAGGAGTTGCTTACCAGGTTGCTAAGGAAGAATGAACAAGGCCAATTTAGGAACAGAGAAGGTAGAGTGTCTTTACCAATCATATCCAGGTTAGAATACTTTCAGCCTTATATAACAAAAAACCTGAGATTCATGTCAAGTGGATGAGTATCCTTTAAAAGGATCCTTTTAAGGAAAGTATAGAAATATATCATAAAGAAATACAGCATGATCAGGCTAGATTTACATCAAGAATGCAAAGTTTCTTTAATATTAGGAAAATTCTTAGCATCATTGACCATATCCATAAAAAAATCACGCAATATATTTCAATAGGTTATTTTGATAGATACAGATTTTTAAAAAATACAATACCCATTCTTATAAAAAAAACAACAAAATTGGAAAGCAGAGTAATAAATGAAACTTCACTTTAAATGATAGTTAGTACCTACCTAAAATCATGGTCAAAATATAATCTATAATGAGGATAATCTAGTAGACTGAGGAGAGAATGTGTATTACAAGCATGAATATTCATTATTTTACACTAAATGATAATTATAAAATGAAAATATGAAATAAAGCAATTTGTGACTTTGATTTAAGTATTGACACTATATTTTCATTGTAGGAGAAATTTGGTAGGACACCTTTATTTTTTTTTTCTTTTTGAATTTAAGTAGTATTATAATGAATGGCTCTTTAAATGTTTGGTAGAATTCATTTGTAAATTCATTTTCTAGATTTTTTTAATGGGGAGATAATTTATGGATTATTCATTACAGTTTTGTTTGCTGATCTAATATTTTGGGAAATTTATATTTATGTGAATATTCATCTCTTCATTTACATCATCTATTTTATTGACATATAGCCAACTATATTATTATTGCTAAGAATTGTTTTTACTTCATCTTCATTGTAAATTCATCTTTAAAATTCTTTTCATAGAGTTAATTTGGATTTCTTCCTTAATTTTAATTAAATTAGATAAAAAAGAAGTTTTTTAAAAGAAAATCTTCAGATTTATTTATCATTTCTGTATTTTTTACTTTAAATTTTGTTTCTTCTTTGATTTTTCAGGATCCATATTTTGCTTTTTAATTATGTTTTTAATTTGTTGGTTTTCTAGTTTGAAGTGTTTTTTTTTCAAAGCTGTATGTTGGATTTGTTGATCTGCTTTTTATCTCAGTTATTGGTGTAAGTGTTTATAGAGAAATATTTCCCCATAAGAAATATTCTGGCTGTCCTTGGAAATGTTGATTTGTATTATCATTGTCATATTTAATGAAAGTATTGGTTGCTTCTATGCTTTATTCCCTGGCTTATCTCTTCTTTGGAATTAACTCAGTCTCTAATGAAATAAAGACTTTTGCCAAATGCAATTTTTATTACAGTATAATCCCCAAAGGGACACATTTAATAATTCTTTTCTGTATTTATTTGTAAGATTTTTATGCCCTGATATATCGTCAATTTTTGGAAGGTAAAATGTACAGTTGAGAAAAAGGTATACTCCTTTCTATTTCCATTCGATTTTATCCAGATGTCTATCACAGATAACACTTTTTAAAATTCTTTTCATTTCTTTTCCTCTTTCTTGCTTATTTCATGTTTTGATTTATCTAGTCCTGAGAGTGGTAAATTGAGGTTGCCTACTCTATAGTTTCAGTGTTTATTTCCTCCTGTAAGTCATTTAATTTTTGATTTAAAATTTTGGATGTTATGGCATTTAGTGCACACATATCTAGTATTTATATTACTTCATTGTCTATGGTAACTTTTAGCAATTTGTGTTTTTCCTGCTTATTTCTTTTAATTGGGTCTATTTTACTCCTTGGACTGAGATCTTAATTGAATCTACTCTTTGCTTTTTCTGCTTCAAGTAAAGCAGTATAGTTTTTTTCTAGTACTTTATTTTACTTCTAAATGTTTCTGTTTCAAATAAGTTATTTTTTTTTTGTAAATAATATGCTTTTGGATACTGGTTTCTGATCCATTCTACTCCTTTTCATTTTTTTTTCATTTTATGGGTGAATTCATCCCATTTACATTCTCAGTTATGATTGCTACTGGTGTAATTCCTTTAATCCTCTTCTTTTATGTCCTCCACCATTTTCCTAGTGATCACTGCCTATTTTAATCTACTGGCCTTCATATCTTTTGCACACACAATTATCTTAACTTATTCCTCTATTATTTTCCTTTTGGATAAGATGAATTTATGCACCTATCTGTGTGTACACATACTCCTTGCAGAGCTCATATGAGAATGCAGTTCAAAGGCTGATTGCTCCGCACCACTGTGCTATCCATTTTTGGAATTTTGGTTTGTATGCTCTGTTTTTATAAGTTTATTTTCTTCTCCTTTCTCCATTATCCAAGCATAAATAGAATGATACTCATACTCTCTGTTTTTTAAGACCTCCCTTTGGTTCTTGGGAATATTAAATTTCTGAGGTGGTACATATATAATTCCTTCACATAAGAATGTGAATAGTTTAGCCTTGTTTAGTCCATTATAATTTTTCAGTCATGTTTACTTTTTTTATGCTTCTCTTTAGTATTATGATTAATGTCTCTCAGTCTTGTCTTTTCATTAAGATTGCTTTAATGTCCTCTTTTTAATTAGTGATCCATTTTCTCTCTTGAAAATTATACTTTTACTGAGAAAGATATTCCTGATTGTATTTTCAGATCCCTTCTCTTCTCGAATATCACATTCCAATTCTCCTATCCATCATGTAGATGGCTACTAAATCTTATGTGACTCCATACCCTTCAATTTTTTCTCTGTTTGTTTCATTATTTTCTCCTTAACCTGAAAACTCTAGCTTACAGTTATAATATTCCTAGGGGTTTCCATTTGGTAATTTGTTTTAGGAGGTGACTAGTAGATTCAATTTCCATTTTGCTTCCTGATCCTAAGAAATTTGGGCAGTTGTCCTATATAGTTTCTTTAAATATCATACCTAGGAGCTTTGTGTGTGTGTGTGTGTGTGTGTGTGTGTGTGTGTGTGTGTGTGTGTGTTTATGTGTCAGGCCTATTCTAGACAATGGGCATATAAAAATTAAAAATGAAATAGTCCTCTTAAGAAGCAAACATTCTGTTAGGTGAGATATAACGAGGGAAAAGAAAGCATAGTACTATGTAATTAAGGAATGAACTAACATTTTGAGGAATCAGAAGCTGAATAACTTTTGTATTTTTTCAATCATCCTTTTCTTAGTGTACAATAAACTTTCATACATAACTGTGTTAAGCCATTCTCTCATTCATTTTTAAAATTTTTTTCTTAAAACCCTACCTTCTGTCTTGGAACCAATACTTTGTATTGGCTCCAAGGCAGAAGAGTGGTAAGGGTGGGCAATGGGGGTCAAGTGACTTGCCCAGGGTCACACATCTGGGAAGTGTCTGAGGCCAGATTTGAACCTAGGATCTCCCATCTCAACACCTGGCTCTCAATCCACTGAGCTACCCCCTTTCTCTCATTCAGTAGAAAGTTGTTTTATTTACAGATGTTCCTATTTCAAAGAGTAGTTCTCTGAATATATATGTATGTGACCTTTTTTTCCTTTCTGCCTCTGGTATCCTTACAATTTATATCTAAATCAAGATATCAGGATCAGAAGTTAGGGATATTTTAGTCATTTTTTTTTCATTTTTCCTAATAGTGTTACAGAATTATTAGGGATAATCATAAACAATGTAGTAATGCTTAGCACAATGCCTGGCACATAGAGGTTGCTCAATAAATGTGTATTGATTAATTAACATTTCACTCTTTTCATAGATTCTTTCTAATGCTGACTTTGACCACTGCCATATCTCTGCATGTGAAGTGACACCTCAAAGTTGCTTTAATTTTTATATTTCTTATAGTTAGATTATGGAGAAATCTTTCTCATGATGTTTAGTTTTAAAAACTTTTTTTGAGACTATTCTGTACATAGATTGTGAAGACTATTTTTTTTGTTTTATACATTTATGAAAATTCCTAAAGTGTCAGATTTTTATCAAAGATATTGAATCTTCATTCAGGTTAGATCCACCAACTGCGAGTGTCCCAAAAAACTCTGTTCTGGACCTTCTTCTCTTTTCCCATACAATGATTTAACTTGTCGATTTCATCAGCTTCCATGGACTAAATTATCATTTCTATGCTGATGTTTATAAAATCTACTCATCTAATCCTATTCTCTCTCATAACTTCCAGAGTAGCACATCCAACTACTTATTGGTCATCTCAAACCATATGCCCTATAGATATTTTAAAAACAAAATGTCAAAAACTGAAATCTTTATCATTTTCTTCAAACTCTTTTTTCACACTTTCTCATTACTGTTGTGGGAATTAATATCTTCCCACTTACTCAAGCTCACAACTTACTATTCTTCACAACGACTCTTTTATTCCCCCACCCAAAGTTAATCTGTCACCTAGTTCTATTGATTTTACTTTCATGACACCTATGAATATCTTCCCTTCTTTTCTCTGACATTCTCACTTCATTAATGCAGATCTCATCACCTAACTCCTAGACTGTTGCAATACTCTGCTAGCTGGGCTCCCTGAATTGAGTTCCTTCTCATTCTAGTCTATCCTTTGCTGAGCTGTCAACTAATCCTTCCTAAAGCATATGTTTTACAATGTCACCTTATAATAAATAAACTCTTTCAGCTGATTTTCCTTGCACAAGACTGTCCATCTCCTAACTCATATTTTCACTGACTTTGCCCCATGCCTGAAATTCTTTCCCTCTTTATTTCTTCTTCTGATTTCCTTGGCTTTCTTGAATCCCCAACTGAACACTCTGCCTGCCTTTATGGAATTTCCAGCTAAAATACCTTCTATACAGTGATTTTTTCCTAATCCCACACAATTTTACTCCTTTCCTTCTGTTGATTCTCTCCAGTTTATCCTGTTGGCATATATTGTTTAAATGTCATCTGCCCTTCACTCTGAGCTCCTTGATGGTAGGGAATTTCATTTTTCTTTATATCCTTTGTGTTTATATTTATTCCTGAAACATAGTAGAATTTTAGTAAATATTTTATTACTGAGTTTTTTTTCTATTTGACAGATTTCTTCCTTATCCTATTTACATTGATTTTGTTGGTATAAAAGCTTTTTTCAGTTTCATGTCTGATTTTTTCCTTTGTGATATCTGTCTCTAAACTCCTTTCTTCTTAAACATAACTATAAAATGTTCCTGATATCAATCTCTTATATTTTTATGAGATTATGTTTTTATGGTAGGCATACTAGGTGGAGCAGTGGAGAGAGAACCAGGCCTGGAGTTAGGAAGACCTGAGCTCAAAACAAGCCTCAGACACTTAGTAGATGTATGTCCCTAGGTAAGTCACTTAACCCTTTTTGCCTCAGTTTCCTCATCTATAAAATGATCTAGAAAAAAGAAATAGAAAACCATTCCAATATCTCTGGCAACAAACTCCCCATATGGGTTAAGAAGCATCAATCATGATTAAAATAAATTGTGACAGACTTTTCATTATGTGACTTCATTTTAAACTTATTGTATAATATAATATTTTGATGTTAAACTACTTTCTACCCAATTGCTATCTGGCTTTCAGAACAGTTCTTAGCAAAAGGAAAGTCTTTTAGAAGGAGAAATATTGATCATTTCAGGGATGATATAGACAACAAAATAATATATATATATATAAATACAGACACACACATATATATATACGTATATATATATATATATATATAATTTTGATTTCACACAAAACCAAAAGTGGGAAAACTTTACATTATATATCATGAATAAAAGTCTACCAACCAATGTTTGCAGAGAATTGTTGTTCATTTTCCAAAAGCTAAGGGGTCAAAGCAGATGAATAGTTTTCAAAATAAGAATTACATTGTAATATTAGTCATAAAAGGATGTTTAAAATAACTCATACTAAGATGAAAATTAAAATAACTCAATATATTGTCAGTGAATCCTCAAATTGATTCAGTCATTCTATATATTAATTTTGGACTTATGTAAGAAAAGTTGCTCAACTTCTGATTGATCCAAAAACCCCATTAGGCATGTACCCTTAAGAGATGAACCTTTCTCCAAAAAAAAGATCAAATATGTTAAAATTTTCCAACAGACACTTATGGTGAAAGCAAAAAACTAGAAGTTGCTTTTTTTTTAACTGAGGAATGCTAGGAAACAAGACCATATCTTTTGTAATATATAAATGTGACATAGTATTGTGCAGTAAGAAACAATACCTATCAGGAATTAAAGACCTGCATGAACTGTGTTCAAGTAAAATAACCAGAAGCAAAGAAGTGATATACATAGTAATTACCGGAAGAAAAACAAAAAAGGTCACTGAAAGAAAGAAAAAACTAAGTATATTTGGATATATAAAAATCAGCTTTATGTATTTAAATAGCTACAAAGTTTTCCTAGAAAAATGACATAAAACTCTTAACAGTTTTTTCTTCATTGTTTTGTAATCTCCCAATTCTTCTATTTATTTGTTCGTTCTTCCTCTATGCTCTTTTACTTCTGCCCTCATCTGAGGACGTTCCCACAGTTTTAGTTTTTAGTCCTCAGTAGTTAGTTTTTTTTTTCTTTATCTTCTTTGGAGGTTCCAATTATTCTTTTGCTTTCAAATGTTTCCTTATATGGATGACTCCCAGGTCTATCTATATTTGTAGCCTTAAATTTCTTTCTTAGGTAGAGGTCCAAGCCATTAGCTACAGAATGGATTTCCCACCTTTACATCAAAATTTATTATGTCTAAGACAAGTCTTATCTCCCCTTAAGTTCCTCAACCTGACTTATCTATAACATGAATGTGTTACTTGTAATAATACCTCACAGAGTTGTCATCAGGACATTTTGTAGATCTTATAGTCATACAAATGTGAGTGAGTGGTTGTTATAATGAAACAACTCTGAATTCCTAAAGCATTTTGCAAATGAGAAAACAAATTTAGAGAATTTGAGTGGCATATCACAAAACTAGTGACAGATAAAATTAGGATGGAGTCTTTAAAATTCCACTTCTCCATCTTTTTCATTTTACCACAACCTTTTAAAGATGGGTAGAAATTTATAAAAATCCTGAAAATGTAGTAAAGAAAGGTGGGGTGCTATGTCCTGGATAAGTGGACTCAGGTCTTATTTCTGACATCACCAGAGTTAACAAGGGCCAGACAATTTCATCATTCTGTGTATCTATTTTCTCACCTCTAAAGTTGATTAAAGTAGCCAGGGCAAATATTGGTCATTTTTTTTCTTTGTGAATTCATGTTCTTTGGAGATAAATGCTCTATAAAGACAAGCAACCATGACCTCCATCTGTTTTTGCTGATCCTAGAAAACTAGTTAATTTCTTTTTAGGGTTCAAAGTCTAAGCTAGTGACAGGAACAGCAAAAATACATGAGTCACCGTTATCAAGACTTCATCCACATCTGACTTGCAGTCTTCTAGGGCATCCTAAACATATTACTATGCATATGGAAATCTGAGGATTTGAGTAACAGACTTTGCAACAAAAAGGTTTCTTTTCAGCTTATGAAAAATACAGCACTCTTCCTTATAACCACTTGCCACCTCACTGTCCCATTACCAAAAAAATGGTCTATTTATCACTTGTGTTTGTTACTTTAGTACCATTTCAATTTCCTCTTTCAGATGTATAACAGGATCTAGTACTGTTGTAAAAAAATGCCCAAAATTATTTTCTTAAAATTAGATCCTTTTGAATACCAAGTATTAACAGTCTGGATTTTTTTAATAAAGTTTCTTGACACTTTTTTTTAACGAATTTATATTTCTTTTATGTCATATTACTAGGAAAATGAATTCCATTCTTAAGGTATTTAATGTGATTCTACAAAGTTTATTTAAATGAACAAATAAAAGGCTTTGCAATATTTTCCAAAGCAGTTTCTCACTTCATCCCAAAAGAGCTGAACAATTCTGTGAGGTAAGTAGGGCAGATATTATCATTTAAATTATGCAAATTAGGAAATTGAATTCTAGAGAGCTTAGATCACTTGCTAGATGGCACACAAATAGTAGCAGACATGGAATGAGAAATTTTCTGGTTCTCCTTGATCTTACTAATTTAGACCCAAGCACCAGTGACCTTGAATCCTTTGGCTAAAATTGTGGAATGTCATTTAAAGACAAACAATATGTCATCGTGGATAGAGTCCTGGGCATGGAGTCAAAAAACTCCGAGTTCACATCTCACCTCTGATGCTTGGAGCTTCTAAGAACCTTAGTCAGTCTCTTGACCTCTACCTGCATCTGAGAACAATAATGTTGATTCTTTGAATTTAGGGATGAAGAAAGGCATCATTAGATGGGAATAGTTGCAAAGACTTGAACACACTGGTATGAGTGGTTGAAGGAGAAAGAGTTCACCTTTGGAGATGAGCTAAAATCTTTTAAACCCAAGCTAAAGTATTGTGAATGGGAATTTAAAAATCAAAACGAAACTTAAAGTCCTTCATTATACCTGGGGCTGCATAGATTCAGTGTCATTTGGCAAGAAAGAAGTATGTATATGGACATCTAGAATCAGCTGAGTCATTAGGAAGCTAGAGATTCTAAAAAGGCAGAGAATACTTGGGATATCCCAAACATGAGAAACAAGCTACACAAAAACATATACTTAGAAGATGAACTGTTGAGTTCAGGGCCAAAATACCCTTAACATAGAATTTCTAAAGATTGTAATGAAGAATAAATCTGGAAGGTAACCTGGGGCAAGATTGTGAAAGACTCTTAATTCACAGTCTCTGGACTTTCCATTTTCTTCTCTAGATCATACTGATCAGGTTTACAAATTAGCAATATCATTCTGGCCTTTAGGAAGTGAATGGGTTTGAGTGATGGGATATTAGACTCCAAGAGTGTAGTTAGGAGATGATATCAGTAATCCAGATGAAAGGAAATTAGAGCTCAACCTGGAGTGTTGGTCATAGCAATGTGTAGCTGAGAAAGATGTTATGAAGGTTAAATAAATTTAATATGCTTAAAATTTATGGTATTTTAATTTTTACCTAATGATCTTAGATTAAAATAATTGTATTAATAATCAAGTATATAATTACATAATGAATCATGCAATTATATAATTGATTATTAATAAACATTGAATTATTAATCATTAATTGCTAATTAATGATTAATAAAATAAGTTGAAAAAATAATGAGTTATAGGATTACATAATAAATTAATAAATAATCAATAATCCAATGATCCCACCCTCTTAAACCAAGCAAATTCAGGTTTAGCCCACTTATGCATAAGTGAAGATCAGGATTATATCCTCTTCCCTAACCTTCTGCCCAAGTTTTCTCTTATTGAAGCTAAGCATTATCAGTTAGTTCAAAAGATCCTCATAAGGTATGGTTTAGATTTTTGTCACCATATTGGTTGCCCCTTTCATGGATAAATAGCTGGGTTGCCAAGAGGTGAGACACAGGATTTAGAAGCCACAAGACCTGACTTCAATTGCTCTCTGAGACATTTTCTATCTGTATAACTCTATTCGGGTCACTTAACTTCTTTAAACTTTAATTTCTTCTTTTGTAGAATGGGAATAGTAGTTATAGCTAACTTCCAATGTCATTACTAGAATAGCATAAGATTATATTTTAAAGTACTTTATAAACATTAAAAGCAGCAGCTAAATGGTACAGTGAATAGAATGCTAGGCCTGGAGTCAGGAAGACATATATTTTTTCTTTTTTTATTTAGAATATTTTTCCATGGTTACATGATTCATGATCCCCCCTCCTGCTTTCTTCTCCCTGCTCCTGAAGCTGACAAGCAGTTCCACTGTGTTATACTTGTATCATTGTTCAAAACTGATTTCCATGTTATTCACATTTGCAAAGACTCATCTTCTTGATTTTAAATATGACCTCAGACACTTACTAGCTCTCTGACTCTAGGCAAGTCACATTTCCCTTTTGCCTCAGTTCCTCATCTGTAAAATGAGCTGTAGAAAGAAATAGAAACCACTTCAGTAACTTTGCCACAAAAAACAAAAAAACCCTAAGGTCATCGAGAGTCATACACAACTGAAAAAATTAAAATGGAACCAAAAAAATTAAAATACTATATAAATACTAGCTATTATTATTATGCTACAGCTTGTCTAGTTCTGCTCCAATTAGGGTGCCCAAAAGTGAATACAACATTACAAATGTGGTCTGCGCAGGACAGAGCATAATGTAGCTCTGACCTTTGGCATTCTGAATTCTGTGTCTTCATTAAAGTAGATAAAGACTGCATCAGCCTTACTGTCTTGCAGGTGTCAGAGTTGTCTCCTGTTGGACTAAAATCCTAGGTTTTCCTTCCTCTGACTTATTTTCTAGTTCTGTTTCTCTAGGATTGACATTTGGAATTTAAGGAGGTTACATTTTCCTTAATCACTTCATTTTGTTAGATCCAGCTTAACGTTCCATTCTAGCTGTCAGCACTTTGGGATCTAGTTCTGTCCCTCAAGGTATCGATTCCCAGTTCTGTGGCTCAGAATATCTGTCCTAGCTTTATGTTATCTCTAAATTTGATGACGTAGGGCAGTGGAGAGCCAAGTACAGATCCAGTGCACACTTCACTGGAGACCGATCTTTTCAGCACTATCCTTTAGATCTAATTTTTCAGTCAGTTTAAACCCACCTGTATGCTATAACACAACCTTACATCTTTTCTCCTTATTTCCAATGGGAGATGCACCAAAGGGTGTCAAACTCTACTGGTTGTATTCCACATCATTATCCTTATCTGCTCATCCAGAAATGCTTTCAAAAGAGACTATGACGTTGGTATAGTATTATCTATAATACAAGATACAGGGCAGCTAGGTGGCACAGTGGATAGAATGCCTAGCCTGGAGTCAGGAAGGGTCATCTTCCTGAGTTCAAATCCTGCCTCAGACACTAGCTGTGTGACCTTGGATAAGTCACTTATTCCTGTTTGCCTTAGTTTCTCCTCTATAAAAATAAGCTGGAGAAGGAAATGATAAACCATTTCAGTATCTTTGCCAAGAAAACCCCAAGTGGGATCACAAAGAGTAGGACACAAATTACAATTCTTGTTGATTCCATGTTGTCTCTCAGTGATCTCTGCTTCTTTTGAACGCTTCATTTACATCTACTTCAGGGAAAGTAACCATAAGGGAATTACAAAGAAGGGAGAGTTGAGGAGGACATTTTTAAAACTATTCTAGCTCACCTTATAACTCTCTTGCCATTTCTCTGCACTCTCTGGTGAGTCCATCACTCTTCTGGAGGTAGAGATCACTACACAGGCTATTAAAGTTTTAAGCTTTAAAACCTTACAACTAACATTAAAATTTTTGAAATATACTCTACTTCTTGTGTCTTCCCCTCAATACCTAGCAATGTCATAGACACATTACAGGCACTCAATATTCCTAGATCAAAAGACAAATTGTCCTATTTCTCTTTCTCAGGTTTTTATTTTTATTTTTAATTTAATTTTATTGATTAATTATGAATATTTTTCCATGGTTACATGATTCATGTTCTTTCTCTTCCCTCCTTCCAGCCCCCTCCCATAGCCAACGCATAATTCCACTGGGTTTTACATGTGTCATTGATCAAGACCTATTTCCATATTATTAATATTTGCACTACGATGCTTGTTTAGAGTCTGCATCCCTAATCATGTCCCCATCGACCTATGTGGTCAAGCAATTGTTTTTCTTTTGTGTTTCTGCTCCCACAGTCTTTCTCAGGTTTTTAATCTCTAAAGTATGTGTGCACTTATTTCTTCTGATGAAATAAAACTTTTGAAATTTTCAGGAGTATCTAGAAAAAAAGTATTTGAAGCATGAATACATATTTTGATCAGTATTAATATAACCTCTGCTTCCTTTTCATTACACCAAATTCACTTAAATTATTGTTTTTAAGAATGCAACTGTCAAAACAGATCTTCAGTGGGTAAAAAAAAGATTATTTTAAAGTATTCTATATAAATGTATTCCATTCATTTCACAGGCACATGTACACAGTGACTTACCCTATTTAATAGATTTTTTAATATAAATGTGAGTTTCACAAACATGTTTTCCCAAATTTCTCAGATGAAAAAGCTGTACCTTTCTCCCAGATGACTCATCTCTTCATAATGATTCATCATCTTCTTTTATGGACTCTTAAAAATTAGAGTCTTTCATAAGGGCAACTTTGAGACAGGAGAGAACAGCCCTTTTTCCATTTACAAGCAACTCTAAATAAAAAAGAGAATGAACAGAGATTCAGATTTCTTATTGGAAGAGGTGAGTTCAGAGGGATCCTTTGGGTCAGCAGGAGCTTAGAGTAAAAAAAGCCATTTATGTGCTAAAGCAATAGTCCTACCATATATTCACAAGGGAAACAGCAACGGCTTTCACAGTATAAATTGGCCCTCATTGAGTCCTCAGAAAGAGACAACCTGGTGTTCATCAGAAAGAAGAGGCAAAATCTATTTATCTTGCCACATCTGCTCTGCTGGCATCCAGTCACACATCTCAACATTTTGAACTGGATGTCCAGTAGATATCTTAAACAAATGTCCACAACTGTACTCATTTTCCCTTTTACACCCTCCCCACATATACATACTCTCTCCCTCTTACTTTTGAGGGCAATATTATTCTCCTAGTCCTTCAGGTTCTCAGCTGAGGAGTCATCTTGAACTCTAGCACTATTGCTTATCCCCTATATTCAATCTGTTGTCGGAACTTGTTCATTTCAACTTCATAGCATTTTTTGAATAAATTGTCCTCTCTTCTCTGACTCTGCCACAACTTAAGTGCAGGCTTTCATCACCTGATGTCTGAACTATTGAGAGAGTCTCATCATGGATCTGACTTCTTCAATTCTCTGCTTCAATCTATTCTCCATTTAGTCACCAAAGTAACTTTCCGAAAACACAAATCGGTTCATTTTACCCCTACTCAATAAATTCCTTTGTTTCTCTGTAGGCTCCAGTATAAAAAATCTCTATTAGGTTTTCACAGACTTTTAAAACTGACCCCACATCCTATCTTTCTGTTCTATTAACACCTTTATTCTTGCCCTGTATCTCTGATCCAGTAACATTTTCTTTCTCATCATTCCTTTAATAAAAGGACCTCATCTCTCATCTCCAGGTATTTTCTCTGCCTGTCTCCCAGACCTGAAATGTTTTTACTCCTCATCTCTGCCTACTGGCTTCCCTGAAGTCTTTCAAGTACCAACTAAAACCTCACCTACCATAGGAAATTTTCCCAATCCTTTTTAAATTTCTTGTCTCAGGGCAGTGAGGTGGCTTTGTGGATAGAGAGCCAGGCCTGGAGATGGGAGTTACTGGATTCCAATGGTCCTCAGACTCTAACTTAACTCTAATTGCCTAGCCCTTATGGCTCTCCTGCCCTAGAACTAATACTTAGTATTAATTATAAGATAGAAGAGGAGATTTTAAAATATACATATATATATATATTTGTTTGCCTATCTCCCTCTTTAGATTTTAAGCTCCTTGATAGCAGGACCTGATTTATTTGTTTATGTCTATTTTTTAATCCCAGCACTTAACACAGTGCCTACCATATAATAAGCACTTAATACATGTTTATTAATTTATTAATTGAGTGATTGAAAGTTCCCACACATCACAGAGAATTTCAGACAATAACCACATATGGCTTGACCCAGGGCCCCAGACTCATTTGCTCCTTACTCCTCACGAGACTATTTTTGCTCTATTAGTTAATATGTTAATTATTTAGTGAGGATCTAGGATTTCATAGATAGAGAGAAATTCTGGTGTGGACCCCCTCTCCCCTGTATCATACCATTAGACAAATCAAGAACTCACTCTAACTGGAAAGCCATGAAGAGTTCCTTGGGGGGGGGGGGCTGAAAGTGTCAAAGACTTACCACAGTCAGTATTCGTCAGGGATGGTAAATGAACTCAGGTCTCTCAGTGTCCTTATAAATTCCTTTTCTATTTACTACTATGCCATACAGCAAGTTCTACATTAAATCATGTTCTATGATTTCCCAGATGTCTGCTTTATCTGAAGGTTACATGGTCACTATACTTATAGAGAAGATTTTGATAGGTAAACTAGACGAGAGAAAGAATCAAAAAGTGTAGGAAGAAAGGATGGAAATTAGAATTTTTAAGCACCACCTATGTGCCAGGTGCTATGTTAAATACTTTACAGTTTTATCTCTTTTGACCCCATTTAATCATTGAGGAAATTGAGACAATCATCCATTAAGGGACTTGCCCTGAATTCCATAGTTTGAAAGCATCCAAGTCTAAATTTGAATTTAGGTCTTTTTGATTTCAAACAGTGCTCTATTCCCTATGTCTCTCATGTACCTAAATTATAAACAAATAAATAAACAAAAACAAACTCTAACCTGGTTTTTACCCTGCATGGTGGAAGGGAAAAAATGCTAGATTTTGCATTAGATGACCTGAGGTTGAACCATGATTCCATTAGTGTCTTTGTAAGCTTGGAAAAGTCACTTCCTTATACCCAAATAATGATTTTGAAGGTCATTTCCAATTCCAAATTTATGACTCTGATCCATGATCTTTTGAAACTAATTTTTAACTTTCAGGGTTTCAGATTTCCTAGTTCCAAACATGAAGGCAGGATTAGATAAATTATAGAAATAGGTCCTTCCAGGTCTAACAATCTATTTCTAAGTATCTGCCAGACATTTCATACTTAGCAATGAACCAGTTGCTAGAGAGGTGCACAGATTTGTAAAGATTCAGTCAAAATTTAAAAGCTAACTGAGGAAACATATTCATGCAACAATTAGTGAACACAATTACCCTGTGATTTTACTTAGTGAAGTACTCAGGCAGAAAGCATTTTTTCCCTTCGTCCTTATTCTTCTTCCTTGTGATATTTCTAGGTTAAGTTGAAAAAACAAAACAAAACACTGGAGTATGGGTAAAACTTATGGTTTTCTGAAACCTTTGCTTGATCTACAACTTTAGTTTTTTCCTCTTGATGCAACTTTTATCAATGACTACTTTTTTCTTTTTTTATGACAAGTATAAAAGTATACTAATGTCTCCTTCATCTAACTATATCTGTGACTTAAATCAATCAGTTTGTACTACTCTAATAAGGCCATTGATTACAAGAATCAATGAATGAATGAATGAAAAAAATTATTGTGTCTACTCTGTGCAAAAGACTGTGCTAATCACTGATGATAAAAATAGAAAGGTAAATGAGGTCACATTCTAATAGAGGCAGGCAATTCATAGAGGAGATTTCAGAAACAAATTAGTTGGAAAGGCACTGTGTTCCTTATTATGGGTGCAGTAGCAAGGCAGATAGTAAGGCATCTTCTTTAATGACATTTTCATTAATAAAAGTCATCAGTTTTTAAATGTTAAAACATTTGACGGTGCCACAAATTTCAATACTAAGAAATATATTTCTCAGTAGCTATGCCTGTTGAGGAAGCAGGGTCGAAGTGCTCACAGGGACAGATGCCCAGATCAAATTTCCACAAGAATTTATTCCTTGGATATTTATAAGGGAGGCTAAAATAAGGAGTAATGGGTACTGTGGTTTCCAGGACTCTAGGGTTTAGGGTCCTGGGCTATTTTTACCAGTGTCAGAGGGGAGAGGTGGTTGAAGCAGTTAGATATACTTGACATATATTACCTCTTGTCGTTCCCCCAGGTAGCCTTGAAAATTCAGGTAGGTTGATTGACACTTCGCTTTGATGACAACTTGTCATCAGCTATTGTTGGTGATGAAATCAATGACTACCACACCATAGACCATTACACACATATTCCTTTCTATTTTACAAAGCTCTTACTTTTAAAAAAAATCTATGACTATTGATGTGATTATCCTGTTGCCAGTAGAGATTACTATTATACTAGTCTAGTATACCATCTTTCCATTCAACTAAAATGGATAACTTACTTTGGTCCTATACATGCCCATACACTTTCTCAAATTTTTCTAATGCTGAATTCTTGCCCCAAATACTTAGATCTTTGGGTTTAACAAACACTAGATTACTGTGATCATTGATGACTCTAATCTATTCCACTGATCCATCACTCTATTTCTTAACCAGGACCAGATTGTTTTGATGAATACTGTTTTGCAATTTAGTTTCAAATGCAAAACTCCTAGTCTACTTCATTCATATTTTTTCATTGATTTTGTACTTCCAGATCATTTTGTTAATTTTTTCTAGGTCTATAATATAATTCTTTGATAGCTTGCATGGCATTGAATAAGAAAATTAATTTAGGCAGCATTATTTTTATATTGATAATTTAAAATGAGAAAATATTTCTTTAATTATTAACATATGCCTTTATAATTATGTTTATATAGTCCCTGGTTTGTCTTGGCATATAGACTTCAAAGTATTTGATATTATCTGTAGTTATTTTAAATTGAGTTTTATTTTTTAACTTTTCATGTTGAGTTTTGTTGGCAATATATAGATATGGTGATGATTTAGGTGAGTATATTTTTATATCCTATGCTAAACTAAGCTAAAGCTGTTAATTTTTTCAACTGATATTTTAGTTGATTCTCCAGGGTTCTTTAAGTATGGCATCATATTGTCTACAGAGTCATAGTATTGTTTCCTCCCTCCAATGACTTCTTCTTTTTTTTTTTAAACCCTTGTACTTCGGTGTATTTTCTCATAGGTGGAAGATTGGTAAGGGTGGGCAATGGGGGTCAAGTGACTTGCCCAGGGTCACACAGCTGGGAAGTGGTTGAGGCCGGGTTTGAACCTAGGACCTTCTGTCTCTAGGCCTGACTCTCACTCCACTGAGCTACCCAGCTGCCCCCCAATGACTTATTCTTATCTTATTGCCATAGCTAGAATTTTTAATAGAGTATTGAATAATAGTGCTGATAATGGACATCCTTGCTTTACTCCTGATCATATTGGGTAGCATTCTAGCTTGTCTAATATTTTCTTTTGGTTATAGATAATATTTTTCAATTTTTAAGGTTCTATTTATTCTTGTTCTTTGTAATATTTTTGGTAGTGGGTATTGTATTTTGTCAAAAGTTTTTTTTTCTGCATCTTTTGATATAATCATATGATTCCTGTTGTGATCAATTTTTATTTTATTTTTATTTTATTTTTTAAACCCTTACTTTCCGACTTGGAATAAATACTGAGTATTGGCTCCAAGGCAGAAGAATGGTAATGGCTAGGCAATGAGGCTTAAGTGACTTGCCCAGGGTCACACAGCTGGGAAGTAGCTGAGGCCAGATTTGAACCTAGGACCTCCTATCTCTAGGCCTGGCTCTCAATCCACTGAGCTACCCAGCTGTCCCCATGATCAATATTTTTTGATGTGGTCAATAGTTCTTCTAATATCTAACCAGTTCTGCATTCCTGATGTAAATCCCACCTTGTCATGGTTCATGATCTTTGTGATATATTGACATTATCTCCTTGTTAGTATTTTTTTAAACCCTTAACTTCTGTGTATTGGCTCCTAAGTGGAAGAGTGGTAAGGGTGGGCAATGGGGGTCAAGTGACTTGCCCAGGGTCACACAGCTGGGAAGTGTCTGAGGCTGGATTTGAACCTAGGACCTCCCGTCTCTAGGCCTGACTCTCAATCCACTGAGCTACCCAGATGCCCCCTTGTTAGTATTTTATTAAAAATTTTTGCATTAATATTCATTAGGGAAATTGGCTAAATGCTTTCTTCCTCTATTTTTGTTTTTCTTAGACTGGGTAACAAAACCATATTTGTGTCATAAGAGTATTATGAATAAAAATTAATCTTGGGGTCTTTAAACTAAATTAATAAGTATTATTAATAAGGTGAAAGAGAGAAATAAGGTTTCCAGCCTTTCTAACTTAAAATAAGTTCCTAATTCTGTTCCATAAGGATCCAGATTCTCCATGGGCCCTGATGTGTTTCACAATCAGAGAGTCAAGGGTCTCAGCTACCCACCTGATCAGGCCAGACAAATTACGGACAGCCAACTAGTGGACTTGAGTTCAGGAAGGAACCAGAGCCCAAGAGACTAGGTTCCCAAATTCCAATCCTGTGGTAGGTATCACAGCATCACTTGCCAGAGATGGCTTACATAGAAAAGCACCACTGTAACTGCTGAGAAATGGCTTTTTCCACACACCCAAGGTAATGGCAGAGAGAGAGCCTATCAGCTTCATGTACTAGCTTTTCTGGCTCAGTCTAATCTGTTCCACAGGATCTTTCAGTTGGTTCAAGGTTGAACCTAACTTCTGTGATTTCCTCCAGCCATTCTCGTAGATTAAGACACATGACTGTTTGACTACTATGGCTACTTATTGTGAGTCTTTTCTTCCAAGATTGGACTGGATTGGATATTCCCCAGATATTTAATTCACACAAAAGGAATTAGTGGATATCCTTTTAAAATTATTTTTTCCAATAATTCATATCATATTGGAGTTCACTATTCCTTAAATGTTTGGTGGAATCTATTTGTAAATCCATTAAGGCCTGAGAATTTTTTTCAAGGGAGCTTACTTATGCTGTATTCAATTACCTTTTTCTAAGATAAGGTAATTTAAGTGATTTATTTCCTCTAAAGTTAATCTGGGCAATTTCTATTTTTATAAATATTCATCTATTCATTTAGATTATCAGTGTTATTGGCAAATAGTTGAGCAAAATAAATTCTAATAATAGCTTAAGTTTCGTCTTCATTCATAGTGAATTCACTATTTTCATTTTTAATTTATAGTTTGGTCTTTTTTCAATCAAATTAACTGATTTATTTTATGTTATTTTTCATGAAATCAGTTCCTGTTTTTATTCATTATTTCCGTGGTATTTTTACTTTCAATTTTATTCATCTCTCCTTTAAATTTAAGGATTTCCTCTTTGGTATTTAGTTAGGGATTTATAATTTGTTATTTTTCTATTTCTGTTGTTGTTGTGACTTTATGTCCAATTCACTGATCTGCTTTTTCTTTTATTCATGAAAGCATTTCAGAGATATAAATTTTCCTCTGAGTTCCACTCTTCTATAATTCAAATATATTGGTATGTTGTCTCATTTTTGTCATTACATTTCATGAAAATGTTAATTGTTCCTCTAATTTATTTTTGGCCCACTCTTTTTATGATTATATTATTTAGTTTAAAATTAACTTGAAAACAATGCTTACATGGCACTTTATATAACATAATTTTATTGCAATGTGGTCTCAGAGGAGTGCATTTAATATTTCTATCTCTGCATTTATCTGTTAAGTTTTTATGACTTGATACATGGTCAATTGATGTGTATGTGCCAAATATAGCTGATGAAATGATTTGATCCTTTCCATTTCCATTCAATTTTCAACAGAGGTCTATTATACCTAATTTTAAAAACAAATTATTAACCTCATTAATTAACTTCTTTCTTCTGATTAAGTTTATCTGATCATGAGAAAAGAATGTTAAGTTACCTCACTAGTATAATGTTACTGGCTATTCCTTCTTGTAATTCATTTCACTCTTCCTTTAAGGAATTAAATGCTATTCTATTTGGTTTACATATCTTTAGTATTGATGTTACTTCATTTTCTATGGTACCTTTTAGCAAGATGAAGTTTTCTTTCTTATCTCTTTTAATTGTGTCAATTTTTGCCCAACTATATAGCAATAAATACAGTAATCTAGGTCAAATGGGTGAATATCTACAAAAATATAAATTGCCTAGATTAACAGAAGAAGAAATAGGATATTTAAATGATCCCATATCAAAAAAAGAAATTTAACAAGCCATCAAAGAAATCCCTAAGAAAATATCTCCAGGGCCTAATGTGAATTCTATCAAACCTCCATAGAACAACTAATCCCAATACTATACAAACTATTTGACATAATAAGCAAAGAAGGAGTTCTACCAAGTTCCTTTTATGACACAAATATGGTACTGATTCCAAAGCCAGGCAGACCGAAAACAGAGAAAGAAAACGACAGACCAATCTCCTTAATGAACATAGAGGCAAAAATCTTAAATAGAATACTAGCAAAAAGACTTCAGCAAGTGATCATGAGGGTTATTCATTATGATCAAGTGGGATTTATACCAGGAATGCAAGGATGGTTCAATATTAGGAAAACCATCCACAAAATTGACGATATCAATAAGCAAACCAACAAAAATTACAAGATTATCTCAATAGATGCTGAAAAAGCCTTTGAAAAAATACAGTACCCATTCCTATTGAAAACATTAGAAAATATAGGAATAGAAGGACCTTTCATAAAAATAATAAATGGTATGTATATATATATATATATATATATATATATATATATATATATATATATATATATATATAACCATCAGCAAGCATCATCTGCAATGGGGATAATTTAGACTTCCCAATAAGATCAGGCGTGAAAGAAGGATGCCCAGTATCACCTCTATTATTTAAGATTGAACTAGAAACACTAGCAGTAGCAATTAAAGAAGAAAAAGAAATTGAAGATATTAAAATAGGCAATGAGGAGACTAAGCTATCACTGTTTGCAGATGATATGATAGTCTACTTAAAAAATCCTAGAGAATCAACTAAAAAGTTAGTGGAAATAATCAACAACTTTGGCAAAGTTGCAGGATACAAAATAAACCCACATAAATCATCAGCATTTTTATATATGTCCAACACATTCCAGCAGCAAGAGTTAGAAAGAGAAATGCTATTTAAAATTACCCTAGACAATATAAAATCCTTAGGAATCTATCTGCCAAGACAAACGCAGGAATTATATAAACACAACTATGAAACACTTTCCAAACAATTAAAATTAGCTCTACATAATTGGAAAAACATTCATTGCTCATGGATAGGATGAGCTAACATAATAAAAATGACCATCCTACCCAAATTAATCTATTTATTTAGTGACATACCTATCAAACTACCAAAAAATATTTTTACTGAATTAGAAATAACTATAACAAAATTCATTTGGAAGAACAAAAGATAAGAATATCAATGGAAATAATGAAAAAAAAATGTAAAAGAAGGTGGCCTAGCAGTACTGGTTATTAAACTATACTATAAAACAGAGGTCATCAAAATAATATGGTACTGGTTAAGAGACAGAAGGGAGGATCAGTGGAATAGACTTGGGGTAACTTACATCAGCAAGACAGTCTATGATAAAACCAAAGAGCCCCGTTTTGGTAAAAAAATCCACTATTTGGCAAAACTGCTAGGAAAATTGGAAAACAATATGGGAGAGATTAGGTTTAGATCAGTGATGGGCAAACTTTTTAAAGAGGGGGCCAAAGGAAAGGAAATGTTCATCTGTCAGTCTGTTTCTAAGGCAACGCTTTTGAAGTTTCATTGTATTGTATCCTATTCATTGTATTCATCAGATTAGGAATAATGTTGCAGGCCAGATAGAACATTTCAGGGGGTGGCATATGGCCCATTGGTCATAGTTTGCCCATCACTGGTTTAGATCAACATCTCACACCCTATACCAATATAAACTGAGAATGGGTGAATGACTTGAATGTAAAGAAGGAAACTATAAGCAAATTAGGTGAACACGAAATAGTATATTTGTCAGATCTTTGGGAAAGGAAAGATTTTAAAAACAAGCAAGAGTTAGAAAAAATTACAAAATGTACAATAAATAATTTTGATTACAGTAAACTGAAATGTTTTTGTACAAACAAAACCAATGCAACCAAAATTAGAAAGGAAGCAACAAATTGGGAAAAAATCTTTATAACAAAAACCTCTGACAAAGGTCTAATTACTCAAATTTATAAGAAGCTAAATCAATTGTACAAAAAAATCAAGCCATTCCCCAATTAATAAATGGGCAAAGGACATGAATAGGCAATTTTCAGATAAAGAAATCAAAACTATCAATAAGCACATGAAAAAGTACTCTAAATCTTTAATAATTAGAGAAATGTAAATTAAAAGAACTCTGAAGTATCACCTTACACCCAGCAGATTGGCTAAAATGACAGCAAAGGAAAGTGATAAATGTTGGAGGGGATATGGCAAAATTGGGACATTAATGCATTGCTGGTGGAGTTGTGAATTGATACAACCATTCTGGATGGGAATTTAGAACTATGCTCAAAGGGCTTTAAAAGATTGTCTGCCCTTTGATCCAGCCATACCATTGCTGGGTTTATACCTCAAAAAGATCATAAGGAAAAAGACTTGCACAAAAATATTTATACCCGTGCTCTTTGTGGTGGCAAAACACTGGAAAACGAGAGTATGCCCTTCAATTGGGGGATGGCTGAACAAATTGTGGTATCTGATGGTGATGGAATACTATTGTGCTCAAAGGAATAATAAACTGGAAGAATTTCAGGTGAACTGGAACAACCTCCAGAAATTGATGCTGAGTGAAAGGAGAAGAAGCAGGAGAACATTGTACACAGAGACAGATACACTGTGGTACAATTGAATGTAACGGACTTCTCTACTAACAGCAATGCAACGATCCAGGACAATTCTGAAGGACTTATAAGAAAGAACGCTATCCACATCCAGAGGAAGAACTGTGGAAGTAGAAACACAGAAGAAAAATTACTGCCTGATCACATGGTTGGATAGGGATTTAATACAGGATATTGACTCAAAGTGAACACCCTAATGCAAATATCAATAATATGGAAATTGGTCTTGATCAATGACACAAGTAAAACCCAGTGGAATTGTGTGTGGACTATGGGAGGGGGTGGGAGGAGGAGAGGGATAGAATATGAATCCTATAACCATGGAGAAATGTTATCAATTAATAAATTAAATAAAAATGTTAATAATTTAAAAAATCAAAATTAAATCAAAATATCAAAAAAATGTGTGTCAATTTTTTGCTTTTGTTTTGTGTGATTACATTTTCTACCCATACGTTTTTTAAAAATTCAGCTAAACAGGGGCAGCTGGGTAGCTCAGTGGAGTGAGAGTCAGGCCTAGAGACAGGAGGTCCTAGGTTCAAACCTGGCCTCAGCCACTTCCCAGCTGTGTGACCCTGGGCAAGTCACTTGACCCCCATTGCCCACCCTTACCACTCTTCCACCTATGAGACAATACTCAGAAATTAAGGGTTTAAAAAAAATTCAGCTAAACTTAATAGAGTCTCTTCCAGACCTTTATTTTAACTCCATGTGCATATGTGTATATATGTGTGTGTGTGTGTGTGTGTGTGTGTGTGTGTGTGTATAGGAGGGCCTATATATATATACAGTTTTATTTCTTTTAAATTGCATATTGTTAGACTTCAGGTTTTTAAGTCATTCTACTATCAACTTCCATTTTAAGGATTAATTTATCCCATTCATATTCACTGTTATGATTACTAACTGTCTTTCCCTCAATCATATTTTCTTCTGTCTATCCTTTTTTTTAAATTTCCATCCAGGCCCTCCTAAAAAGTCTGTGGTGCTTCTAACCACTTTCTCCTTTAATCTGCCTTCCATTTTAACACCCCTCCTTTTTATTTTGTACTGTTCCTCCTACTTCTCTGTTTGGTTAAATAGATTTCTATTCAATTGAATGTGTATATACAGATATATATGTTTATATATACATGTATATGTATACATATATGTATATATATAATTTCATCCCTCTTTCAATCAAATTAAATGGGAGTGAATTTCATGCATTACCCATCCCTCACCATATTCCTCTATATTATCAAAGCACTCTGTTACATGTTTCCTTTATGTTAGATAACTTTCCCTACTCCTCTCCCTTTCTACCTTTTCCAGCACATCTCTCTTTCATACCCATCCATTTTTTTGGATATCATCCTAATATTATCGACTCATACCTGTGCCCTCTATAACTATAGAACCTTTCTAACTATTCTAAAATGATAAAATTCTTAGGAGTTACATGTAACATCTTCCCATATAGAGCTTAAAGAGTTTAACTTTATTATAGAGTCCCTTATGATTTTTTGCATATTTATATTTTGTGCTTTTCTTGATTCTTAGATTTGAAAGCCAAATTTTCCATTCAGCTCTGACTTTTTCCACAGTAATGTTTAAAATCCTCTATTTCATTAAATATTTTAAATCCCTGAAAGATTATATTTATTTTCTGATTATATTTTTCTTGATTGTAATTGTAGTTCCTTTTCCTTTTATAATATGATATTCCAAGTCTTATGCTCCTTTAACGTCCTGACTGTGAATCCATTGCATTTGAATTATTTCTTTCTGACTGCTTGAAGTTATTTTCTCTTTGACCTAGATCTCTGAATCTCTGCTATAATATTCAAGGGAGTTTTCATTTAGGGATCTCTTTCATGAAATAATCAAATAATTCTTTTAATTTCTATTTTATCTTCTGGTTCTAGAACATTTTTTCCTTTATAAAGTTTTCCTTTATAAGTACTTGAAATATGAGGTTTAGGTTCTATCTTTGACCATTACTTTCAGGGAGTTTAATCTTTCTTAAGTTATCTTTCCTAAATCTATTTTCCAGGCCATTTGTATTTCTAATGAAATATTTCACATTTTCTTCTTTGTTTCCATTATTTTAATTTTCTTACATTGAATTTTAATGAACAATGGAATCATTATCTTCCATTTGTCAAATTATAATTTAAAATATTATTTTCTTCACTGGACTTTTGTGCCTCTTTTTTCCATTTGACCAATTTGTCCTTAAGGTGATTCTTTCATAATTCTAATTGGACTTGTGTTCATTTCATTTTTCTTTCCTTTTAATCCTTTGTTTATAATTGTTTCAACAGCACTATCTTCTTCTGAGTTTGTCTTTTGGTACTTTCTGGCACTGTAATGGATTTTTATTATCAGATTTTTGGTTGTCTTTTGATAATTTTCACAGCCTGTTTCTTGACTGTTAAAATTGGGCTTTTCCCCAGATTGTCAGGCAACTGTCTCAAGCTTTAGACTTTTTTCACACTGTTGTTTACATAGATAATTCTGGGTATTTGAAAGTTTTCAGTGTTTCTAAAGTGGTGTGATCTGGAAGGAGATGTTATTGCTCTCCTGACTTTGTTCTGGTTTTAATCCAGAAAAGGCCCCTGATCCCTTGCAGTCTCAGGCAATATTGTTCCTCATGGTTCCTAATTACTTCTGACTGTAAATGAGACAGCTTCTTAGAGTCCCTGATTCCTTGCAACTGCAAGCAATACTACTATTTCAGGCTATATTCTCTTGTTGCCTAAAGTTCTCCCCTTTTTCCTAGAATTGTGACCTGGAAGTGAGTATAGGCACTGGAATTACCAAATAGCAACCTCTCTTGCGTCTAGTACTATCATAGAGCCCTTCTCCCACATTTCTTTTTCTGACTAGATGTCCAATCCCTTTACCATCTCTGTTTTGAAAGCTTCAAAAGATCCCACTACTGTTGCTCTTTCTAAGGTTCACCACTGATTTTACTACCATGTGTACTCTGGCCTGCCCCTCAGCCCAGTGTCTCTGGTCTCTCAATCCAAACTCCTGTTTGGGACAGTATGGAAACAGTATGGAAAAATGTTTCATCTTAACCTTTTGTGCCTCTACTAATCCAGTATTCAATTTGTGGTATTAGGTTAAAGTTGTTTGGATGGGAATGTTCAGACAGCCCAGCTGGAGTAATTACTCACTTCTATCATATTGGTCAAAAAACTTTGACACATAAGAAAAACTAGCTTCTTTAGGGAGCCTCCTCTGATCCTGACCATTTTAATGACTTTTTTCTCTTAAACCTCAAATGATTCTTTACTCATGCTTTCCTTAATCACTTACCATGTATTAGTGTTATATATGTCCTATATCAAAGGGCAGTGTTTTATCTTCTTACTTCTTTAAATGTTTAACAAAGAGTTTTGAATGTAGTAAAGACTTAATAAATGTTCATCTAATGGAATGAAACCAAATGACTTGCCATAATGGAAATTTTAAAATGGACTTACTACAAAATTAATTCTTATTCCCAGGCTCCTCAAGCCTAGTAAATTATCTTCAGATAGAAAGTAGATGTTGAAATATATACACATTCAGTTTATTGATTCAATAAGTAATTATTAAGCACCTGAATGACCTAATGTTTCAATAAGCTCAATTAGGACTGTTTGAGAACAGAATAGCTCCTTTGTCTGCCATTTAAAAGTGGAGACATTCCATTGCTGCATTCCAAAAACCCATTAAATTTATATTTAATTAGACAAATAGACCTATCCCTTTCTTGGCTGTAAAAATGAAGGTCTAGAGCAGTGGTTCCCAAACTTTTTTGGCCTACTGTCCCCTTCCCAGAAAAAAATATTACTTAGCCCCCTGGAAATTAATTTTTTTAAAATTGTAATAGCAATTGATAGGAAAGATAAATACACCTGTGGCCATCACCACCCCCTGGATCATTGAAGCACCCACCAGGGGGTGGTGGCGCCCACTTTGGGAATCACTGGTCTAGAGCAAAGCATACAATGTCTTGAAGTTACATAACAACCACCTAGACAACATGGAGTACCAACCACTGTCAGTGGTTAAAAGGTGCCCTTGTATAAACTAAAAAGGACAGTTTTATCAGTAGGCAAGGAATTTCAGTGACCTTTTGGAGAATCTTGAAGGAATTTCAACATTTCCACTCTCCCTTCTTAGCATTGTCTACTCACTTTATTATGTCAATCCTATTGACTAACTTCACACCACAATACTTATATCTCTGGCATTTTTTCTTTCACTTCTTTTTTAAAGATTTGTTATTTATTTTTTTTTACATTTTTTTTCTTTTTAAAATTCAAGTTCCAAATACTATCCTTCATTCCTGTACCTCCCCATGCACTGAGAAGGCAAGCAAAATGATATAAATTATATATGTAGAATCATGCAAGATATATTTCCATACTAACTATATCAAAAAAAAGAGAGACAATTAAGAAAGCAAGAAAATTATACATCAGTTTCCCCTTAGAGTTCATCAGTTTTCTCTCTGACACTGAATAGCAATTTTTCCTCAGCAATTCCTTGGAATTATCTTAAATCATTGTAATGACTAGAATAGTCAAGTTTTTTTGCAGTTGATCATCATTACAGTATTGTTATTACTGTGCATAATGATCCTCCTTGTTTCAATTTGAATCAGTTCAAAAAAGGTTTTGCCATGTTCATTTTTTATTTTTTCTCTGAAATTACCCCACTTCATTTCTTAGAGTACAATAGTATTACACCGCAATCATATGCTACAAATTGTTCAACCCCTCCCCTAATTAATGAACATCTCCTCAACTTCCAATTCTTTGCCACTACAGAAAGAGTTACTATCAATATTTTTTTTAACTCTTTAGGACACTGAGTAGTGACATTGCTGGATCAGAATGTATGTACAGTTTTATAAGTATTTGGTCATGGTTCCAAATTTTTCTCCAGAGTGGTTGAATGAGTTCACAAGTCCACCAAAAGGCAATTAATATCCCAATTTCTCCTCATCCCATCCAGAATTTGTCATTTTTCAGAGGAATGAAAGGGTACCTCTGAGTTGTTTTAATTTTCATTTTTCTAATCAATAGTGAAATTGTGAATTAATCTAACCATTCTGGATGGCAATTTGGAACTATGCCCAAAGAGCGCTAAAAGATTGCCTCCTTTTCATCCAGCCATACCACAAAGAGATCATAGATAAACAGACATGTATAAAAATACTTATAGCTGTGCTCTTTGTGGTGGCAAAAAAAATGGAAAACGAGAGTATGCCCTTCAATTGGGGAATGGCTGAACAAATTGTGGTATCTGTTGGTGATGGAATACTATTTTGCTCAAAGGAATAATAAACTGGAGGAATTCCATGTGAACTGGAAAGACCTCCAGGAATTGATGCAGAGTGAAAGGAGCAGATCCAGGAGAATATTGTACACAGAGACTGATATACTGTGGTAAAATTGAATGTAATGGACTTCTCTACCAGCAGCAATGCAATGACCCAGGACAATTCTGAGGAATTTATGGGAAAGAACACTACCCACATTCAGAGGAAGAACTACAGGAGTGGAAACACAGAAGAAAAACAACTTCTTGAACACATGGGTTGATATGGACACAATTTGGGATGTAGACTCGAAATGACCACCCAAGTGCAATTATCAATAATATGGAAATAGGTCTTGATCGATGTCTCATGAAGAAACTAGTGGAAATGCATGTCAGCTACAGGGTGGGGAAAAGGGACGAGAGAGAGCAAGAACATAAATCATGTAACCATGGAAAAATTTTTCTAAAAAATAAAAAAAAATTAAATCATAACAAGAAAAGTAATCATCATGCCAACTTTAAAAAATAGTGGTTTAGAGCATTTTAAAATAAAATTGTAGATAGCTTTGATTTCTTCTTTTGAAAACTGCCTATTCATATCCTTTGTCATTTATCACTTGAGGAATGACTGTTATTTGGTGTCAGTTCCCTTTTTATTTGAGAAATAAGGCTTTTATTAGAAAAAAAAACTTAATGTAAATATTTTAAAATAATTTCATATCTATGGTACCATTTAGCAAAATATAGTTTCCCTGATTATCTCTTTTAATTAGTTCTATTTTTGCTTTTTCTTCATCTGAAATCATGATTACTTTATTCAGTCATTTGGTCATGGCCAACTCTGTATGACCAAGTGGTCATGCCAATAATGTACATAGGGTTTTCTTGGCAAAGATACTAGAGTAGATTGTTATTTTCTTCTCCAGTAGATAAAGGCAAACATCAGCAAGTAATTTGTTTAAGGTCGCACAGTTAATAAGTGTTTGAGACTGAATTCAAACTCAAAACTTCCTAGCTCAAGGCTTACTATTCTATCCACCGAGCCATCTAACTTCCTTCTCATGATTACTACTCCTACTATTTTTATTTAAGCTGAAGCATTATAGATTCTTCTCCAGACCAAAATTTTTAAATCTGTATATATATCTTTTTGTTTAAAGTATGTCTCTTGTATATAACTCACTATCTTTCCACTACATTTCTTTAAAAGCCCTCCATTTTGTCATCTTCCCTCTATATGTCTTATCTCCACCCTGAACTGTTTATGGATAATAGCATAGCTAATCATCACCATCTTCAACTAGTGCCCAAAACAGTCCCCTGAAATATCTTTCTGACCAGTTGTTTGATCCCTTTATCATCTTCATGCTGAGAATTCTGGAATCTGCTGCTAATGCTGCCACAGCTCATGGCTTCTTACAAGGCCCACTACTGCTGCTGCTCTTGTTCTGGGCCAGCTCTCCACCTCTCAGATCTCTATTGGTTACCCTCCTGAGTTGCCTTAGGCAGGAAAAAATGTCTCATTGATCTTTTGTTGGCTATGCCACTCCAAAATTTGATTTGAGGATATCTCTCAGCCAGTTTGAAATAGGATAACCACAGGAACAAGTATGATGATACAATAGGTAAGATATACCAGAAGGAAAGTCACAGGAGAAAAACCAAGCTCACTATGTTCACCTCAAGAGATAAGACAAGACTCAGCCTCTAGACTTAACTGTCTGTTGAAAAACAACCCAGTCTCTTCTGCAGAATTCCAGAACCTTCTGCTCTCTCTGCATCTTTTCCAGATCCCGCTCATATGCTCTCTTTCCTTATAACACAACCAAGATCTCAGTCATTCATAATCAAATTCAACTAAAAGCATGAAGCATCTACTATACTTAGATTCTGAGTGTAAGTTTTTTAAAATAATAGTTTAGGTAGAGAATGAAGGAAATATATGTAAGAAATGTTGGGGAGGTAAATTAGACAATTTAATGAATGTGGAGAGTGAAGAAGTGGAGAGAATAAAAATAATGGTGAGAGTTCTAGTGGATAGAGAGACAGGTGAGGCCATCAACAAAATTAGGACAGTTGGGAAGAGGCACAGATTTAAGGAAGAATTTTGGGAAATACTGAATTATAAAAACTAATTCTACATATAGGAAGACAATGAAAGTGATATTTGAAGTCCTGATTTGGGCTCACAGAGGACAGTAAGGGACAGTAATAGGAATAGGACCCTCATACTCTGAAATCTTGTATTTCTAACTAGTCAGCACTGGTTAAACATCAACTACAAAATCTGTAGTTTCAGCATTAGTCAAGCATGAATTGTAGATTGCTCAATTATCTACTCTGTGTACTAGATCTGTAATATTCTATATTGGGCATCAGCTTTATGTTCTTAGAAATAATTACCTCCCTATACTGGTCTTCCAATGTACATCATTCCCCATACCCCTTTGTTCCCATTCTAGAAGAGCAGCAAGATTTCGCCCACATTAGTAAATGATGATAAAGTGGACAATGGAGGAACATGGAACCTGCACACTTGGGATTGGCATTCCAGAAGAATCCCCAAATCTTGTGCATTCTCCTTATTCCCTATGGCAACAAACCCCCAAATACATCTTCTCCTGAGTTTGGAAAGGGAGATGCTCAGCCACCAAACCCTAATAAATATGCCAACCCTGATCCACAGAGTGTGGAAGCTGCCACTACATAGTGGAAGCTGCTACTCTACAATGGAAGCTCCACTCTACAGTGGAAGGTCCACTCCTTGGAGGAAGCTGCCACTCTACAACAGAGCTGCTATTCCATGCTATGAGCTCCAGAAAGGCTACTCTGTTAGCTCCTGGGCTTATTCATCAGTTCTAAGGCCATCTTATTAGCCCCCTCACCCCCAGACTATTCCATCAGTTATTAGACTATTATACCACCAAAAAGCACTTCTACTTCAATTAAAATTATTTTCTTACATCTGGATTGAATGGAGTTTGAGTCTCCCATTCTTGGGAAGAGGCCCTGCTACAAAGTTGGGTGTGTTACTCCCACATCAGTCACAGGAGTAGATGGACTGATGGAGAAAGAAGAGAGGAGAACCAAGGGCAAAGCCATGAAAGACACTATGTAATGATATTTTACACAGCAATATGGAAAACAAGATGATAGACAGTTACCTGATTAGAACATAGAATGAACTGAGACTAGCAGGAGGTGGCATGTGCCAAGGCACTTAAGGCTCAGGTATATAAGGAAGGATTTGAACTGGGACATCCATCTCATTCTGGACATTGGGTTTTGGGGAAGTGGGTGGTTGTGGTGAGGGCAGGCCATAGGTCAATTTAAGATACCAGCAACCTGCACCAATCAATTTCACAGTCCCAGATCCTGTGTTACCCTTATATTGAATAACCTGATCCTGATTTAATCACCAAGAAGAAGCAACAGCATCTAATAGCAAAACAACCTGATTTAGGTTGAAACCAGTCTGGCCCAGCCAGACTGGCAACTGGCAACTGGCAACTGGCAACTGGCAACTGGCAACTGACAAGCCTGACATAATCAATTAAAGTACCATCATTATCATCATTAGCTTAGTTACTTAAGGACTTTCTGTTTCCCTCCTACCCAATCATTATCCTGCTTCCCCTCCTAAGTCTGTTAACATTAAATTTTCAAACTTACCTTAGGGCTTAGTTGGGATATTTGAGGGAAAGGAGAATTGTATCAGTTATAGTAAAATATAATTCGCAGTCAATTTAGTGCTATCCTATCTAGGTCAGAATAGTCAGTTAGAAGTAGCTGTACAATTCTAATCACAGATTTTTCATCTGGCTGGCTATTCTGGGATACTGTTGTTTCTGAAGTTGGGTTCAACATATTCACAACAACAATTGCCATGGAGTCCTTTGTGTTTCACTATCACAATTTAAGTGTTTCACTTAGATATCATCCACATACTCAGCTTCAGCTCCTCATAACACCAGGATCATTTTAACAATTCTCATTTTAAACTGTTAAAAGGCAATAAGATATCCATGAAGGAATGGAAGAAAAGGAAAATGAAGAAAGAGGAACGCCATCAAATTCTTTAAGATAAGGGAAAGAACTCCAGAAGATGGTCCATACTGTGAAATTCTGTAGAAAAGTCAAGAAGGCTGAGGGCTGAGAAATAATTATTGGATATATCACCAAACATAACCTTGGAGAGACCAGCAGAGTGCTAATATGTCTGTATCTACTAATTTACACTGAGGTTTTGGGTACCTGGTATGCTGCTCCTCCCCAAGACATTTGCATTTTATTTATTTATTTTTTAAAACCTTTACCTTCCATCTTAGAATCAATACTGTGTATTGGTTCTAAGGCAGGAGAGTGGCAAGGGCTAGGCAATGTGAGGTCAAGTGAATTGCCCAGGGTCACACAGCTAGGAAGTATCTGAGGTCATATTTGAACCCAGTACCTCCTGTCTCTGGGCCTGGCTCTCAATCTACTGAGCCACTCAGCTGTCCCCTACATTTGCATTTTATAAGAGGCTCCAAAGCTTTGATCTACCAATCATTCAAAAAAACTTTTATTAAGGACCTACTATATGCCGGGCACTATATTAAACACTGCAGATACAAAAAGAAGTCAGAGACAGTCTGCCTTCAAGGAGCTTAAAATCAAATTGAGGGATAAGAAGGGAGACTTCCAGTTAAGATGGCTGCAGAGTAAGGAGCAGCTGCTCGATCTTTCCTGACAGAAGCATACAGGACCCCTCAAGGGGAAATAAAAATGAGTCCAGAAGAACAAAGGAACCCCACAACAGGGGGCAGCATTGAAGGTATGCAGAATCGGGGCATTTCCACGCTATAAAGGGGTGAAACAGCTCTCACTAAAACTCGAGAGGAAGAAGCCCCTCCCCCACCTCCCACACCACACACCTCGCACAACACCAACGCACAAGTGTGAAAACAGGACTGGGGCAACCAGATAATCACTGGCAGCCCCGGGGCTTGTACCTGTGTGCAGCAAGACGTGGGACCCCAAGTGGCTGGGGGCACACACGGACTTTCCTCCAGCGTCCACATGGGTGAAGGCACTGCCTCAGGCCAGGACAAAGGCCTCTAAAACACGGCCTTTCCCAAGTGCTGAAGGCATCGCCTCAGATTCGAATAAAGATCTCCAGCCCATGGACTTTCACTACCTTCTGCCTGGGTGAAGGCAGTGCCCAAAGAGCATCTGTGCAGGCAAAGGCAGTGCCCTAGGCTTGAATAACCTCACCTATAATGAAGGGGAAATTAAGGCAATCATTAAGAACTATTTCGCCCAATTATATGGCAACAAATATAACAATTTAGGAGATATGGATGAATATTTACAAAAATATAAATTGCCTAGATTAACAGCAGAAGAAATAGAATACCTAAATAATCCCATATCAGAAATAGAAATTGAACAAGCCATTAAAGAACTCCCTAAGAAAAATGACCAGGACCTGATGGATTCACAAGTGAATTTTATCAGATATTCAAAGAGCAACTAATCCCAATACTATACAAATTATTTGATATGATAAGCAAAGAAGGAGTCCTACCAAATTCATTTTATGACACAAATATGGTACTGATTCCAAAGCCAGGTAGACCAAAAACAGAGAAAGAAAACTATAGACCAATTTCCCTAGTGATCATAGATGCAAGAATCTTAAATAGAATATTAGCAAAGAGACTCCAGCAAGTAATTAAGAAGATCACCCACCATGATCAGGTGGGATTTATACCAGGAATACAAGGATGGTTCAACATTAGGAAAACCATCCACATAATTGACCATATCAACAGTCTAACAAACAAAAATCACATGATTATCTCAATAGATGCTGAAAAAGCCTTTCACAAAATACAGCATCCATTCCTATTGAAAACATTGAAAAGTATAGGAATAGAAGGACCCTTCCTAAAAATAATAAACAATATATACCTAAAACCATCAACAAGCATTATATGCAATGGGGATAAATTAGAAGCCTTCCCAATAAGATCAGGAGTGAAACAAGGATGCCCATTATCACCTCTATTATTCAACATAGTACTAGAAACACTAGCAGTAGCAATTAGAGAAGAAATTGAAGGTATCAAAATAGGCGATGAGGAGACTAAGCTATCACTCTTTGCAGATGATATGATGGTATACTTAAAAAATCCTAGAGAATCAACTAAGAGGCTGGTAGAAATAATCAACAACTTTAGCAAAGTTGCAGGATACAAAATAAATGCACATAAATCATCAGCATTTCTATACATTTCCAACACATTAGAACAGCAAGAGGTAGAAAGAGAAACACCATTCAAAATCACCCTAGACAATATAAAATACTTGGGAATCAATCTAACAAAACAAACACAGCTATTATACGAAAACAACTACAAAACACTTTCCAAACAAATAAAACTGGACCTCAACAATTGGAAAGCCATTAACTGTTCATGGGTAGGATGAGCTAACATAATAAAAATGAACATCATATCCAAATTATTTTACCTATTTAGCGCCATACCTATCAAATTACCAAAAAACTTCTTTACTGAATTAGGAAAAACTATAACAAATTTCATTTGGAATATCAAAAGCTCAAGAATATCAAGGGAAATAATGGGAAAAAATGCGAAGGAAGGGGAACTAGCAGTACCAGATATTAAACTATACTATAAAGCAGCAGTCATTAAATCAATATGGTACTGGCTAAGAGATAGAAGGGAGGATCAGTGGAATAGACTTGGGGTAAATGACATCAGCAAGACAGTGTATGATAAACCCAAAGAGCCCAACTTTGGGGACATGAATCCACTATTTGACAAAAACTGCTGGGAAATTTGGAAAACAATATGGGAGAGATTAGGTTTAGATCAACATCTCACACCCTACACCAAGATAAATTCAGAATGGGTGAACGACTTGAATATAAAGAGGGAAACTATAAATAAGTTAAGTGAGCACAGAATAGTATACTTGTCAGATCTCTGGGAAAGGAAAGATTTTAAAACCAAGCAAGAGTTAGAGAAAATTACAAAATGTAAATTTAATGATTTTGATTATATTAAGCTAAAAAGCTCTTGTACAAACAAAAACAAAATGGCTGGACTAATTTCACAAATATTACATTAGTGTGCCTCTCCTTTAACAACTTGCATGGCCAACATTTTTCACAATGATAAAGTAAGTTTAACGGTATTTCCTCACCCCTTTTAGCTCCTACCAAGGATATTTTGGTAAGCATTTAACAACTAGCACTCTAGAATATATATATATTTATATGTAAATGAACTACTTTTTCATTTAGTCATCATTATTAACATTTTCCCCATTATTTCCTTAAGTGTAGACATACAACAAAATAATAAAGCAAGCTCTGATTTTTAGAGTTTGCCTATTCCTGAGGTGTAAATGTGCTATTGGGTCTCCCTAATCAGTTCAAGTTGGCTCTATTATATCTTCCTCTTGCCCAATCCAAAAAAATTAGCCTCCAGTATGGATTGAAAGTATGGATTGGAAAAAAAAACACAACAGGATGTTTCAGATTTCCAAACTATAAAATGAACAAGAAGGGAGGAGGAATGGAAGAGGTCTATGAAAATATGAGCTCCAAGGTTTCTTCTTGTTCTAATCTATGATCTCATGAACATGTTTACTAAAACATGTTTTGTTGCTTCCTCTTTTGGGGGTCTATCTATAAATAGCCATTAGCCTACCAAATACTCTCTTCTGATTCATAAACCTCTTCCATTATGTTGGAGTAGAAACCCTCTCTTTTAACAAATATGTATAGTCCAAAAAAGAAATCATCACATTGGCTATATCTGAAGAAAGAATCTGTTTCCACATCTCTGGGTTATTACCTCTCTAGCAAGAAGTGGGAAGTATGTTCCATCATCAGTCTACCATTAGCTGCTTTAAATTAAAGTTCAGAGGTCTTTGAAGTTCTCTTTTCTAGTCCACCAGATTTTTGCCACGAGGTATATGTAATAACATTTCATCCTCCATTACAGAAAATCTTGAGTTGATTAAACTAAAGTGGAACTTCCTTTACAAAGAAAAGTTTTGTTTTCTCTGTTGATATAGAGAAAAGAGAATGAATATATTGGTAAAAAGACTTAATGATTATCTCTTTCGTGGATAAGAAAATTGATGTCTACAGAGCATATGATTTATCTTGCTTCATAAAGTGAAGTAATGATAAAGTCAGCGCTATAACCAAGCCATATTAACTCCCAGGTCAATGTTATTTATAGTGCTTTGAGAAGATTTATTCTTTTTTATTAATTTTAATTTTAAAATATTTTCCATGTTTACATGATTGAGATTTATTCTTAATACATTATTATTTGATTTCTAATAGAACTCTACAAGAACTCTTTCCAAGCCTTTTCCCTCATGCCTTTTCCCTTAGGAATTCTCTCACGTTCTCTGACCCAGAGCAGATTCTAAAACTGGGATAATTGAGATGGAGAACATAAATACTATCCTCTATACTAAACAAAATATAGTTTTAGCCCAATACATTCAGGGAACACAGCAAGGTCATGTCCTTAATAATTCCACTGGGATGAACAGTGAGAAGAGTAAATCTTGACCAGACCAAACTTGATTGCACCTTCCACATTGGCAAGAATTTTGGAATCCTGTGATTTTTGCCATCATCTAAGAATTAGAAACTATTAGTCTAATTCCTCATTAGATATTCACAATTAGAAATGTTTTGGGCTGTCTAGGAGAAGGCTGACTAATGACTTTTAAGAATTGTATTCAAGAGTCTAAATAAGTTTGTCTTTGTTATTGAGAGAGATCATTTGACAAATAATTTATTGGTTATTGCTAACCTAATCAAGAAATTGGTCTTTATTACTTTGAACTCAATCTCTTTAAATTTTTATTCATCACAGCATTAAACTGACTCCCATCAAGTGTTAAAAATAGCTACTTGTTCAATAGAATCTATCTCAGTGTGTCTCCTTTAAAACCCACCAATCACACCACCAGGAAACTTGCTCACTTTGAGGAGGGAGAATAGAAGCAGTAGTCCTGGTGTTCAGAATTTGAATTCAAAATATGCATTTCCCAGTTGAAAGAAGGTAAGAAATCTTGGCCAGGTATAGTTAAATCAATATAGGTTATTTCAGCCACATTATGTATTGGATAGGCTTTGGCTGATAATTAATGCTTTTTTTACATGCATGTAAGTGCATAATACATTTTTTATGAGTGGTTTTGGGCACTTCTTAAAATGTCTAAAAAAGCTTAACTAACTCTTATAACATTGCTTTTCTCCTGCCTCTGATGCACACTAACTTTGTGACCAGAAATTTGTTAGATAATCTCTCTGGACCATAAACTGTTTTCGATTTGACCTGGCTTCTCAGGAGTCATGAGCACTCTGCATTTTATATAAATTCTCATCTCTTTCAATGCTCTCCTCATTCACATTTTGAAAATTACTATGGTTATGATTTCTTTTCTGTGTTTAATTTCATACAGGTTTTCTTATGTTTCTTTAAATTCCTCATCTCTCGTCTTATCCATAAAATGTTACATCATATTTATGTTTTACAATTTGTTCCCCTATTCACCTAGTCAACAAACATCCACTGTTTTCTCAATTTTTACAATAAAATTGAATATTCTCAAAGACTAATAGTTAAAGAAAAGTTGTAGATCTGCTTGAGTTAAGAAGCTGTCACATTGGTAATTCCTTGCACTGATGAAAATAAGTGTGGGCACACCCACCCCAAATTATTTGTTTCCATAACGCTTTAAAAGATAATAAAAGTTTAAACATCCTATTTTTAAAAATCTATTCTTTATCCTGTTGTGGGCAAAATCAGATGCTTCTGTTCATTTTTCCAGAAGAAATAAAGATCATAAAATCTGATCACATTAGAGTATCCAGCTTTTGGACTTATGAATAATATATATGTGATAACTTCTTAAAATACATATTCTCATTTGTGATATATTGTGTTGTTATTTCAGATAAGGTATATAAGGTTCTAAGAATAAATTTCAGATAAATGAAGATAAATTGTTCCAATTCTATATTGGCAGGATTTTACTTTTGAAAGCAGAAGTAATTAGACTTTAGAACCTCTTCGACTTTTAAGATTCTAAGATCTTAAGTAAGAGAACTCTTGAAAATTCAAATTGCCCAAGACATTCTCTGATGTTTTCTTTTCAGAAATTATTTCTTCTAAAAATAGTAAATGTAAACACAGCCAAGCAAAATTTCTCTGAAAATCTTTCCATTTAAGTAAACAAAGGACTTCAATGTACAATACCTTAACTTTTCAGTAACTCACTAAATTACTATTAAGTCTCTTTATTAATTTTAATCCACTTTAAACTGTTTTATTGACGCTTCTTTGCTTTTTTGTATCACTTTCATTTTTAATAGCACACTACATTGTATATTCTCTTGTAATGAAAAATAATAAACAAAAAAAGCAGTTAAGCAAATCACAGTGTTAGCACCTGGTAAATTATGTAGACTTCTGCTCCTATAAGATAGCCACCTACTTAATGAAAGAGGGGAAGTGTATATCATCTTTTTTTGGTTCTTTCTCCAAAGCTTAACATAGAGTCTGGCACACAATAAGTATTTCATAAATTGTTCTTGATTTCTGCCATCTTCTCAGGATCCAAGAATACTTTTTTCCATTTTATCTGAATTCTTGTATCTTTCAGTGTTTCCCTCATTCACATTTTGGAGATAATTATGGTTATGACTTTTTAAAAATTAAATTAAATTTTTATCAATATAATTTAATATTCATTGTCTGATATTTTTTATTCCCTGTTCTCTCTGTCTTTCTCATCACTCATCCCTGCCAAAGAAGGCAGTTAATATGATATAGGTTGTACATATATAATCATATAATATATATTCCATATTTATCATGTTATGAAAGAAGACACATATTGCTTATACCAGAGAAAAGTTCACAAAGGAAATGAAAAATAGTATGTTTCAATTTACATTCAGATTCAGTCTGTTCATTATATGGTAGTGGATATCCTTTTTGTCATGATGTCCTGGATCCTTGCAGTTGTCCTGGATCCTTGCCTTGCTGTTAATAGTTAAGTCACTCATAGTTGATTATCATGTATTATTTTTTAACTATGTATATTCCTCTAGTTCTACTTATGTCACTTTGCATCATTTGATATGTTTTTTTCCAGGATGTTTTGTGACATTTATCAGAGTACTATAGCATTCCATTACAAGCATATGCAACAACTTTGTCAGTCATTTCCCCATCAGTGGACATCGTTTCAGTTTCTAGTTCTTTGACACCACAAAAAGAGTTGCTATAAATATTTTTGCATAGGTGGGTTCTTTTCCCTTTCTTTAATCTCTTTTGGAGATAGAACTAGTTGTAAATATGAACAGTTTCAGGGCCCTTTGGGCATGGTTCCAAATTGCTCTTTAGAATAGTTGTATTAGTTTGTAACTCCACCAGCTGTATATTAGTTTCCTGATTTTTCAACATTCCATCCAAAATTTATTATTTTCCTTTTTTCATGTTATTATATGAATATCTTCATGCTTTGCTTTTGTTTCTGCAGAATTTTAAAAATGTTATTTAGTCAGAATAGTCTATTTTACATCACATAAAGTTCTCAACCTCTTATTTTGACCAAAGTTCTTCCCTTATCCATGAATCTCATAGGTAAAGTACTTTTTGCTTCTCTAATTTGTTTATGGTTTCATTCTTTATTTGTAAAATCATGTATCCATTTTAATTTTATGTTGGTATGTGGCTTATGGTTGTTTTACATATGGTATATGGTTTACATATGATATATGATATATGGTTGGTCTATGCTAGCATTGGTGAACCTTTTAGGGACTGTGTGCCCAAACTGCACCTTCAAGCTTTCTATGAGCTCCCCGCATTACCCCAGAAGCCAAGGGGGAAAGTGCCCTCATTTAGCTGCTGGGCAGAGGGATGGGGCATGTGAAAAATGTTCTCAGATGCTGTAGAGAGAAAGAGTGTTGTGGCTGCCTCAGGCACTCTGGGGCATATGTGCCACAGCTTCACCAACATGGATATGTGCTAATTTTTACCATTTTTTTCATTTTTCCCAGAAGTCTTTCTCAAATAGTGAGGTCTTTCAAAAGCTTGGTTCTTTGGGTTTGCCAAAGATTACTATGGGAATTTACCATTGTGTATTGAGTGCCTATATTTTATTGGTCCTCCACTCAATTTCATAGTCAGTTACAGATTGTTTTAATGATTGCTATTTTATAATATAGTTTGAAATCCAATACAGCTAATCTACTTTCCTTCATTATTTTTTCATTAATTACTTTGAAATTTTAAATCTTTTATTCTTCCAGATGACTTTTGTTATTTCTTTTTTCTAATTCTACGAGATAATTTCTGGGTAGTTATATTGGTATGGCACTGGAGAAATAAATTCATTTGTGAAGAATTTATATTTTTATTATATTGGTTCAGACTTCTTATGAGAATTTAATGTTTTTTCCAATTATTTTTATTTCACATTATTTGTCTGAAATGTATTTTGTAGTTGTGATCATATAGTTCCTGGTTTTGTTTTCACAGATGGATTCCCAGACATTTGTTATTGTCTGCAGTTAGTTTAAATGAGTTTCTCTTTATTTCTCTTGTTTTGGGGCTTTATTGATAGTTGGCAAAGGCGAAGCATGTGTGTCAGAGGGGGTTGCTCTGTTCTCCCTCTCCACCACGCCTGGGGACAGTTGTCACATCCCCCACCCTTGTGCCAAGCAGCCCAGTGTGAACCTTTCCTTCCTCCTCTGTCTGAGGTAATGTGGGGGAGGGGAGCTCACCAGGAGCTTGAATCAAGGTTCAGTTTGGGCATGTGATCTCTAAAGAGTTTGCCAAAACTGGTGTAGGGAAATGCTGATGATTTTGTGGACTTATTTTATGTCTTGTAACTTTGCTAAAGTGTATAAGGATGAGTTTTTGTGCAGAGGAGAGGGAACCAAAGGGAGAAGGAGACAGTTGCTGACAATTGGTGACAGTTGAGACCAGCAGAGGATTCTGGGGAATTTCTCCCAGGAGAAGGGAGAGAGGGTCTTCAGGCTGAGGGTTGGGAGGAGTGAGGAGGGAGAAAGCCCAGCTCTGATTGGTCCTGAGGCCTTGCTGAGGATCTTTCTCTTGGAAATTGAAACCCTGATTCCCTGATAACACCATTTCATCACTACTCATCCTTTAAGACTACAACCATCTAGTCAGCTAAGATTTTGGACTCCATTAGGAGCAATCTCTTAGTCTCCCTCACCCATTACTCATCCTTGCTGAGAGACCCTTTTCAGTCAAAGCTTACAATCATAGGAAAGAATAGAAATAGAAAATAGAAATAGAAATAGAAAATAGAAATAGAAATAGAAGGGGAAGGGGGGAGAAGCTTAGGAGCTGGAACCACTAGGGTTCCTCCCTAAATGATGGACCCATAGGAATAGCAAAGAGGGCACCCCCAAATCCCTCTGCCCTTCACCTCTTTCCTCAATCCCTGATTTGTGAATAATAAAAGCCACTTAACAGTCAGATAGCATTCCAGTGTGCCTGAGAGACAAAAAGCGAGAGGGGAACCACAGCTTGGTCTAGTTGACTCCATCTTAAAGCAAGACCACCCGCTGTGAAGTTAACAGACCTGGGGGAGGTTTGTGTGGACCAAGAGCAGATTGGGGTATCCTCTTGTAGGGAAGCCTTGCCCTCATCTCTTATGGGGTGGCAGGACCATATATGTCACCCATTTTGGGGTGACACCCCCCTAAAGTCTCCCAGTGTATATTCAGCCCCAGGGGAGTGCTGGAGGAGAGAGTCACCACACAGACCTTCTCTCTCTCTCTCTCTCTCTCTCTCTCTCTCTCCTATCAACATCCATTCCTGGGGGCCCCCCACCTTTTTATTGTTACAAGTGTTAAATATTTTGATGAGTTTTTTTTTTATTTGAATCTCAGGATTTCTAGGTATGTCATGGTATCTCCTAAAAGACTGATAGCTTTATTACCTCAGTCACTATTCTAATTCCTTCAATTTCTCCTCTTATTGCTATAGCTTAGATTTCTAGTACAGTATTGGATGAGAGTGGTGATAATAGGCATAGCATACATATACAATTCACATATTTAAAAAACAAACTGTTAACAATACTGACCTCATAGCTTTGCATATATATTTTTACATTTTTTATTTGAATGTTTTTCATTTTTGTTGTTGATGGTTAGTAAGTAAATAAAACATTTTAAATACTTCTTAAAAAGATAGTTATTTAGTTTCCAATTAATTTTTTATTTTTTCAATAGCCCATTTTTCAGTGTAATTTTTATAGTCTAATAGTCTAAAAAGAATGCATTTAATATTTATGCTTTTTTGCATTTGGTTGTGATGCTTTTATGTCCAACTATATGATAAATTTTTGTGAAGGTGCTATGTTTTGCTGAGAAAAATATATATTCCTTTCTATTCCCATTCAGTTTTCCCCATAGATCTCTCAAGTCTAACTTTTCTTAAATTCTATTCATCTCCTTAATTTCTTGTTTATTTTGTGGATTTGATTTTTCTACTTCTGGGAGGGGAAAGATAATATTCATTAATAATGTTTTTACTTGTCAATTTCCTTTTGTAATTAATGCAGTTTCTCATTTGGTAGTCTGGATGCTGTCCTGTTTGGTACATACATATTTAATAATATTGATAGTATTCCATTGTGTATGATTCCTTTTCCTTCCTTATTGTCTTTAATTGTCATTTTTTTCCTTTTGCTTTGTCTGAAATCAGAGCCAATATTCCTGCCTTTTTAACTTTGAATGAAGCATGGTAGATTTTGCTTTATTCATTTACTTTTACTCTGTATGTAAATGATTTTTCTATAGAAAGCATATGTTAGGATTCTGGTTTTTAATCCTTTTTGCTATCCTTCCATTTTATGTTGAGTTCATACCATTCACATTCAAAGTTCTGATTACTTAATGTCTTTCCCTTTATCTTATTTTCCCCCTTGTTATCTTTCTCTTTCTCTCTTTTCAATTTTTACCTGTTAAAAATATTTTTGTTTCTGTTTATTCAGTTCCCCAAGTTCCCCCTCCTTTTTGTGTTCTCTCTTATTTTGTTCCACTTTCTCTTCATTATTCCATATTAAGTAAGACACATTTCTATACCTAACAGTGTGGATGTTATTCCCACTTTGTGCCAATTCTGATGAGAGTAAGGTTTAATATTTTCTTACTATACACCTCATTTTCCCCCTACATTGATTTTTCCATCACTCTTTATGTAAGATAATCTACACCAACTATCCCTTTTTTATCCCTTGAATTTTAAATTTTTTTAAATTTTAAATTTTAAAATTATCCCTTAAATTTTAAAAATATTGTTCTATCATATTCAGCTTACTCCTTGCTCTCTGCCTATATATGATTCATTACACTAATAGTGATAGAGTTTCAGTATATTTAGTACCTTAAATATCCCAACTACTTTAGGTATCTTGGTACTTCAGGTATCATAGATATCTTGAACATCTCAGTTGTCACCTTCTTACTAGTAATGTAATCAGTTTAACCTAATTGTTTCTCTTGGTTACCTTAATGTATCATAAGTATCTTTTATGCCATAAATATCTTAGGTATTATTACTTTACCATGCAAGGAGTTGAATCACTTTAACTCCATTGTTTCCCTTAAGTACCTTAAAAATATTAAACATTTTAGATATTTCTTGTACTATAGAAACCTTAGGTATCCTAGTTATCACTTTCTCGTATAGAGATGGGATTATTTTAACTACACTGATTTTGTTGAGTTCCTTCTGTTTAAGTTTTTATGTTTCCTTTGAATCTTGAATTTGATAATTGAAATTTTTTTTTTATTCTGGTTAGTTTCAGTAGAGATCCCTGAAATTCCTCTATTTAATTAAATGCATGTTTCTTCTCCTGGAGTATTATGTTCAGTTTCTTTAGAAGGCTATTTTGATTGTAGGCCTATATAGTTTGTCTTGAGGAATATCATATTCCATGCATTCTAATTATTTAAAGGAAAAACCTGTTAAGTCCCAAGAAATCCTGACTGGAGTTCCACAATATTTAATTTTTTTCTAGCTGATTATAATATTTTCCCTTGGCTTGGGAATTCTGGAATTTGTCAACAATTGTCCTGGAAATTTTAAATTTAAGATTTCTCTCAGGACCTCTGACAAAGGTCTAATTACTCAGATTTATAAGGAGCTAAATCAATTATACAAAAAATCAAGCCATTCCCTAATTGATAAATGGGCAAGGGACATGAATAGGCAATTTTCACATAAAGAAATCAAAACTATCCATAAACACATGAAAAAGTGTTCTAAATCTCTTAGAATTAGAGAAATGCAAATCAGAACAACTCTGAGGTACCACCTCATTCCTAGCAGATTGGCCAAAATGACAGCAAAGGAAAGTAATAAATATTGGAGCAGATGTGGCAAAATTGGGGCATTAATGCATTGTTGGTGGAGTTGTGAATTGATCCAACCATTCTGGATGGCAATTTGGAACTATGCCCAAAAGGGCTTTAAAATACTGTCTGCCTTTTGATCCAGTCATACCACTGTTGGGGTTATATCCCCAAAGAGATAATAAGGAAAAAGACTTGTACAAAAATATTTATAGCTGCACTCTTTGTAGTAGTAAAAAATTGGAAAATGAGGGAATGCCCTTTGATTGGGGAATGTCTGAACAAATTGTGGTATCTGTTGATGGAATATTATTGTGCAGAAAGGAATAATGAACTGGAGGAATTCCACAGGAATTAGAATGACCACCAGGAATTGATTCACAGTGAAAGGAGCAGAACCAGGAGAATATTGTATGCAGAGACTGATATGTTGTGGTACAATCAAATGTAATGGACTTCTCTACTAGCACTAATGCAATAATCCAGGAAAATTCTGAGCGACTTATGAGAAGGAATGCTATCCACATTCAGAGAAAGAACTGTGGAAATAGAAACACAGAAGAAAAACAATTGCTTGATCACATGGGTCGATGGGGAGATGACTGGGAATGTAGACTCTAAGTGATTACCCTAATAAAATATTAATAATATGGAAATAGGTCTTGATCAATGACATATGTAAAACCTAGTGCTTGTTGGCTATGAGAGGTGGGGGAAGGAGGAGAGGGAAAGAACATGAATCTTGTAACCATGTAAAAATATTTTAAATCAGTTAATTAAATAAAATTTTTCAAAAAGATTTCTCTCAGGAGATTAGGAGGCTCTTTCCATTTCTATTTTCCCCTCTTTTCCAAGAACAGCAGGATAGTTTTCCCTGATTGTTTCTTTTAATATGGTGACCAGGTCCTTTTTTGCTCTTAGTTTTTAGGCAATCCATTAATTTTAGATTATCTTTGTTTGCATTTTCTTTGCATTATCTTTCTTGCTATTTTCCAGGTCAGTTGTTTCTCCAGTGAAAGATTTCAATATTTTTGGTTATTTTTTCATTCTTTTTAATTTGTTTTGTCGTTTCCTGTTGTCTCATGAAGTTTTCATTTGTCCAAATATAATTTTTAGGGAGTCATTTTTCTGAGACTTTGTACTTCCTTTCTTAGAAAGTAATTTTCCTCTTTGATGTATTTCCTTTCTTTAGGAACTTTTTTCCTCAGGATGGTTTTGTTATAAGCTGTTGAATTCTTCAAACATTTTATTTTCTAATTTTTCATCTATGTTTCTTTTTATTTCTTTTTATTCTGTTTTGGAGCTCTTCAATGAGTTATTTTGGGCTTGTCATTCTTTCATTTTTCCCTTTGAGGAAAATGTCTTCATTTTTATATTGCTATCCTGAGCTTGTATTTTGGTCATCTCTCTCTTTTTTTAAAAAACCCTTAAATTCTGTGTATTGTCTCATAGGTGGAAGAGTGATAAGGGTGGGCAATGGGGGTCAAGTGACTTGCCCAGGGTCACACAGCTGGGAAGTGTCTGAGGCTGGATTTGAACCTAGGACCTCCCGTCTCTAGGCCTGACTCTCAATCCACTGTGCTACTCAGTTGCTCCCAGGTCATCTCTCTTTTTTGACAATTTTTTCTAATCAGGCTTTTTCTCTGTCTTTTCCTCATTTTAGAACTGTTTTTCCCTTGTTTTTATCTATATGCTGAAGCTTAGGTCCATTCTTGGGGTGGAGCTAGTACTTTTCCTTACTTGTCCTGTGCCTGGAATCTGCTCAACTGTCTTGTTCTCAGATTGAGTGCTCTGCAGATGCAGTCTGGCTGATTTGCTGTGTGGAGGTTTACAGCTCTTCAGTTCAGTTAATTAGGATTTTTTTCTGTCCCATCCACCAATGCTGGACCTTGTTGAGCTAAATACCTTCTACTATAGCTTGTTCTGTATTGTGTGGGTTTACACACTTACCCTACTGAGGCTGGATCAATCCAGCTATGCTTTTTCTCGTGCCTATTGTGCTGTTTTGTGTCTGAGTTCCATTAAGGCTTGTTCAGCACTGTCTCCTTCTACTCCATTAAGATGAGTCCTCCTTGCTCTCTCTCCATGTTTTTCTGGGTCAGAGCACTGCTTCACTCCTTCTTCTGTTGATTCTACTCATTTTTGTTAAAAAAAAAAAACAAAGAAACAAAACAAAACAAAAAAGAATCTTACCTTCCATCTTAGAATCAGTACTATGTATTGATTCCAAAGTAGCAGGTGGTAAAGGTTAAACAATGAGGTTTAAATGACTTGCCCAGGGTCACACAGCTGGGAAAGTGTGTCTGAGGTCACAATTGAATGAAGGATCCATATTTCTAGGACTTGCTCTCAATCTACTAATCCATCTAGCTGCTTCTGCCAGTATTGCTTTTAGGGCATTTTTTGGAGGGTGGGCAGCTACATAGTTAAGTGGATAAAGAGCCAGGCTTGGAGTTAGGAAATCCTGGGTTCAAACTTTATCTTAGACACTTCTTAGGGTGGATTTAAGTCAGTTCTTTCTGATTCCAGGCTCAGAACTCTCTATATACTACATCGCCTAGTTAACCCATATGGATATCACATGAAGGAACTGGAAATGTTTCATCTGAAGATGTCAAGAGAATATGGAAAATATAGTAGTTTCAAGTGTCTGAGGGTCTGAAATGCAGAAGAATGACTGAACTTGTTTTACTTGACTTCAGAGAAAATAAGCATAGGTAGAAGTTGCAGAGGAACCATTTTTTGATATAATATATTTATTATATTTACTAACCATTTTTCAATACATATTTTGACATAAGAAAAACATTTTCAAATGTGGAATTATTTCTAAACAGAAAGGGCTGCTTCATGTAATTTTAGGGCTTTCAGAGTCTAACATAATATTATGAATCAATGGGTTTATTGGTTCATGAACCATTCTACAACACTAGAGATCATGCACCATATCAATACCTCATTGTCCTTGTGACTTTTATTTCCTTTTTTCCATAAGTCAACAATGAAAGTCCACCATAGTATGTTAGAAGCTGTTCTTTGTGTCTTTATTTCTTAAATGACTTTGCAATACTAGTTATATTTGTTATAAATTTACTCTTACTACAGAGAAATGCAAATATTTTCATTCTAATTATATATATACATATATATATATATATTTGATGATGTATTTTATGCTACATCTCATATAAAACATTACTGGCAACATAGGAAAGCCTACTTATACTGTTATAGAAATAAAGGGTACAAGAGAGATATAGATGTATATTGATAGTGATGATGTTTATCTGTCTATAATCTCCTCAGCTGCAGTTGGTGGGAGGAACACCTATTCCTATCACCCTGGCTGATCTCACTGAGAAAGTCCTAAAATATTCCAGAATGAATGGATGCTCATTCTGTCAATAGGCAATCCTTTTATTTTTACCACTACAAAAATAATTACTTGTTCACATAATTTTTTAATCAGTGTTGTCTTGATGGAGACTTATTTTTTTCTCCTTTCCCTGTCCATTGATGTAAGAGAATGCCAGTGCCTGTGACCAAGGAAAAAGTGGGGGAGAGAGAGAGAGAGAGAGGGAGAGAGAGAGAGAGAGAGAGAGAGAGACATTTAGCTACTATTATATCACCACAGATGAGTTAACTGAAGTTAAGTGACTTGTCCAAGATCACAGAGTTAGTAAGTGTATAAGACCGAATTTGAACTCAGTTCTTAAGTAGTTCTTCCTGACTCCATGCTCCATCCACTGTAAACCAAATGCCCAAGGACAGAGAGATCTTCTGAGACCAGCTGAGAGAAACATCAATGGAAAGAAAGATTTATTTCCTCCATGAATTTTTCTTTAGTGTAAATGATATGTCTTCTTTCAAACATGAAAAAGTTGACAGTATGTAGTATATGAAAACACATGTATGATCTATATTATTATATTGCCTGCTGTCTTGGGGAGGGGGGAAGGTAAGAGGGGAAAAGACAATATGAATTACAAAATGTCAAATTGTATTATCATATAATCTAGAAAAAAATGTAAAAGGATTTTTTCAGGGAATCCTTAACCAAATAAACCATCTTTGGAACTGTAAGCAACTCTAGGGATTAACAGTGGGGATATGCAGAACTAATGTTCATCTATTTGAAAGTTAAGTTTTGTTTGCTTATTTGTATCCTTCTTATACTAAATTTTTTTCTATAGTGTTCTGAATGGCATAATCACAAGTGAGATTTCAATAAATTTATACTATGCAGAAATATCTTTTAAGTTTTCGAGGTGAATTCATACTGGCCAAGAGAAATGAAAAAAAAATCCTATAAAGTTCAATGAAGCTGTTTTTGTAATGAAAGTCTCTGATGTAAGGATTATACTCTTTCTGCAGTGCTTCCCCACTCCCTGATATCTCCTGGTTGACTCTGAAACCCTTCAAAAGGCCAAAATGAATGTTTTTCAAGTGAGGCTGTCAAACTGACAGTAGAAGCTCAAAACTGTGTTTAAGCCATGACACTGAGAAGAATATTGGTAACCTAGGAAACTGTGAGTCTGACTTTAAAATTCTTTAACTTTCCAAGGGAACATTTACATAGCTGATAAATGTAGTTTATCTTTGTTGTGTGGTAAAATATGTTGTTCTGTTGTCTACCCACTAAGAATTTTAAAAAAATAAATGACTAAAGGAAGAATTGCAAAGTGTGTAGGATGTTGAGTATGGAGTTTGGATGAACAGGGTTCAAATCTCATCACTCATACTTTGTGACTCCAAGCAAGTCACAACCTGTTAAGTACCTCAAGCATTTTCCTAGGACTTATGTACTAAATGATGGATGACTCGAAATCTTTGGAGGTGGCACAAGTTAATGACCTGAAGAAATCAAAGATTCTTCAAATGTTTGAATGCTGAGCTCCTACAGATTGTCTTCAGTTATGAGCACTGACATTACAGGGTAAGAATTATATTTCTTTTAGCTCATTGCTCTCACTTTGGAATAAAACTAGGAAAAATTTGAACAATATTTAGGTGCGGCTCATCTCTAGGGCCATTATTGCCAAAATGTAAAAGAGAAGCACTTGGAAGGCAGGAGCAGCATGCGCCACATTACAGAAAAAGGATTATGGAAAAGTGATATTAAAGACATGTATTATTCAAAGAAAAAGATGGCCCGTACAATTGGCAAGAGTGAGGTATAGTCTTTTCTCACAGGAAAACTCATGGTATGGATGAATGGTTTCTGTCCTATTGGACAGAGTACCTACAGCAACAAAATCAATGATCCATTAGAATAATATAATATGGAAAACATTACATCTCTTACCCAAAGCTGAAAATTCTCTGTTCACAAAGAAGTTAGGTGGCTCCATCAATAGAGTTTCTGATCTGGAATTATGAAAACTCGAGTTAAAATCCAGTCTTTGATACTTCCTAGGTGGAGGTGGCTAGACAAGTAGTTTTACCTCTGGCTGCCTCAGTTTTCTTCTCTGTAAAATAGGTGTATATATAGTAGTGTCTGAGAATTGTAAGGGAAATGAGATAATATTTTAAAGCATTTTACAAAGTTTAAGTAGTATTTAAATGCCAATTGTTATTTTAAATAAATAAGTCCCCCAAATCCTGTGCATTCTTTTCAATAAAAATCACTTATATTTGATCTATTCCCATCACCAAGATGGAAACAAGCAGATGTTCAAGGGCAATCTATCAGAAATGCATGTAAAGGGGAAGTCTATCTTGGAGAAGCTGTATTAGATGGCAGAGTGATCAGATAATAAATTGAGAGCTACAAGGGAACTTAGGTGGTATTTACTCTACCCTCTTAATTTTTCCTTTTGAGGGCACTGGGTTTCAGAGATATACATAGTGTTATGGGACCTGATGAAGACATTAAAAATCATGCAGCCAACCCTTTCTTTTTATAGAAACTAAGGATCAGATACATTTAGTGACTTGACTAGAGTCTTCCAGGAAATAGCAACAGATAAGAGATAAAAGTTTAGGTCTTTTGACTCCAAATTCAGTACTTTCCTTGGGGTACCATGGAAAATTAATTTCTCAGATGCTTTAAAACTTTGAGTGTATTATTCTTAGAATGATTCTTGACATATACTTAATACGGTGTATTCTTGATACCTTAAACATTGTCATTACTGCTTAAGTCTTTTCATAGATCCTTACCTTATTCCACTTGTGTTATAAAAGGCTCTTAAAGGTTATATACATATATATCCTAATATGACATTGTTCAAAGGAATAAAGATTGGTTTCAATCCTAACTCTGAAATACAGAGTAAGATCAATATGTTAAATTTTACTTTTAAATTCATGTATTTCATTTGCAGAGTTGTCACTGATAAGTGTGATTCCTTCCAAGATTTTTTTGTCAGAGACCTCTTGTGTTTCACTTGTGATGATTTATATCTCCCAATAGAAAAAAGTAGAGAAGTCTAACTCCACATACTGAGCATCTCATATATTATTTAAAATTTGACAGGTGGCATTTTCTTGAACAATGAGGGTTTGGATAACAATAGTCTAAAGATGGACTAATTGAAAAGACTTATGAATTCTGATCAACATAATGACCAGTCATAATTCCAGAAGGCTCATGATAAAGCATGTTATCTACTCTCTGATAGAGAAATGTGCACTCAGAGTACACATTGAGACAGTTTTTGATATGGCCAATTGATGTAGGGATTTATTTTGTTTGACTATATTTGACTATAACAGAGGTTTTGCTCTTATTTTATCAAAGGGATTATGGGGAAGGAAAAAATGAAAGATAAATTGTCTGAAAATAAAATAGTACTTAATTTTTAAAAAGCTCTAAGAGATAAAGTAGGAGTATCAAATATAGTTTCTATTGTGTTTGAGATTTAGGAGGAAGAATGGAGTGGTGAGGCCAAAAAAACCCAAACAACTAAGTAAATTTGGGCAAAACAATTAATATTCCACCCCAGTTTCCAAATGAATCAAACTTTAAAGTCCCTTTCAGTTCTACTATCCTTTGGTGTTATGATTTGATAATCTAGAAAATGTTTTCTAATAGATTCCATAGTATGCCACAATAATTTACAAAATAATTTTGAAAAGCTAAAAGCTAAAACATCAAAGTTATGACCATTTAATGCTGTTTAATACTAGTTTTAAAATTTAAATGCTTCTTCAATATTTAGAAACAGTACCAACTACTTGATGCAATGATATGTGTAATATGTATAAAATGATAAAAAAAATTTCTCACATTGTGTAACACCAGCACAATATAAAACATTTGTTTATACAACCATACAAAGTATTAGTATTCAGCAAACCTTCAAATCCCTGAGGCAATGTGACTCTGAAAGCTGAAATGTCTTCATGTAGAAAGACACTTCCTACTAATGAAATGGGAAGTTTATAATCTGTGATTGAATTAGTAAAAATGTACTATAATATGGTAGATTTCCTTTATTTCTTCAGCCCTTCCAAATTAATTCTTTCATATTCTCATCCAAACATAGATTTATTTTGACTTTGGATATTTTGCCATATAAAATAAAAATAGAATAATTTAAATCTAAGATAATTTTAAGGTTATTTAAATAAGAAAGCCATAAACTGTTAAGAAATTTAGGGTATAGAACTATATGCAGATGTTTCATAAAGATGTTATTCAATAAGGCAAGTAATTCAATAATTTCAAAGTAAAATCTAGTAGGAGACACACTTTATTGCTTTTTAATAGTCTTTTCATAGTCCCACAGGCATCAACAGCTACCAACTAAGTCTCTGGGATTGATGTAAGCCCAAATGTTAATGGCTAGTAACATATATGTGTTGAGCAAGTTTTAAGGGTCATTTAGTCCTATTACTTCAGTAAGAGGATAAAATTATTCCCTTTAACATCAAATGAAGAAATATTATTAAATGCCTCTTTTTCAGACAATAATGTAATAAAAATTTACATTCAAAAAGAGAAGCAGAAAAATTAATTGGAAACTACACAATCTTATTCTAAAGAATTCACAAATGAATTCTATCAAACATTTAAAGAGCAACTTACTCCAAAACCACAAACTGTTTGTAAAAATTGGGGAAGAAGTAGTCCATCCAAATTCTTTTTATGATACAATTACTGTACTGATAGCTAAACCAGGTAGAGCTAAAATAGAGAATGAAAACTATAGACAAACCTTTTAGAGGGAAGGGTGATATGACAGATGTTCTCAAGTGGGCATGAAGAAGTGGAGGGGAGCAGTCCACCCCCATGTCCCTCTGACTTTTTAGTAACAAACTCTGGCAAACTCTGTGAGGAGGCAATGGCGTGCGTGCCCATAGGAAGGGTTCTGAGTGCCTTCTTTGGCATGCATGATACAGATTCGCCACCACAGCTATAGATCAATATGATACTACAAGTGTCATACTATATGGTCAGGTAGCTTTTATGTTGTGGAAATTTGAAGTTCATTGAGTCTTAATATTCAGATCCATGATATATGGATGCTTAGGGGACTTGAGAACTACATTTCCCATGATTCAATGGGCTTTCTGCCCTTACTTGGTGATATAAGACAACATAAACAGAAGCTTAAATAGGGAGATTAGGATTGGTACAAGCTCTTTCCTGCAGAACAAGCTAGGTGGGCAGAGGTAATGGCGGGGCATTTGTATTACATGTTGGCAGGCACGTGGCCTTCTTAATTACCAATATGGCTTTAAATAAACTATTAATACTTTTGAATATATCCATCTATATCAATATAATTCACAACACTTTTATGCCAGGAATACAAAAATGTTTCAGTATTAAAAAAACAGCATAATTGACCATGTCAATAGTAAAACCAACAGAGATCATATAATTTTCTCAAAAGATGGGGAAAAAACTTTTGAGAAAGCATGCATTCATTCCATATTAATGCATGAGAAAACACTGGAATATATTGTTTTCCTTAATGGCACTTTTTAAATTTTAGGTTTTAGGTTTTTAGTTTTAGGTTACTTATATAAACTATAATCCTTCCCAGTAAGATTATAGAAATAATCTATAACTATCTGTGGTCATCTGAAAAAAAATTTTTTTCCAAATAAATATTGATTAAGGAAATGCAAATTAAAAAAACTCTGAGGTATCATTTCATACCCATCATTTAGGCTAGTATGAACAAAAAAGAAAATGATTAATGTTGGAGGAGATGCAGGAATATTGGGACAACATACATTGTCGGTGAAACTTTGAACTGATACAATCATTCTAGAGAGCAATATGGAAATATACTGACAGGGCCATAAAACTATGCATACCCTTTGGCTGAGAAATACCACTACTGGGGCTATATATCAAAGAGAATATGGAGAAGCAAAAAGGATTTACCTGTGCAAAAACATTTTTAGCATATCTCTGTAGTGCTTAAGAATTAAAAACTGAGCTAGTATCCAACAATGGGAAGGGCTGAATCGTTTGTGGTATATGGTTGTAATGGGGTTCTAGTGCACCATAAGAAATTATGAACAGTATGAGTTCAGAAAAACCTAGGAAGACATTCAACTGATACAAAGTGAAGTGAATAGAACCAGAAAAAACGTTGTAGTCTAATTATTGTCATTCTCTTCAATTAAATTATTAATTGTTTCTATGATTTGTTCTTTAACTTATTTTGGAGAATCATACTATTTAATTCCAATTAGTTTTTAGATTGCCACTCCATGTATCCTTGCTAATAACTATTTTTATTGCATTATGATCTGATAAGGTTGCATTTATTATTTCTGCTTTTTTGCATTTGTTTGCCATGTTTCTATGCCCTAGTACATGGTCAATCTTTGTGAATGTTCTATGTGCTTTTGAAAAGAAGGCTTATTCCTTTTTGTCTCTATTTATTTTTCTCCATATATCTATTAACTCTAATTTTCCCAAGATTTCATTTACTTCTCTTATCTCTTTCTTGTTTATTTTTTGGTTTGATTTATCTAGATCTGATAGGGGAAGGTTCAGGTCTCTAGTATAGTTTTATTATCTATTTCCTCCTTGAGCTCTGCCAGCTTCTCCTTTAGAAATTTAGATGCTATGCCATTTGGTGCATACATGTTGAGTACTGCTATTTCTTCATTGTTTATACTGTCTTTTATCAGGATGTAATTACCTTCCCTATCTCTTTTATCCAGATCTATTTTTCCTTTGGCTTTGTCAGAAATCATGACTGTAACGCCTGTCTTCTTTTTCCTCAGTTGAAGCCCAATAGATTTTGCTCCAGCCTCTTATTTTTTACTCTATGTATGTCTACCTGTCTCATGTGTGTTTCTTGTAGACTATGGTACGATTTTGGTTTCTAATCCACTCTGAAATTTGCTTCCAATTTATGGGGGAGTCCATCCCACTCACATTCAGAGTTATAATTAATAACTGTGTATTCTCAGATATTTTGATTCTGTCTCATAGTCCTGTCCTTTCTTCTTTCAATATTTCCTTCTATATCAGTGTTTTGTTTTTAATCAGTTCCCCTAATCCTCTCCCTTATTGTACTTCCCATTATCTCCCCTTCCTTCTTATTCCCATCTTATTATTCTTTAGGGTCTTTTTAAGCTATGCCCTCCAAAACCCTCTTCCTCCCTAGCATTGCTTCCCTTCTCAAAAGTCCATTTTTTACCCTTCTATTTTTCTAAAGGGTGTGAATCAATTCTCTGCCCCAATGTATCTGATTGTTCTTTCCTCTTTAAGTTAACTTCAATGCACTTAAGAAATAAGTATTTCCTTTCTCCAACCTTTTTACCCTTCCATTGTGTTGGTCTTCTCCCCTGTTTACCCCACCCTCTTCTTTATGAAATATAAATTTACTCCATTTTGTCTGTTTTCCAATTTCTCTTAATATTATCTCCTTTTTTACCTCTAGTTTTATATATATTTATACATAAACATATATATGTGTACACACACACACACACACACACACACACACACATATCTTGACATTTCATCCCATAAAGTTTGTCCCTGTTCCCTTTAAGTGTACTTCTTCTAGCTACCCTATTGATAATAACAATTTTTAAGAGTTACCAATATCTTCTTTTCTTATACGGATATAAGTCAATTGAACTTATTGGGTCCCTTAAAGAAAAGGTTTTCTGTTTTTTTGTTTTTTTCCCCCCACTCTCTTAATTACTTCATGGTAATTCTCTTGAGTTCTGTGTTTGGGCAGCAAACTCTCTGTTTAAGTCCAGTTGTTTGTTTTTTTTATGAATGTGTGGAAGTCTTCAATTTTGTTGAATGACCATACTTTTCCCTGCAAGAATATAGTCAGTTTTGCTGGATAGTTAATTCTTTGTTGTAGACTCAGCTCTCTTATTTTCTGGAATATTATATTCCATACTTTCTGGTCCTTCAATGTAGATACATCCAGATCCTGTGTTATCCTAACTGTGGTTCCCTAGTATCTGAATGACTTCTTCTTAGCAGCTTGTAATATTTTTTCCTTGGTCTGGTAGTTTTTTTAATTTGGCTATAATATTCCTGGAAGTTGTCAGTTGTGGATTAAGAGTATGAGGTGATCTGTGGATTCTTTCAATTTCCATTTCCCCCCCCCCTTGTTCAAGAATGTCAGGACAGTTTTCTTGTATAATTTCCTGTAAGATGATGTCCAGGATTTTACATTTGTCATAATGTTCCAGTAGACCAATAATTCTTAAATTGTCTTTTCAAGCTCTGCTTTCCAGATCTGTGGTTGTGTCAATGAGGTGTTTCATATTCTCAAAATTTTCATTTTTTTATTTTATTTTATATATTCTTGCTGCCTTGTGAAGTCATTTGCTTCTAGTTACTGAATTCTAATATTTAAAGACTGAATTTCATCCCTTGCTTTTTGGTCATCCTTCTCCTTCTGGTCTGATTTCCTTTGTAGATCATCTTTTACCTTCTTTGCTTAGTTTCTCAGCTGGTCAATTTGGCCTTTTAAGACATTATTTACTTTTTTTAGATCATGTATTTCCTTTTCCCAATTGTCTTCAGCCTCTGTTGATTGTTTCCTGAGTTCTTGAGTTATTTGAATTTTGACTTCTTGAGTTAATTGAATTTTAATTTCTTCCAAAGCCTATGTCCATTTCACTGAAGTTTCTATGTTTTTATTGGTGTTCTTTTATCTTCTTCTGATTCATTTGCCTTTTGTTCAATTTCTGGATAAAAGCTGTCAATTGTGGTTTCTTTTTTTTTCTTTTTCTGTTGTTTACAAATTTTTTTCCTTCTTTCTCCCTTGTAATTGGCTGTAATCTTGGTCCTCTGATAATTTCTTTTAATCTGTGGGTTTGGGCTATTTCCCCAGCTGGTCGTAAAAGCTAAAGAAGTGAATTCAGCTACTTTCACTGTAGTCTGTGGGGGAGGGATGTTGGAGCTTCCCTGCCCTCTGAAGACTTCTTGTCTGCTGTGTTGATAGGATTAAGCCAGGTGGGGTTGATCTGCACAGCTCCAAGTGCCCTGAGTTCAAAACCTTGAGAGAAAGTGGGGGGGGGGGGTCAGTGCAAGATGGAGCATATGTTCACCCTCTCTTGGTTTCTCCCCCAGAAGCCTCCCTGCTATCCATGACTAGAGCCTTGATTTTGGTAGAGCTTTACTAGTGAGGCACTCCCTCAGACTAGTGCCCCAGCCCACTCAGAGATTCCAGGATCTACTGGAGACTCAGCACATTAGGTGGAGGAGGGGATCTGGGATCTTCCTCATTTCTTTCCCCTCCCACTGGAAAGTTCCAAGAATTAAGGCTTTTTTTCTCTTTTTTTCTGTGTACCTTTTAAGTTGGGTTCAGCTGGAGGATCCCCCAGCTCTGTTGTATTGTCAGATTTGGTTTTCTGTTCCCTTGGAGCCCTTTGTCCTTGATTGGTGGTGAAGGGCTTTACAGAGGTCTGGAGCCTTACTGTTTCTACACTGCCATCTTCAATACCCGTATTTTATCTCCTGGTAACTTTAATGTAACAAATAAACAATTATTTTTTTAAAGAAGGGGCATACCTATCACATAAACTGCTAATCAACTGCCACTAACTGGACAGTCAAGTTAGAAAAGCTAAAAAAGTAAAGAACTCTCAGGGAAAAATAGGAATATATACTGAACTAACACACACCAGACAGGCCAAACCACCATTACTACCTTGACCATCTATCTCTCCTCACATCACAAGGGGAACAAACCTAGATCCTGAATCCAAGAACTATGAACCTAACATTTCCATCATAATGTAGCTATTTAATGTAATAGATCAAGATGAACAAATTTAGATACTGGAATTGGTTAATAATAAATAGAAAGGGCATCTATATGTTATAATCAACTAGGTATAATAAAGAGTTATAAAGCAGAGGGATAATCAGTAATGTAGCTATTTAGGTTTTCTCTCTACAAGCAACAAAAACATACATCAAATCACTCTTCTGACTATATCTACTTGTCTCCGTCTCTGTCTTTCTCACTCTTTATGGAAAATGAGTGTTGATCATTTGTAGTAACTGTAACTGGGGCCCTTTTCTTATTCCCCTTTCTGTAGCTCAGGTCCAGGCTCCCCTCTACTCCAAACCTTCATTCACTTAATTTCCTCTCTGCTTTCAGGTCAATTTCTGCAAGGCAACTAGAATCATTCAAGTCTCAGCAATTTACTATAATTTCCTAATTTAAGACAAGCTGTAGGCCTTTTGGTCTTAAGTCTGGATATCAGGGTTTGAGGAAAATGTAAGCCATGTAGGTCTTATTTGTATTTGCTCGTTGTTGCAAAAAATTTTGGGGATTTTATATTTGGTTCAATTCCCTATATAGAGGAGTTTTTTTGGTTGAGTTGCATATTGATTTGTAAAGCTAATATTTCCTTAAAGTACTTTATCTGCATATTAGTCTTTTGAGTTTGATAACTCTATCCCCTATGGTTCGTATAGATATGTGTATGAGAATTATAATAATAAACAGAGCCAATAACTAATGTTAATGATAGAGGGGATATTGAGAGCCTATGAGGTAAGACTCTTCTAGCTCTCCCCTCTTGTCAAATATACAATGTGGGAGACTTTGAGGGGCTATCACCCCAAAACTGGGTGACCTGGATGGTAATGCAGCCTCATAGAAGTTGGAGGTGGGGCTTCCCTATAAGATGAGGTACAGGGTACCCCAATCCAATTCTGAATGAGGGCGGGGTTCATGCAAGCCACCCCCAAGGTCAGTCAACTTCACAGCAGGGGGGTCTGGCTCCAAGATGGAGGCAGCCAGACCAAACTGTGATTCCCCTCCCCCTCATCTCTCAGGCATTCTGGAATACTATCTGACTAATGAATTTCTTTTATTAATCACAATGCAGGGATTGGGGAAAGGGATGAAGGGGAGAGGGATTTGGGGTGCCCTCTTCTCTATTTCTATGGAGTCCATCACTCAGGTGGGAACCTTTGGGGTTCCCACTCCTAAGTGTCTCACCCTGCCTCATCTTCCTCAGATTCTATTTCTATTTCCTATTTCTATCCTTTTGTATAATTGTAAGTTTGACCATAAAGGGTGTCTCAGTGAGGTTGGGTAATGGGAGGAGACTAAGAGATCACTCTCAAAATAGTGTCCCAAAACTTAGCTGACTTTATTATTGAAGTCTTGCTGGGTGAGAAGCGATGGGATGCCTTTAACCAGGGAATTGGGGTTTCAATGTCTAAAGAAAGATACTCAGGAAGCCCTAAGGACTGGATCCGAACTAGGATGTCCACCTCCTCTTATCTCTCGGTCCTCCACCAGAAGTCCCTGCTTCCCCTTTCTTCTCTGGAGAATTACCCAAAATTTCTTCTGGTCTCAACTGTCACCAACTGTCACCAACGGCCTTCTTCTGGCTCTTTTTGTCCCATCTCACCTCCTTACAGATTTATTTTGGGAAGACTAAAGGAGGGAAATCAATTAAAATATTTTGAGTGCCATAGTAAAAGTTTATGAGTCTCAGTTTGAATGTTTAGGGGAATATTGGCATGTAGTCTCATTTTAGAGTTTGTGGAGGACTTTTCAGAAAGATTTAGAGTGGTTTTGTGGATACCATTCATCAATTTGTCTCAACTGTTTTTTTCAGTCTTTTAGATTTGTTAGAACAGAATACATTCAAAAATGAAAAGTTACATGTTTTGATTAAAGAAATGACAATCACTTGTGTCCAATGTCCTCAAGCAAAAGAAAAAATTGATTGGAGAAGAGAAACAGATGCACAATGTCTTACTAACATAAAGCAAATACTTTGATGAAGAACCCAATAATGTTTTTGAACTATAATTCTCTTTGGATATATATCTGATTTCCCTCCCCCTTTGTCTTCAAGAGAAAATAATGGTTTCAGTCTACCATTAAATGACATTTGGTACTGTGGGAGAAAAATAATTGCTTATTCAGTGCAAACATTCATATTTGCTCATATTTTTGGTATTATGAGGAAAAGTATATGAGACATCAATTCTAATGTTACTTTTGAACTGAATTAAAAAGATATTCTAAAAAATGTTTTTATTTCATTAAAATTTTTCCAATTATATTATAAGAAAATTTACAATTCATTTTAAGTTTTAAATTTCAAATTTTCTCCTTTCACTTCATCCTCAACCCTTGAGAAGGCAAGCAATATGATATTGATTATACATGTGAAGACATAGAAAAATATTCAAATATTAGCCATGTTTAAAAAGAAAAATATAAACAAACACACAAAAGAAAAATAAAGAATATATAAAAAACCTTCCTTCTGAGTTCATCAGTTCTCTCTCTTTGGAAGTCGATAGTATTTTTGATAATGGGTCTTTGGGAATCATCTTAGATGATTCATCCTGATCATATTAGTTAAATCTTTCAAAGTTGACCATCCTTACAAACTTGATTTTACTGTGTTCAATATTCTCCTGGTTCTTCCCCATTTATTTTGCATCAGTGCATATAAGGTTTCCCAAGTTTGTTTGTTTTTTTTCATAATATACATCATCTCTTATAGTACAATGCTATTTCATCACAATCAGATACCACAACTCATTCAATCATTCTCCAATTGATGGGCATTGATTCAATTTATAATTCCTTGTCATCACCAAATGAGGATACAAATATTCCTTTTTTTTTAAACCCTTACCTTCCATCTTGGAGGCAATACTGTGTATTGCCTCCAAGGCAGAAGAGTGGTAAGGGCTAGGCAATGGTGGTTAAGTGACTTGCCCAGGGTCACACAGCTGGGAAGTGTCTGAGGTCATATTTGAACGTAAGACCTTCCATCTCTAGGCCTGGCTCTCAATCCACTGAGCTACCTAGTTGCCCCCAGGATACAAATATTCTTGCACACATATGTTCTTTTCTTTTTTCTTTGATGTCCTTGGCTTCTAGAACAAGAAGTTGTACTTCTGGATAAAAGGTTATACACAGTTTTATACCTCTTTGGGTACAGTTCCAAACTGTTTTCCAGAATGATTGGACAAATTCACAACTTGGCCAACTGTCCATTAATGTCTCCATTTCCCCATATTCTTTCTAGTCTTTTTCTTTTTATGTCATTTCAGTCAGACTGACCTATATGAGGTGGTACCTAAAAAATCTTTTAATTTTGTTTTCTTAGATAGTACTTTAGAGCATGTTTTCATGTTATTATTAATAGCTTTGATTTCTTCTTCTGAAAACTGCCTATTCATATCCCTTGCTCATATCTAGATTGGAGAATGGTTCTTATTTTAATAAATTTGTCTTATTCACATATGCAGTTGAAAAATGAGACCTTTATCAGAGAAATTTGTTACATTTTTTCTTTCCTAATTTTTTCTAATTTTGCTTGCATTGGTTGTGAATGCACAAAACTCTCTAAATTTTATATAATTTAAATTATCCATTTTTCTTCATATGAGCTTCTATATATTTCTTCTTTGTTCATAAATACTTCCTTTAACCAGATTTTGACAGGTACATTTTCCATGCTTCTTTAATTTACTTATGGTATCACATTTTATGTCTAAATCATTTTTACATTTTACCTTATTTTGGTATATGGTGTGAGACTTGGCTGAAGTCTAATTTGTGCCTCACTATGCACCAGTTTTCCAAGCAATTTTTGTCAAAAGGTGAATTCTAGGCCCAAAAGCTTGGATCTTTGGGTTTGTGAAATACTAGATTACTATGATCATTTACTAATATGCATTGTGAACTTAATCTCTTTCACTGAGCCAACACACTATTTCTTATTTCTTAAGAGATTGTTTTGATGATTATCATTTTGTAATATAATTTTAAAAATATGGATAGACTGCCTTCCTTCACACTTTTTTACAGACTGATTATCTTTATATTCTTGAACTTCTGTTCTCTAAGATAAATTTTGCTATTTTTTCTAGCTCTATAAAATAATTTTAGGTAGTTTAATTAATAAGTCACTGAATAAGTAAGTTAATTTAATAAAATTTTCATTTTTATTATACTATCCCAACCTAAGCATGAGTAATTAATATTTCTCCAACTGCTTACATTTATCCTTTTTTAAATTATATTCTTGTAGTCCCCGGATTTCTCTTGCATAATGTTTATATTTTCTGCAATGATTTTAAATGGAATTTCTCTTTCTATGATCTATTAATAAAAAATTTAAGGTGTTGGGTTTTGTAAATAACATATAGAAATGATATTGATTTATGTGGGTTTAAAAAAGGCTACAATTTAAAGGAAACACACCCAAAGTCAAAAAGAAAAATAATGAATGAACACAGATTTTGGAATAACTCAAAAACGACTTCAAAAACCAATTAAGAAAGGCAGAGGAAAAGTGAGAAAGAGAAATGAAAGTGATGCAAGGAGAAAGGAAAATGATGCAAGAAGAATTAAAACTAATGAAAATTTAGATTTAGATCAGCATCTTACACCCTATACCAATATAAATTCAAAATGGGTAAATGACTTTAATATAAAAAGTAAAATCATAAATAAATTAAATGGACATAGAATAGTATACCTACCAGATCTATAGGAAAGGAAGGAATTTAAGATCAAGAAAGAGACAGAGGATATTACAAAATATAAAATGAATGACTTAGATTATATCAAATTAAAAAGATTCCGTCTAAACAAAAGCAGTACAACCAAAATTAGAAAGGAAGCAACAAACTGGGAAAAATTTTATAACAAAATTCTCTGACAAAAATCTAATTTCTTAAATATATAAAGAAGCATGTAAAATTTACCAAAAAAAATCAAGCCATTCCTAAATTGAAAAATGGTCAAATAATATGAATGGGAAGTTTTAAGATGAAGAAATCAAGACTACCAATAAGCACATGAAAAATTATTCTAAATGCCTCCTGATTAAAGAAATGCATACCTAACTGATTGGCCAATATGACAATAAAGGAAAATAACAAATGTTGGAGGGGATGTGGTAAAATTGGGACACAAATGCATTGTTGGCAGAGTTGTGAATTGATGCAACCATTCTGGAAGACAATTTGGAATTATGCTTTAATAAGCTTTAATAGAATGCTTGGCTTTTGATCCAGCAATACTATGCTAAGTTTATACTCCAAAGAGATAATAAAATGGTTTGTACAAAAATATCCATAGCTGCATTCTTTCTGGTGGCAAAAAAAAATGCAAAAATGAGTGGTGTCCCTCAATTGTGGAATTACTGAACAAATTGTGGCATATGATGGTGATGGAATACTATTGTAAAATAAGGAATGATAAACTGCTTGATTTCCATATGGGCTGGAAAGACCTCCACAAAATTGATGTGGAGCAAAATGAGCAGAACCAGGGGAACATTGTACAAAGAAACTAAAACATTGTGGGACTATCATATGTAATCAAATTTGTTACTAATAGCAATTCAATGATCCAGGACAATCCTGGGGAAGTTATGAAAAAGAATACTATCCACATGATGAGAAAGAACTGTGGGAGTGGAAACACAGAAGGAAAACATTTGATTTATCACTTGTTTATATGGATATAGGATGTGAGATTTCAGTTTTTAAAAGATTACTTTACAACAAAAATGAATAATATGGACATAGGTATTGAGTGATAATGCATGTACAACCCAGTGCTATTGCTTGTTGGCTCTGGGAGAAGGAAGGGTAAAGGGGAGGGAAAGAATAAGATTCATGTAACCATGGAAAAATACTTAAATTTTAAAAAAAAGAATAAATGGGGCCTAAGCAGGTAAATGAGGTCATCAGACCCTGGGGAGGAATACCTCCTTGCAAACTTCAGGTGCTGAGTTATGGAATTCAAGTTGGTGAAAACATTAACGGAATTATTTGACAATATAAGAATTGGTTCTTAGTTCTTTAAACAAAACAAAAAAAGGCTCCATTTGTTTTGATACTTGCTAATGTTTTTAATACTTCCTACTAACTGCTTTAATCCCAACACAATTGATTGTGCATTCATCTTTTTTAAGATTGGTTATTTTTTTATCTTTTTAAAAATAAAATTAACCATTGCTTAATCTAATTCATTAATTTTATTTTCAAAATACCAAATTCTAATTTTACTTATTATTTCTATGACGTTTTTTACTTTAAATTTTATCAATTCATCTTTGATTTCTGATATTTCCATTTTGAAGCTTAAGTGGAGAATTTTAATTTATTCTTTTTCTAATTTTTTGCTGAATTCCAAATTTGTTGATCTTTTTTTTTTTAAACCCTTACCTTCCGTCTTAGAGTCAATACTGTGTATTGGCTCCAAGGCAGAAGAGTGGTAAGGGCTAGGCAATGGGGGTCAAGTGACTTGCCCAAGGTCACACAGCTAGGAAGTGTCCGAGGCCAGATTTGAACCTAGGACCTCCCGTCTCTAGGTCTGGCTCTCAATCCACTGAGCTACCCAGCTGCCCCCTTTGTTGATCTTTTTTATTGAATGCATATGCATTTAGAGTCATAAAGTTAACTCTAACTACAACTTTGACTGTATGTTACAAATTTTGGTATGTTGTCTCATTTTTGTCATTATCATTAGCAAAATTATTGACCATTTCTCTAATTTGTTTTTTGACCTACTAATTTTTAATATTTAATTATTTAGATTCCATAAATTTTTTAACCTATGGCTCTATTTTCATTTATCAAATGTAATTTTTATTGCATTTTGAAATTTATCGTGTGGGGGAAAAAAGCATTTAGTTTTTCTACTTATCTGTATTTTTTGAGGAGTTATGTCTTAATATGTGGTCTTTTTTTAAAAAAATGTTCCATGTACAGTTGAGAAAAAAATATATATTCCTTTCTATCCTCATTAAAATTTCCCCAAAGGTCTATCATAATTAAATTTTCCAAAATTCTATTCTTCTCATTAACTTTGTTCTTATTTATTTTATAGTTAGATTGATCTAGCTCTTAAAAAGGAATATTGAAGTCTTCCACCAGTATAGTTTTACTATTTCCTCCTACAATTTAATTTTTCCTTGAAATATTTGGATGCTATGCTATTTAGTGCATATGTTTTGTATTTCTATTACTGCATTATGTGTTAGCTTTTAGAAAGATGCAATTTCCAAGCATATCTATTTTAATTAAGTCAATTTTTTCTCTTGCTTTGTTTTGGATAAATATTGCTACCCTTGCCTTTTTTATCCTCAGTGGAAGCATAATAGATTCTCCTATCTCTATATCTGTCCTCTACCTCTCTATGTCTCAGTTTCAATGTTTTTTCTACTAAAGAACTTATTGATGGATTCTGAATCCATCTAATCAATTCCACTAACCACTCCATTTTTACAGGTGACTTCATACCATTCATATTTGCAGTTATAATATACAATACCCCATTACCCCCATAGCTTATCTCTGATTGCATACCTTCAGTGACAGAGAAGCAACTTATTCCACTTAGAATTTTAATTAGTAGAAAGTTATTCCTCTTGCCAGTCCTGATTCTGGGTTTACTGTCTAAAAGATGGATTGCTCTTCCAAGAGAATTATGCTAAAAAAATTGTGAGCTTTCTCAAAAAGTTGTTACCACAATATGAAACCTTTAATAGTTGAATTACAGGAAGTCTCAGATCCAGTACATTAATAAACACCTATATTCTGCAGTCATCTGAATCAAAATGAATAACATTCAATGAGTGATTAAGTTTCAGCCTGAGAGTTAATAGGGCACTCTAAAAGATTCAATTATTCTTCTTATCCTATTAGTGTAATATTGTGCACTATAAAATTTTGCTGGGTTATGACAAAACCTCATTTGTCTATCAGCATTGGAGGATGAGCTTTCCTTGACCTGAAACATTCCTTCTCTAAATTCCAGTTTATTTATTATCTCTAAAATTCAGTTTATTCAGTAAAAGAAATTAGTTAAACTCATTGTCCTTTGAGGTTCCTTCTAGCTCTAATCGATTCAAAGGTATTCCTCTAAAGCTACTCCTAAAGAATTATTCTGGAACTGGGGTAACAATCTCTTACCACACAAATCAAAACCCTTATTCATTTTGTGGATGCCTTCATTTTAAGCAGGGTAATGTCAGATTTTAGCTGGCCCAGTTACCAATATTCTTCTGGTGTTTAGACCTCAGTTGGCTCTATACTCATAGATTGAGATATTGAGCTTTTCCACATCCACCACAAAACATAAGTATGTGCAATATTACAAATTCCTTTTAAAAATAGTCTTTTTTTGTCATGAACTTATCAATAAGCAACAAATACAAAATATCAGTATTTAAAGAATATAAAAATATTGGTGAATTGTCACATGTTTTGTAGATTATTATAGTTATAAATGTATATATGAAATATAACAAATTGATCTGTTTATGTAACTTGTAGCTTTTTTCTTTCCTTGTAATTTTTAATTCTTTATTATTACTTTTTTTTTTGGTAGGGGCATTTCTTTTAGTGTGCACTATTCATCTCTACTATTGATTCTTCCATATACAGAACACAGAAAAAGTGAAAGTTGCCATCTTAACTTCTCATTTGATAGAGTCTATTTATAAGAAAGAATATGACAAATGCAAACGACAAATGTTGGAAATGTGGGAAAATGGGGCTACTCATTATTGGTGGAAATTTGAACTCATCCAACCATTTTGAAGAGTAATCTGAAATTATGAGAAAGAAGTTATAAAACTGTATAGCTTTTGATCCAGAAATACCACTATTAGGTTTATTTCCTAATGTGATAAAGGAAAATGGAAAAGAAGTTATATGTTCTAAAATATTTATAATATAACTCTTTATGGTAACAAAATACTTGAATTTCAAAGGACAACCATCAATTGGGTAATGGCAAAAGAAGTTGTGGCATATGATTGTGATAGCATGCTACTACACTGTAAAAATTACAAACAGGTAAATTTGAAGAAAACATCAAAAGACCTATAGGAAATTATGAAGAATAAAAAGATCAGAACAAAGATGGCATTGTATCCAGCAGCAGGAATATTGTTTGAAGAATGACATGGATGTGCATCTCCAGAGAAAGAACTGATAAAAAGAAATGAGTAAGACATAGTTTTGTATATACATTATATTTTTTTTTCAAATGATGTTACTTTAATGTAAGTAAGAGGAGGTAGAGAGTTACCTGGGTATTTAAATGCAGTAAACAATTAATTAATTTTAAAAATTTAAAAATTAAAAAGAAGGAATATGACAGAACAGGGTGCACATATTCTGGGAAAGGATAAATATGTGTGAAGAAATAGCTATACAATAGAATACAGACAGTTCTCTTTCAAAGCAAACTTTTATTTTAATCATAAGTATTAATTATGTATGTTGGAAGGCTCTAGTGAGTATGTTATTATAGAAAGTTACAGCCTTTGCATTTGATAATAAAGGGAAATAAATAAAACAGGCAGAGTATTATTTTAAATAACCTATCTACATTTTAACTGAGAGTCACTCATATTTTAAGACTAAATCAGTTCTATGAGAAAAGCAGGATTTGTCATGCTGAATTAGATCATTAATCCATTAAGTGTGCAATGCTGACTCCAGAAACAGCCAAATACCAATTGCTTTATAGAAAAGCAAAATATTCTTTTAAAAGTTTAGGAAAGGGGAGTTCCGGTAAGATGGCGGAGTAGACAGAGCGAATCTTAAAACCTCTGTACCGTTACGCACCAAGATAGAAAACAATGTGCTTTGAGAAGAAAGAGGACCGAATCTAAGAATGGGACAGAGCAGGGGGAACCCTACTGCAGCACAACTAAAGAGGTACGCCAAGAAAAAGGCTTCAATACTTGAACTGTCGGGACTGAGGGCATAGAAGGGGAATCCCAGGATCCCGAGACGCCTCCCCCGCGTGCTGTGTGGAGTCTCCAGCTGCCGGGGGAAATCTCAGGGCTGGTGGGTGCACGGGTTGGGAGAGAGGGCCTTGCTGGCATGGGACTCAGGGAGTCAAACACAGACACTGGAGAGGTGACTGGAGGAGAAAACCAGAGAAACACAGCAAAAACACCCAGAAGGTGGTGGCTTAGAGAGAGCCAAATCCCAGAGCACAGACAGCTCGGCTTCCTCATACCAAGATAGAGAACACAGGGTTTCAAGAGGAAAGAAAACCAGATCAAACACAATGGATAGCACAGGGGAACCCCACTGCTGGAGAGCTCAGTTCAGCAAAAAATACTCCTTCTTGTCACCCCACCTTTTTTGGGGGTTTTTTGTTTGTTTGTTTTTCCCTCCCCTCAAAGCTTTGAGGTTTTAGCCTCAGGGCAGACTAATCCAAACCATACAGATTTAATCCCAACAATTGGACAGACAAGAAGTCTTCCAAGGGCAGAGAAAGTAATTTACCCCTGGGGGGAAGATCTTTCATCAAAGATCATTAAATACATCTGCTCAAATTAGCAGAACAAGGAAGGGAAAAAACATGAGCAAGCCACAGAAAAAGAGAAAAGAAATGACAATTGACAGCTTCTTTCAAGGAAGTGAAAAGAGAGCAAATGAAACAGAAATAGAAGAAGAGGAAGTAATTCCAGTGAACTGGACACAGGCTTTGGAAGATCTCAAAATTCAATTAACTCAAGAATTTAAAACCCAATTAATTCAAGAACTTCAGGAACTCAAAAAACAATCAAGAGAGGCTGAAGACAATTTGAAAAAGGAAATACATGAGCTAAAACAAGAAAATAAAGTATTAAAAGCCAGAATTGGCCAGCTTGAAAATGAAGCAAAGAAGGCAAAAGATGATCTACAAAGAAAATCGGACCAGAAAGAGAAGGATGACCAAAAAGCCAGGGATGAAATGCAGTCTTTAAAAAACAGAAATCAACAACTAGAAGAAAATGACTTCACAAGGCAGCAAGAATATATTAAACAAAATAAAAAACATGAAAACTTTGAGGAGAATATGAAACACCTCATTGATTCAGCCAAAGATCTGGAGAACAGAGCTAGAAGAGATAACTTAAGAATTATTGGTTTACCAGAACATCATGATAAAAGAAAAAGTTTAGATAGCATTTTACAAGAAATTATCAGAGAAAATTGCCCAGAAATTCTTGAACAAGAAGGAAAAGTGGAAATTGACAGGATCCACAGATCACCTCCTACATTTAATCCACAACTGACAACTTCCAGGAATATTCTAGCCAAATTCAAAAACTACCAGACCAAGGAAAAAATATTACAAGCTGCTAAAAAGAAGTCATTCAGATATCAGGGAACAGCAATTTGGATAACACAGGATCTGGCTGCATCTACATAGAAGGACAGGAAGGCATGGAACACAATATTCTGGAAAGCAAGAGAACTGGGGCTACAACCAAGAATCAAATATCCAGCAAGACTAACTATATTATTGCAGGGGAAAGTATGGTCATTCAATAAAATTGAGGACTTCCAAACATTCATCAAGAAAAAACTGGACTTAAACAGAGAGTTTGCTGCCCAAACCCAGAACTCAAGAGAATCAACATAAGGTAATTAAGAGAATGGGGGGAGGAGAAAAAAAATTATTTTCTTTAAGGGACACAACAAATTCAATCAATTTATATCCCAAGAAGAAAAGAAGGTATTGGCAAATATTAAAAATTATTACTACCAACAGGGTAACAAGAAGAAGTTTACATAAAGGGAACAGGGACTAACTGTATAGGATGAAATATCAAGAGATATATAACTATATATGTGTACGTATGTATGTATGTATGTATAAATATATACAAAACTGGGGGGAAGAAGATAACAATAAGAAAAAAGGAAAGCAAACAAAAAGGAATAAATTTGTATTCCATAAAGAAGCACATGGGATCAACAAGGGGAAAATAACAATACATTGTAAGGGTAAAGAGGTTAGAGAGGGAATATTCAATACTTAAGTGCATTGAAATCAACTTAGAGAAGAACAATCAGATCCATTGGGGCAGAAAATTGATTCACGCCCTATAGAGAAGTAGAAGGGTAACAAAGGGACTGGTGGGGAGGGAAGCAATACTACGGAGGGAGAGGGCTTGGGGGGGGAGCACCTGTGGCTTTAAAGAACAATAAGAGGGGAATAAGAAGGGAGGGGGAGAAAGGGAAGTACAACAAGGGAGGGGATTATAGGAACTGATTAAAAAGAAAACACTGGTATAAAAGGAAACAGTGAAAGAAGAAAGAATAGGACTAGGAGAGATGAGAACATGATTGGGGATGTAGACCTGAAAAGACCATACCCATGTGACTATCAATAATGTGTAAATAAGTCTTGACTGACCACATCAGTGGAAATGCGAATTAGCTATGGGTGGGGTGGGGTGGGGCTGGGGTTGAGGGGGTAAGTCGGGGGATGGGGGGATGAAGAGGGTGAAGGGTAAAGTAAAAACATGACTTATGTAACCAGGGAAATTTTTTCTAAAAATAAAAAATTATTTAAAAAAGTCTAGGAAATAAGGTATGTTTTTTAACAGAAACAAAAATTCCATCTGGAGATATACTTTTACCTATCATTGAGCACATATTTTAGATAGAGTTCTTAAATTAAATGTATTCTAAATAACAAGGTTTTACAAAGTATTATGGGTGAATGGAACCAAGGGAAAATATTCGGATTCCACAGTTGGTTCCACTCCTAGACAGATTTAATTATTGTTAGCACTCCAAGTAGCTTGTTATTTCTGAGATGTCACAGGTTGGCCTTTACCTTTTCAAATCATCATTCAACAATGGCAAACATTTCATTAGAGACTAGAATTTATAATTACTCTTAGATTTATGGTTTGCCTTTTTTTTCAATCACATTTAGCAACAATTTATTAAATACCTATTATGTGTATCAGCTTGTAGCAGGGGTTAATGACACAAAGATGAGAGAAAATAAAACAATTCCTGATGATAAGGAGTTTAGAGTGTAGTAGTGGGGATTAGATGTGTATGAAAGGAAGTATTATACAATATAAAATATAATTTCAGAAAAGAATATCTAAAACTATGTTATAAGAAAATGAGGAAAAAAAAACGCTTTCACTGAGATCAAGGCTTCATGGAGGATGTGACATCTGATTTTGCCCTGGAAGTATTTTAGTAGGCAAAAAATGAAGTTTCACATAAGCTCTCCTCAGGTCCCTCATTGTTTAGGGAAGAAAACTCTAAGTTATCTAAAGTTATGACAAATTAGCAAAAGTTATTTAGTAGGACCTATAAAGCCAAAAGTCTTTAAATATTAGAGCAGGGGTAAACTATCTGTGTGTAGTCTAAATGTCAGGTTTTAAAGTTGAAACCAGATGTTTGATCATCAGGAAATGGTGATTTTTTTTCTGCCACAGAATATTTTCAAGGTTATCTACTAAGGCTTAAAAGAGTTGAAATCTTTACTGGTAGATAATAGATACAACTGAAAAAAATATTGTCTACTTATTTAATTGCAAGCATAAATGGGTTCTTCTTACAATAGTCCTTGGCCATAATCTCTAAAAAGTGTGATCAAATCTGAACATCATTCTCATTTATATTACATCATTTAAGAGGTCACATGAGGCTGGGTGACATAGTAGACAGGATTTGGGGTTGAGGGTCAAAAAAGACTTGGGTTTGAATTCCCTGTATGTACTAGTTGTGTGAGTCTGGATAAGTCACTTAATTTCTGCGCTTCATGTTGCTCAGCAATAAACCAGGGGAAATAACATTAATCTATATCACAGAGTGATGTAAAGATAAAATGAAATCACATATACAAAATGCTCTGGAATTCTTAAACAGCAGTTAAAATATGAGTTATAGTAAGATATTACTGTTATATTTTTCCTGGAATTCAAATAGAAAGAATATGAAGACAAGGCTCCAGCCTGTTCTCACTTCACTAAATTTAATATTTTAAAGAAGCAAGTGTATAAAGTACATTTTTTGTTATTGAATTAGAGTATTAGAATGTAAATTCATATTCTATGGAATCAGTGAAAGTATATTTGGGACAACACCAGTAGCATGTCAGGGATATAACTTCCTTTTGCTTGCACATTGTTTTAATTTCTTCCTCTAGAACAGAGGTATCAGACACAGACTTTGAAGATAACATCTGAGCCTCAACACTCCTGAGTATAGTCTGAACCAGATTACAATGTAACTGGGAAATATTAAAAGAACGAATAAAAAATTAATATAACTTAGGTAACATTACATTTTCAAACAAATTCAATCAGCTTATATGGGTTGTTCTACATAGTTTGTTGTTAGTTTATCCTTATTCATAGTCAATGTTTCTACTTAACATGCATATAACTGCTCTAGTAATTTGTATTTTGAAAGATTTTTTTTAATTTTATGTAGTAGAGAGATTATGATGTTTCAGTAGAATGATAATGATAATGTCGTTGATGATGATATTATTTTATATGGTTTAGAGAGAAATGGTCTTTTGATATAATTATGTTATTTTTACATTCAGTGTAGTACAGAGTATAATTATATAAAATAAATTATTTTTGTAGTTGAATAAAATATTGTTATATAGGTTTATCTTCCATAAGTCCACTGAAAGTAGTTTTGGGACAAGGAAAAATAGCAGATAGATGATGTGGTTGATGTATACTTCATTGCATTCCACTTGCTTTTGATTTCTTCTTTGTTTTGAAAGTGTTCCATTGCATATAAGTTGGAGATTATCAGCATTTAGTATTACATTTTAAACCAGGTGGTACAATTGATAAAGCACTAGGCCTGGAGTCAGGAAGATTTATCTTCTTAAGTTAAAATCTGTCCTCAGATTACTAGCTTTGTGACCCTATGCAAGTCACAACTCTATTTGTCTTTGTACTTCATTTGTAAAATGAACTGGAGAAAGAAATGGCAAACCATTCCAATATCTTTGTCAAGAAAACCCCAAAGTGAGGTCATGAGTTAGACAGGACTAAAAATACTGAAATAGCAATTTCCATTGAAATGCTGTTCTGAGATTTTATGGATCGATTTTATAACCAAGGAATTCTGGTAACTGTTTTGCCTTTGATAATGGTTCACTTTCAATACAGATAATTTTTTGATATCCCAAGTATGTTTTAAAATCCTCATTTGTAGCAAATCCTTATCTTAAAATCTTATATTTTATTTTTGCCAAATACAAGGTTACTATAATATGTTATTATTCTTTGCTGCATATCCATTCTGTTCCACTGGCTTAGTTTTCTATTTCTCAACCAAAACCAAATAGTTTTGATACTTACTACTTTATTACACAGTTTAAAACCTGGTAGTGTTAGACCTACTTCCTTTACTTTTTTCATTAATTCATCGACCATTATCATGACTTAATTGATCATTAATTAATTCTTGATCTTTTTTTATTCCAAATAATTTTTTAAACCTTTTCTTGTTAAATGATTTTTGGTAATTTAATTGGGAAACCAGGATAATGAAACAAAGAAGGAGAAGATTACATACATAGAAGACAGGATAAAGAAATGAAGAGGGAGAAAATTACAAATTTGAGAAAAAGCCATTGAAAATTAAAAGATTTCAAAGAAGACAACCAAACAATACTTCTTCATACAAAGACTCCAAGAAAAATAGGAATTTCTCTCAGTCTAAAAAAAGAATTAATGTAATAGTTAAAAAAGCATTTTAAAAATCAAATAAGAGATGTAGGAGAAAAATTTGGAAAAGAAATGAGAGTGATACAGGAAAATAATAGGTAAAAATCAACTTCTTGGTAAAGGAGGCACAAAAAAAACTTGAAGAAATTAATATCTTAAAAAAGAATAGGGCAATTAGTAAAAGAGGCACAAAAATCTAATGAAGAAAAGTACTCTATTAAAAGTAGAATTGACCAAAATGAAAAATATATACATAAATATACTGAAAAGAAGAACTTCTTAGAAGACAGAATTGGACCTATGAAAAAGAGATACAAAAATTCACTGAAGAAAAGAACTTTTAAAAAAGTCAAATTGGCCAAATGTATCTCCACCAAGGAGATACAAAAACTCACTCAAGGAAATCATGTCTTAAAAAATACAATTGGGTAAGTGAAAGCTAATGAATCCATGAGACATCAAGAAACAATCAAAGTCAAAAGAATAAAAAATAGAAGAAAGTTAAGTATCTCATTGGAAAAACAACTTACATGGAAAATAAATCTAGAAAAGATAATCTATCAATTATTGGACTATCTGAAAGCCACAATAAAAAAAGAGCTTAGGCATTATCTTTCAAGAAATCACTAAGCAAAGTGCCCTGATATTCTAGAACAAGAGGACAAAATAGAAATTGAAAGAATCCACTATTGATCTCCTGAAAGAGATCCCAGGAATATTATAATCAAATTCCTGAACTCCCAGGTGAAGGAGAATATATTGCAAGCAGCCAAAAAGAAATAATTCAAATATCATGAAGCCACAATTAGGAAAATGCAAGATTTAGCAGCTCCTACATTAAAGGATCAGAGGGCATCAAATATGATATTCCAGAGGACAAAGGAATTATGACTTCAACCAAGAATCACTTATCCAGAAAAACAGCATAATGTTTTAGGGGAGAAACATTAGTATTCTCTAAAATAGAGGACTTTCAAACACTCCTTATGAAAAGACCAGAGAAAAGAGAAAAGAGAAAAATTTGTTTCTCAAATATAAAACTCAAGAGAAACATTAAAAGGTAAACAGGAAAGAGAAGCCAAAAGACATTCAGTAAGATTAAATTGTTTAATTGTGTACATGGAGAGATAATTCTTGTAATTAAAAGTAATTGTCATTATTAGGGCAGTTAAAAGGAGTATATATAGAAAGAGAGCAAGGCTGTGAGTTGAATATGATGGGATGATATGAAAAAAGTAAAACTAAGACATAAGAAAGAAGAATGAATTAGGAAAAAAGAGAAGAGAAAAATAAAGTGACCTTATATTTTTTTTTTCACATAATTGGTTCAGTGAGGGAAGAGCATGGGCAACCTATTGGTTATAGAGAAAGCTATCTTATCCTACAGATAAGAAGTTGAAGGAGATAAGCAAAGAGTATTAAGGGTTGATTGAAAAGATGGTCAATTGGAGGAGGTGGAGGTCAGAATCTAAACAGGTATAAATAGAATGGAAAATAAAGAACAGTAATCATAATGGTGCAAAATTTTTTTACAAATCTCTCTAATAAAGGCCTCATTTCTCAGATAGAAAAAGAAATGAATATAAGAATACAAGTCATTGCCCAAATGATAAATTATCAATGGATGTGAATAGGCAGTTCTCTTAAAAAAGTAATTAAAACTCTCTATAGTCATTCAATAAATGCTCTAAATCATTACTAATTAGAGAAATATCAATTAAAGCACCACTCCACACTTATCAGATTGACTATTATGACAGAAAAGGAAAATGACAAAACTGGGAGGGAGGGGATATGGGAAAACTGAGACACTAATGGCCTGTTGAGGGAACTGATATCTAATTCAGCCATTCTGGAGAACAATTTGAACTTATTCTTAAAGGGCTATAGCATTATATACCTTTTAACCCAGCAATATCATTACTAGGTTTGTAACCTAATGTTAAAAAACGAAAAGGAGGAGTTATATGTACAAAAATATTTAAAGCATCTCTTTTAGGAGTAGGAGGGCAAAAAATTGTAAAGTGAGAGATACCTATCAATTGGGGAATGGCTAAGTAAGCTATGGTATATGATTGTAATGTTATTGTTGTTATTATTATTATTATTATTATTATTATTATTATTCCTATTGACTCCCAGAGGAGCATAGGGCCGCAACCATCTCACGCTAACGGACTCTGTTCTGGGCAACTTCCCCCAACTGGGCATATCTTTGCCAGGTCTGTTTTGGCCTTCCGACTTTTCTCCACCCTGGTGGGTTCCATATTTTTTTTTCATAGCGTCCTGACGGATGGGATACTGAATTGTTCTTTCCCAGAGTCTGGTATTGGAGATCTTTTCAGGCCATCTGATGTTCAAGATTTGACGTAGGCCTGGAGTTTGTTGGCTTTTGCCAGCACGCGTCGTGGACTCTGTTGGAGAGCAATCTTCCAGACGAGGCGATCGTTGATTTTGTTGGTTTGGTGAGGTTGCTAGCCTCGCGCCCAACCCTCCTCCTTTTTCAGCCGGGCTTGGGACCATCCTTGGCGGAGTTTTATGTAATACTATTGTGATATTACAAATGACAAGCAAGATGAGGTCATAGAAAAGTGGTAAGCCTTACATGAACTGAAGCAGAATGAAATAAGCAGAACCAAGAGAAACTGAACACAGTGGCAGAAATTCTGTACCATGAACAACTGGGATCAATAGCCTATTCTCACTAATACAGTGATCCAAAACTATCCTAAAGAACTAGTGATTAAAAATTCCATCTGTTTCCAGAGAAAATGAGGTGATAGAATCTAAACTCAGACAAAAGCAAACTTTTTTCCACTTTTCTTAATTTTTATTTGAGTTTCCTACCACAAAAGGATTGATATGGGGAAGGTTTATTTTTTCTTTTTTGCATTATTACATGTGTGAAATCTATATAAAATTGCTTACCAACATGGGTGAGGGCTGAGGGGAAGTGGGGGGAGGGAGAAACTTTAAGACTCAGTATTCTTTGGAAAATGTTGGAAGCTGTTGTTACAGGTAATTCAGAAAAAAATTAATTTAATAAAAAAAAGAGTTAACAGATCCCCAGAAAACCATGAACCACAGAAACAAAAAAATAATGTCTAGATACTTATGGGTATTCTTAAATAAAAATTGCCTAGTGCTCTTAGAAGCAGAGGGCAAAGAAAAGACAAGATTAATCTACCAGTCTCCTCTTGAAAGGAAATCAAATAGAAAAAAATACCAAGAATATCATAGCCAAAATCAAAAGTTCCCATGCCAAAGAAGAAAACAAAATAGTGCAAGTGTTCAGAGTCAATAAATTTAATTACCAAGGAACTATAATTAGAATCACACTAGGCTCTGTCAGTTTTCACTAAAAACCAGGGGACCCATTCCTTGGAATAAAATCTTCAAAAACAAAATATATCAGTTCACAATCAAAAATAACTTACATTGAAATGTTGATTATATACCTAAAAGGGAAAAATAGATCCTTAATGGAATAGAAAATTATGAAGCATTCCTGATGAAAAGACCTAAGCTGAGCAAGAATTTTGAAAAATAAACATGAATCTGTAGAAAACTAGAAAGAAAAAATTGGAATTGGAAGAAGCAACATTGCGATGTATTCCTAACATTTTTATGGAAGGGGGGAATGAAACCTATGTCTCCTCAGAATCTTAAGGTCCTTACACAGTCTTAAGAGACTTATATAAGAATAGAAGTTCTAGAATGTGGATTGGTTTCAAAGTGGTGATTTTAAGAGGGCAAAAGTGCTATAGAAATATAGAAACAAGTAACAAAGTGAGACTGTTCCTCATTAATGAGGTACCTGAGAAGAATATACAAAATAGAGAAAAAGTTGGAAAGTGTAGGAATTAGATGAGTCTTGCTATTTTCTGGAAAAGATGAAGGAGATTTCAACACAGTTTGCAATAAAAATGCAAAAAACTCAACACATAGAGGAACAAAGGAGAATGGAGTGGGAGTGGGAAGAGAAAGGTATATTGCCAGTGGACAATAAGCATAAACAAAACAAACTGATTCTGAAAGGGGTGTTAGAGAGAGAGGGAATAATAAAAAAGGGAAAAAATGACTCTAAAAGGATGTCTTAAGTGTACCTTTTAGATAACTGAGGAATATCTAAACAACTTATGGTATTTAAATTTAATGAAATATTATTATGCCTAAGAAATAGTAAAAGATGATTCCAGAGAATCCTATGTAGTATCAATCAATGAAGAGTGAAGAGAGAAGAGTCAGGAAAACAACTTAAACAATTGTAAGAGTATAAAGAAAAACAAATTTGAAAGACTTAACTCTGTTCAAAACAATAACCAACTAAGTCTCCAAAGGATCTATAATGAAGCATATTATTTACCTCCTGATAACTAACTCACTTAAATCAAATTATCAGTTTAGTGAAGGGAGTGTTTACCCTAGGCATACTTCCCTTTGCAGAATGGATGTATGAGAAAAATCTGTTCCAATAACTATGAAGGTAGCTGAAGTGGGTGTTGTGGAGGGCCTAGAGCTTAGTCAGGCATCATAAATGCCAAGGGTCATCCATTGCATCCTGGGCCATCACCAATAATCCTGATTTTGGCTTCCCACTGGACTTTGATGACTGGAAGAGAGAGCAAGGGCACTGATGATTTTGTGCAATTCTGCCCCATTGAATTCCAATTTATGCTTGAGTCAAAAGATGTTACTTGATGTCATTTTTGTCTTCCTCAAGTATTAAACACCAACCAACCTCCTACTAGAGAAGTAAGGGACACAAAGTGCAGAGACATACATTTTAAAGATGTGATAACATGAACTTGTTTTCATTTATTAATTACAAGACATTTTTTCTGCTTCTTTTTCTTAGTTAATATGATTTGAGGATTGGAGGAAGGAGGTTAGCAATAGTAAAGCCAATAAAATGTCCATTTATCACTTTAATAATTGTGAAAATGCACAGTAGAGAATAGAAGTTTAGAAAGATGCACAAAAAGGCAGAAACTATTTTTAAAGTAATATGTAGAATGTACCATTTACTTTTTTAAAAAGGTGTATAAAATGGAGACTCAAAATTTATGGTTATGTACTGCTATGTGTATATAAATGCTCTCTTTGGATTTTTAGGTTCAGAATATTTTTTTAAATGTGAATTTAAGTAATGCTATTTAATTTTGAATAATATAGTCAATAACGTATTGTTCTCCTGGTTCTGTTTTCTTCATGTCATATCAATTCATACAGTTTTCTCCATGTTTCTTCATGGTTTCTACTATTTTAACTAAAAAATTATAAGCATAGTTCTGAATATTTTTATTTATATGGCATCTGAGGGTAGGTACTGTTTTCTCATATAATTCTGAATAATTTTCCATAACAAATGAACCAGTTTGCAGTTGAATCAACTGTGTATTAGGATCCCCATATTCCCACAGCCCCTCCAACATTGACTATTTCCATTTTAAGAGATCTGAGATAAAATCTCTAAATTTCTGAGATTAAAAAATTTTTAGTTCCCTTATTAGTGATTTTGGGAATTCTTTCATATGATTGTTAATCAGTCTCATTTTTTGGTTGATTAATAAGAGAGGGAGGAAGAGAGAGAGGAATATCATACTCTCTGGAGTTTGAGGGAAGCTGAGGGTATCCATTTTGAAGGAAGTGTAACTTCAATACTTCCTTCTAATCCCTTCCTGTGAAACTGACTAAAGCCTCAAGTCAGTTTCAAGCTATTCTTGACTGACTCTAACCTGGCTCTGTAAAGTGTCCTTTTACTTGAAGGACTCAGTCTATTTCCCTTCAGTGTTTTGTCTCTAACCTGAGTATCCAGTCTGTGTTTCCCTGCTGCTGTTGCCTGCCTTAGTTTAACTCATCCTCACCCTTGCAACCCTTGGTACCTCAGTGTTATATTCCCTAAACTCAGACATTCCCTTATTTCTCCTACCACCTCAACTACCAACCTTCATCATTGTACCTTACTCATTCACTATATTGCCTTAGGGATTCACAAACCCCTATCCACAGTGCCTATCCTTTATTCCAACCAGCTACTACCTATAGCCTAGTCCCTTGATTACTTCCAGCCTTGGGTCCCTTGCCGTGCCTTATTCCCTATTCCTACCAGCTATTACCCATAGCTTCAGTCCCATATTACATCCTGCAGATTCCCTTATTCTTTTATCCTAAAATCCCCTTATAACAGGACATACTGTCATCCCTTAGAAATATCAGTCCATAGTGTTACTGAAATCACTCCTTACTCATATGCATATGTTTTTAAACTAAGTTGTAGGACATTTGTATGATTTTTCTCTTAATGAATAAAAATAGTAATAAACTAATAATCAAGTTGGAACTGATTATATATGATAATGAATAAGATGTACATGACATTTATCTCAGCCAGCTGTCAAAAATTACAGTGACCTTTTATGTCTGGTTATTCTTGTTTGCATTAAGTTAGCCAGTTTCTCAATAATTACTTGAAACTTCCACATAAAATCCTCTATAAATCATTTTTTAAATGCCATTCATACTTGTTAACTCTAGGAACCTCTGGAGAAGCAGAATTATAATAGAAAGAAATCCAATTTTGTCAAACCAAACCCAGCCTAGTTTTCACTTGTAGATGAGTCATCTGACAAACATAAGATGAAATCCTCATAAGGTTTCATGTTCACTGTTGATGAGAGAAAAAGTGACAAACCAGCAAGAAAAATGAAAATGAGGAGAAAGGGATATTTCACTGTGTTATTCGGAATTTTACCAAGATGGAAAGGGAAGGGAGGAAATGATAGCATGGGAGATGACAAAACTGAGGTTTTTACAATACATCATTATCTGTGTTCTCAAAGTCCCAATTTGGTTCAATTCAAGGAACAGGGATCCCTTATGTAAAAGGCATTGCATCATGGTCCCACTACAGTCGAGAATGCTGTCTTCGAAGGATCTTGTGTCTTAAAGATGCATGACTCTGTGGTCAACTTGATGAATAGCCTAGAAACAAAAATTAATTCTTGTCCTTACCTGACAAACATACGATTCATCTCTGGACTGAATGTAGCTTGGTATAGACTTCCAGAGCAATTTTTCTACCAATATAGCTTTCTTTTTACCTTATGGCCACAGGTGGGTGGCATAGTAGACAGAACATTACCCTGAAAGTCAGAAAGACCTGAGTCCAAATCAGAATTCTGATACTTCTTAGCTGTGTGGCAAATGATTTAACCTCCCATTTACCAGTTTCCTCATCTGTAAAATGGACATAAAAATAACATCTACCTCTCTGTGTTGTTTTGAGGATGAAATCAGATATTATTTCTAAAACATTTAGCACCCTATGTGGCACATAGTAACTGGTGCTATATAATGATAACTATATTATTATTAATGCTTGTTATTATGGTGCTACATGGCATCAAAAGATGATTTATTCACTGAAAACCAGTGGAAAGCTCACCTGATTTTGAAACTGAAGCTGTGGCTTTGAATCCCAGTTCTGTCACTTATTAGTGATATGGAAGTAGGTGAGATAATGGCAAAGATATGCTGTGAAAGGCCACCATACATAGAAACTCTGTTGCTGATTTTGCATATCCATTTTTCACAGCAAAGATCTTATCAATATCTACATTCACATCGAATGTATTTTTGTTGCATTTGACCTCTGATTCCATTTATATAAGAAACTCAACAGTGAATAAAGTCCCTCTACATACACAGATTGGGCAAAAAAATGATGTAGTGGATAGAGTACTCAACATGGAGTCAGAAAAACATCTTCCTGAGTTCAAATCTGGCCTCACACTTACCAGCTGGGTTACCCTAGGCAGGTCACTTACATTTGTTTGCCTTGTCTTTAAAATGAGTTGAAGAACAAAATGTCAAATCACTCTAGTATCTTTGCCAAGAAAACCTCAAATGAAGTCATGAAGACTCTGACAAGATTGAAAATCAACCAAATAACAACACATATGAAGAATGAAAATTCTCTGAAATATACTCTTAAAAAGTTACTAAGGAACACAGAGAACTTAAATGACTTTCCTAAGGTCATACAGTCATTATGTATCAGACACAAATGAGAATCCAGGTTCTGACTCAAAGCTTGTATTGGTAGAAATCATATCAAGAAATCAAGAATTCAATCAATAACCAAATATTAAGTCTTTACTTTTTAAAAGGCACTAGACTAAATGCTAGGTATAGAAAGACAAAATATTAGTCCATGCCCTCAGTGAGCTCCTATTCTAAAAGGGAAGAAAATATGCAAACAAATGTTTACATGTAAGTGTTAGGTAAGGAAATTTCAGTCTCCTTTACTTGATTTCCTTTTGTGGACTCTTAGATGGTCTGTCAGTGTCTCATTATGTTTCATGTAATGCACCATAACCCCCAATTTAGTTTTGGCTTACCATGCTAGCCCTCCAGCCACTATAACACTGTTTCTTTCATGATGTCCATGATGTGACTTAATTTGGAATTATTTTCTTTATAAAAAGCATGCCCTTTAAATATTCCAGCAACCCTGAGGTGATTTCATTATTTTGGATAATTGAATTACAAAGCATGAATACAAAATAGTCATTCACCAAGAAAGAAATTTTAAAAACCTAAAAATGGTGATGAGGTATTAAGGGTTAATGTGAGAAAGTGGGAAAAGCACACCAGCCTTTGAATTAAAAGACCAATATTCAAAACCTACCTCTTATACAAACTACTTAAAGGACCTTAGAAAAGTCATTTGTCCTTCTCAGGTTTCAGTCCTCTTCTACAAATGAGGTATTAGATGATCTCTGAGGTTATTTCTACCTTGAGATTTAGGATCCAATGATTTCTATTTTTTTTAAACCCTTGGTTCTAGGGTAGAAGAGTGGTAAGGGCTAGGCAGTGGGGGTTAAGTGATTTGCCCAGGGTCACACAGCTAGGAAGTGTCTGAGGCCAGATTGAACCTAGGGTCTCTCATCTCTAAGCCTGGCTCTCAATCCACTGAGCTACCCATCTGCCCCCAATCCTATAATTTCTACAGAGAACTCTGAATATTTTTCTTCTACTAAAAAAATTCTTATCCCATTTAAATAGAAATTAATAAGATAATTTAAGTGTTTTTTTTGTTTTCTGGGAGTTTATGAGGAAGTCTTTCCTTTAATCTGACTCAACTAAAATAGTTTCTATTTTGAAAACTTAGGTACAATTTCTAGTAAATGTCAAATAAATGTGATGAAGATATTATTTTTAGTAGACTGCCAACTGTATATTTCTGGGATAAAAATGAATCTAATAATCACTGGTTAAAGTATAACTTCATTAATTAGGAACAAAATAACTGAAGACTTTAATTTTTGAATTTTTTTTGTTCCTTTGTTTTACCATTTTTTTCTTAGTACTAAATTTTTTGAAGAAAAAGGCAAATGATAAAAAGCTCAGATAACTGATGAAATAAAAAATATTTTTAAAAGTTATCTAATATTTTATATTGGATAAAAACCATAGAGATGTGTCCAATGAATATGATTTTTTAATTTTTTCATATTTTTATTTTTTGTTATACCAATTACATGCAATAATAAATTTCCACACAGGTTTTCCTGTTGTATGATGGAACTTATGTCCCTCCCTCCCTTCCCCCTCCTGATGCTGGCAGGGAATTCGATCTGGGTCATACATGTATTATCATGCAAAACATATTTTTATATTGTTCATTTTTGTAAGTAACCTTATAAAACCCAAACTCCAAAACATAAACCTAAATAAACAATTGAAAATTCATATGCTTTCAACTACATTCCTACTCCAACAATTCTTTCTCTAGAGGCGAATAGCATGCCACATTAAAAGTCTTTCAGGATTGTCCCAAATCATTGCAATTGCATTGCTGACAGTAGCCATATTTTCACAGATAATCATCATACAATATTGCTGCTTTTGTGTACAATGTTCTCCCAGTTCTGCTTATTTCACCCTACATCCATTCCTGCAGATCTTTCCAGCTTTTTCTGAAATCTTCTTATCATTTCTTATAGCACAATAGTATTCCATCTTCAATATGTATCACAATTTGTTCAGCCATTCCCCAATAGATGGATATCCCCTCAATTTTCAATTTTTGCCACTATAAAAAGAGCAGCTATAAATTTTTTTTTTACAAATCCTTTCCCCTTTTTTTAAATCTCTGGGACACAGACCCAGTAGAGTTTATGATTTCTAATATTAAGTAAGGCACAAAACATACTTGTCATTGTAAGAAGAGTTCCCTGACAAGAGTCAAAGAAGAAGAAGGATTCACTATACATGGGGACATTCCCTAGATAATCTTATCAGTGAATTAGGTTGTACTAATTACATCAAATTCCAAAATACTACTCCCTATATCCCTAGAACTCAAAAGAAATCAGATTGAAAGCCAAACAAAATCCTGTGACTAGGTGCTCTCCTAAATCCTTCAGATAATTTCTTTTTTTTAAATTTTTAAATGTAAAAAATCATTATTATTCAAATGTTTATAATACCTTAGAAAATTAGCATTTCCATATTTAAGGAAAAAGACTATATTACACAAGTGAAATAACAGATATCTTATAAATATAGCTTACTTTGTTACATAAGTAGATCCCATCTACTAGTGTCCCAATACCTCCCCACACTACCTGCATCACATTTGTCATGGTGACAAATATGTTCATATAAATTAAGTCTTTCATGTTTTATCTTTCTGTTCCCTTTTTAGAGGTAACATTTTCAATTTATTCTCTTAGTATTAGTTCTATGGCTATGTATAAGGATCTGTTCTGACTAATTTCATTGTTCATTATAGTTCTTTGGGGGTTTAAAAAAATCAGCTTAATCATCATTTCTTATAGAGCAGTAGTATTCTATCACAATCTTATACCACAATTACCACAATTTGTCTATCCATTCCTCAATTGATGGAAATTCCCTCAATTTCCAATTCTTTAACATCACAAATGGAGCTAGTATGAACATTTTGGAACATATGGTTTCTTTTCCTCATTACCTACAAACCTGGGGAAACAGACCCAGCAATGGTATTGAGTCTAAAGGTATACACAGATTTATAATTCTCTGGATGTAATTCCAAACTGCTATCCAAAATTGTGAGTGTGAGGTGATATCACACTCGTTTTGGTTCGCATTTCTTTAATCAGTATTGATTTGAAGCATTTCTTCACATACTTATATCAGGCTTTGATTTCTTCTTTTGAAAATTTTCTATCCATATTTTTTGCCCAATTATCAATTGGGGAGGTGGTTCTTATTCTTATAAATTTGACAATGTTCACTGTATATTTTAGATATGAGACCTCTATATGAGAGGCCATCCATAAACTTTCCCCCAATTTTTTACTTTTCTTCTAATCTTGGCAGTATTTTATTTGTCCCAAACCCTTTCAATTTAATGTATTCAAAATTGTCCACTTTATATTTCACAATATTCTCCATCTCTGTTTGACTCATAAATTATTCTTCAATCCATAAATCTGATAGATACCATTTTCCTGTTCTAATTTATTATAGTATCTTTATGTCAAGATCATGTATCCATTTTGATCTTATCTTACTGAAAGGTCTGTGCCTAGTTTCTGCCAAATTAATTCCCAGTTTTTCCAGCATTTCTTTCTGAACACTTATTTGTTATCCTAAAATATTAGATCAATAGTTATATCAATTACCAGATTACTATAATCTTTTACTGATGTTTGTTGCATTTCTGCTCTGTCCACTGGTCTACCTTTCTATTTCTTAGCTAGTACTAGATAGTTTTGATAATTACTGCTTTATAAAACAATAAAAAAATCTGGTTCTGCTAGACACCTTTCCTTTACAATTTTCATCAATTCCTTTGAGATTATTTGATATTATTCTTTGAAATGAATTTTGTTATTTTTCTTCTCAGGTTCATATGCAATAATAGAGATGAATCAGGCAGCAGCTTTCAGTTGATGACAGAAATGAAGTAGGAATGGTTTTGGGGAATATTAGAGATCACCAGGAGCTCAAAGCAGGGTCTCAGATTTGGGTTCAGCTCTCAAGCCTCCAACCAACTCCTTCCTCAGCTTGGTCATTAGAATTCCCAGACCCCTTGCTTCCAGAATTCTAAATGTGTCTACCCCTGATTGTGTAAGTGCATCCAATTCCATTCACCTTTGCTGCCAACCTGAATTTCTTCCCTTAAATTCCTTATCACATGATGAAGAGCAAAAGGAGGAGAACCAGGAGAACATTATACACAAAGACTGATACATCAAGGCACAATCTAATGTAATAAACTTTTCTAATAGCAGCAATGCAGTGTCAGGACAGTCTAGAGGAATTTGTGAGAAAGAAAGCTATTCACATCCAGAGAAAGAACTGTGGGAGTAGAAACACAGAAGAAAAACATATGATCGATCACATGGTTCAATAGGGATATGATTAGGGTTTTTGAAGCCATCCACTGATTTCACAAAGGTTCCTGGTGGGTAGAACACTCAGAAAGAGGAACCAGAGACAAAGAGAAAATGAGTTACAGGTTAAGGACTAAGGGAAAGAGAACATAAGGCAAGAATGAAGACACACAGACAAAGAAAGTTCTGGCATAAGGTAGTCAGACAGCGAGTAAGCTCTGGTGGTTCAGAACTTCCATGGTTAGGAGCTCTGATGGTCAAGAGCTTCCATGGTTCAGAGCTTCACAGGGATGAAGCTCTGATGGTAAAGAGCCTTAGCTAACATACTGCTCTTTTATTGGAGTTTCAGCAGTATAGGGGGAAGGGGAAAAACAAGTGGTCTGATACATTGGCACTATGAGGTAATCATCACCAGATACAAAATTGTTGAAAACAAACAATAGGTAGAGCTAACAACTAGATCAGGAATCTATATGGCCTAAGGTCTTGGTACATATGTTAATTGATTGTTATTGGTAAAATAAGGAGACTGATATAACTGACCAGTCTTCAGGAATGTAGCCTTAGGGAAGGGCTAGGAATTTGGCAAGGTTGAGGTTCATTTTAACTCAAGGTTACAGAAATCAGTCATAAGCAATATTAGAGTCAGCTTTTTGAGCACCCTTAAAATAATATCAGGATTAATGTATAGGGGGCAGCTGGGTAGTTCAGTGGATTGAGAGTCAGACCTAGAAATGGGAGGTCCTAGGTTCAAATCCAGCCTCAGACACTTCCCAGCTGTGTGACCCTGGGTAAGTCACTTGACCCCCATTGCCCACCCTTACCATTCTTCCACCTAGGATCCAATAACAGAAGTTAAGGGTTTTAAAAAAAAAGATTAATGTATATCTGGACTGCTACAGTTTTGATGTTAAAAGATCACTCAACTGTAAATATGAATAAATAGGAATAGGCTTTGAACAATGAAACATATATAACCCAGTGGAACTTCTTGCCAGCTCTAGGAGGGGGGAGGAAAAGGGAGCATCATGTAAGTATAGAAAAATATTCTAAATATAAAAAGAAAAAAATGTTCTCCCAGTTTGTTGCTTTCCTTCTAATTTTGTTTACATGGGTTTTTTTGGAGCAAAACTTTTTAATTTGATACAATCAAGTCATTCATTTTACATTTTGTAATATTTTCTATTCCTTTCTTGGTTTTAAATCCCTTCTTTTCTCACAGATCTGACAGGTATACTAATCTATGTTCACATAATTAATTTATGATTTCACTTTTTATATTTAAGTCATTTAGCCATTTTGAATTTATCTTGGAATAGGGTGTAAAATGTTGATCTAAACCTAATTTTCTCTCATACTGTTTTCCAGTTTTCCCAGCAGTTTTTGTCAAATAAAGAATTCTTATCTCCAAAGTTGGGATCTTTGAGTTTATTGAACACTAGGGTCATTTACCCCTAGTCTATTCCATTGATCTACCCTTCTGTCTCTTAAACAGTACCATATTGTTTTGATGACCACTGCTTTATAGTACTGTTTAAGATCTGGTACTGCTAGGTCCCCATCCTTCAAATTTTTTTTTCATTATTTCCCTTGACATTCTTGATCTTTTGTTCTTCCAGATGAACTTTGTTATAATTTTTTCTAATTCTATAAAAAAGATTTTTATAGTTTGATAGGCATGGCACTGAATAAGTAGATTAATTTGGGTAGGATTATCACCTTTTATATGTTACCTCATCCTACCTATAAGCAATTAATGTTTTTTCAGTTATTTATATATTATTTTAATTGTGTGAAAATTGTTTTATAGTTGTGTTCATATAATTCCTCTGTTTGTCTTGGTAGATAAATTCCTAAATATTTTATATTATCTAGAGATTTTAAATGGAGTTTCTCTTTCTAATGCCTGCTGCTGAATTTTGCTAGAAATACATAGAAATGCTGATGATTTATGTGGGTTTATCTTGTACCTTGCAACTTTGCCAAAATTGTTATTATTTCCACTACTTTTTTAGTTCATTTTCTAGGAAGTACTAAATATACCATCATGTCATCTGCAAAGAATGATAGTTCAGTTTCCTCATTGTGTACTTTAATCCCTTCAATTTCAATTTCTTCTCTAATTGCTAATTAGAGAATAATTGTACATTTCTAGTACAATATTATATAATAGAGTGATAATAGGCATCCTTGCTTCACTCCTGATCTTATTGGGAAGGTTTCTAACTTGTCCCCATTGCAGATGATATTTGCTGATGGTTGTAAATATTTACAGTCTATAAGTCTGAGGAATGGCCCTTCTATTCCTATACTTTCTAGATTTTTCAATAGGAATGGATGTTGCATTTTTTTCATAGGCTTTTTCTGCATCTATTGAGATAATTATGTGATCTCTGTTGATTTGATTATTGATATAGTCAGTTATGTAGATGGTTTTCCTAATGTTAAATCACCCTTGCATTCCTGTTATAAATCCCATCTGATCATAGTGGATAATCCTTTTGATGACTTGCTGTACTCTTTTTGCTGGTATTTTATTTAAGATTTTTGCATCTATGTTCATTAAGGAGATTGGTCTGTAGTTTCCTTTCTGTTTTTAGTATTCCTGGCTTAGGAATCAATACCATATTTGTGTCATAAAAATAATTTGGTAAGACTCCTTCTTTGCTTATTTTTGTCAGATACTTTGTATATTATTGGGTTTAGTTTTATGTTTGTTTTTTATGTTTTTTTTTTATGTTTGATAGAATTCCCTTGTGAATCCATTTGGCCCTGGGGATTTTTTCTTAGAAAATTCCTTGATGGCTTGTTAAATTTCTTTTCTGAGATGGGACAGGTTAAGAGTTTTATTTCCTCTTTTTTTAATTAGAGCAATTTATATTTTTGTAAATATTCACCCATTTCACCTAGATTGTCATATTTGTTGTAATGTAATTGGGCAAAATAATTCTTAATAATTACCTTATTTTCCTCTTTTTTTATTAACCTGTACTTTATCTATTTTATTTGTTTTTACAAAGTACCAGCTCCTAATCTTATTTATTAGTTGAATAGTTTTTTTTTCAATTTCATTAATTTCTCCTTTAATTTTTAGGATTTCCAATTTAGTTTTTATCTGGGAATTTTTGATTTGTTCTTTTTCTAAGTTTTTAAGTTGCAAGTTCAATTCAATTTTCAACTTCCCTCTCAAATTTCTTGCTATAGGCACTCAGAGATTTTCCCCTGAGTACTTACTTAGCTGTATCAAATAGGTTTTGATATGTTTTGCTATGTTGTGTCCTCATTGTAATTCTCTTTAATGAAGTCTGTAATTGTTTCTATGATTTCTTTTTGGACCCACCAGTTTTGAAGAATCAGATTAGTTTCCAATTAATTTTAAATTTGCCTTTCCATGGACCCTTGTTAAGTATAATTTTTAACACATTATGTTTTAAGAAAGTTGTATTTATTATTTCTGATTTTCTGCATTTTTTGTAATATTTCTATGTCCTAGTACATGATCAGTCTTTGCATATGTACCATATACTGCTGAGTACCATATACAGTACTGCTGAGAAGAAGGTATATTCCTTTTTATCCCTGTTCAGTTTTCTCCAGATATTTATTAACTCTGATTTTTCTAGCATTTCATTCACTTCCCTCACTTCTTTCTTATTTATTTTTTAGTTTGATTTATCTAGTTCTGAAAAGGAAAGCTTGAGATCTCCAACTAATACAGCCTTACTCTCTATTTCCTCCTTGAGCTCCTTTAATTTTTTCTTTAGAAATCTAGATACTATGCCATTTGGTGCATAAATGTTTAGTAATGATATTACTTCATTGTATATAGTACCTTTTAACTGAATATACTTTTCATCCTTATGTCTTTTAATGAGATCTATTTCAACTTCAACTTTGTCTGGTACCATGATTGCTACTCCTACTTTTTTTTTTTTTACTTTAGATGATACATAATAAATTTTGCTCCATTCTTTTACCTTGAATCTGTATATGTCACACTATCTCAAATGTGTTTCTTGTAAAAAAACATATAATAGGATTCTGGTTTTTAATCCACTCTGCTATCCACTTCCTCTTAATTGGTGAGTTCATCCCATTCACATTAAGCATTATGATTACTAACTGTGTATTGTTCTCCATAGTATTATCTCCTTTAGATTCTACTCTATTCCCTTTTTCTATGTTCTTCCTCACCAGTGTTTTGCTTTTTTGTCACCCCCCCAACATTCCCCTTCCTCCAATTACCTCCCTCTTTTTGCCCTTCTACTTCTCTATGGGATTAAATAAATTATATACCCCACTGAATAGGGTAAGATAGAGTTCTATACCCAACTGAGTATACTTGTTTTACCCTCTCTGAGCCCTTTATAATGAGAGTAAAGTTCAAGAACTTCCCATCACCACCTTTATCCTCCCCTCCATATAATGATTTTTCACACCTCTTTATGTTATATAATTTACCCCCCAATCTAACTCTCCCTTCCCTTTTCTCTCAGTGCAATGTTCTCTTTCAGCCCTTGATTTTCATATGCATATATATCATATAATACATACATATTCTTCCATTTCATCATATTAACATATACATCATATCATAATCAGCTTACTTCTCCACTTTCTTTTCTGAGTAAATTCCTTCTATATTCTCTACTACTGAGAGTAATTTTTTTAGAATTACAGAAATCCTCTTTCCATAAATACATATTAACATTTTTACTTTACTGAGTCCCTTAAATTTTCTCTTTCTTATTTATCTTTTTTGGCTTATCTTGTGTCTCATGTTTGAACTTCAATTTTTTTGTTTTGTTATTCCTTAGGAATGCCCAGGGAATCTTCTATCTTATCGAATGACCTTTTTTTCCCCTGAAAGAATATATTCAGTTTTGCTGGATAGGTGACTCTGGATTGTAAACCCAAATTGTTTGCCTTCATAAATATCATATTCCATGCCTTACCATCCTATAATGTAGAAGTTGCTAGTCCTAAGTGATCCTGATTGTAGCTCTGTGGTATATGAATGGTTTCTTTCTGGCTGTATAAAGTATTTTTTCCTTGGCTTGATACGTCTGAATTATTATATTCCTGGGAGTTGTCATTTGAGGATTTCTTTCTAGATATGATCTGTCAATTCTTTCAATTTCAATTTTATTTTCTTCTTCTAGAATCTTTGGGCAGTTATCTTTGATAATTTCTTATAATGTGATATCCAAGGTTTTTTCTTGATGATAGCTTTCAGGTAGTCCAATAATTCTCAAATTGTCTCTCCTATATCTATTTTCTAGGTTAGTTGTTTTTTCAATAAGATATACCATGTTTTCTTCTACTTTTTTCATTCTTTTGATTCTGCTTTATTGTTTCTTGATTTCTCATCAAATTATTTTCTAGATAGTCAATTTTTATTTTTAATACCTGCTTTTCCTTTGTCAATTTTTGGTTCTCCTTTTTCAATTGACTCATTTCTTCTTGTGTTGCTTTCATTTCTTCTTGCATCACTTTCCTTTCTCTTGGCATCACTTTCATTTCTCTTTGTATCACTTTTATTTCTCTTCCCCACTTATCCTCTGCCTCTCTTAATTGATTTTTGAAGTCCTTTTTGAGTTCTTCCAGAATCTGTGTCCAATCCATATTTTTCTTTTGAACTTTTAGTGTGTTTCCTTTGCTTTTACTGTCCCCTTCTGTGTTGGTACCTTGGTCTTTGTCTCCATAAAAATTCTTTAGAATTAGGTGCATTTTTTGTTGTTTGCTCATTTTTCCTATCTAATTATAGGTGTATTATTAGCATTTCTAACAGGGTAATTTCTTTATACGTTAATAGGGGACCCACATATTTTTGTACTTAATTTAAGAAATTAACATTTCATTACATCTCTTATATTCTGCTTTTTTCCCCAGTGGTCAAATCAGATCAGCTGGGGAGAGGGAGAAGTATATTAATATGTAAACGTCTTTGAGATTGCCTAAGGTCCCTTCTTTTCTAACAATAGTCACCTATATTTCCCTCATATATCATTGCATTCTCAACTAACTTATTAGGAGTATGCAGTCTGCAAGACATTCTGCTAGGTATTGAGGTTACAAAGACTAAAATGAATTAATTATCTTTAATGAACTTGCAATCTATCAGAAATAGAGGTGGGGAGACATTATTTTAAAGAGTTTTGAGATTCGATCTCAATTTTTTGATAGATTTAAGAATAGTGTTTTAGATTTGGGAAGGAAATTAGAATCTTTTTTGAAAACCCTCATTTTCTAGAGGAAGAAATGAATAAGTAGAGAAATTAAATACGGTGCACAAAGCTAATTAGAATTCAAGCCAGGATTAAAATCCAAAGTTCCTTTCTCCCATGTCAGGGCTCTTTCCATTCTACCTTGATCTTTTTTGTCCAAATGATGTTTTATGAGGAACTGTAAGAGCCTCAAACATTAAAGAAAGATTTGATTTTGTAATGCACTTAGAGTCAAGAAAATGGACTAGTCCATTTTAGAAAGATTTTCAATAGCAGGCACTAAGAAAAATGGATTTTTGCTGCACTCTCTGTTGACAAAAAATTCCATTCACCAGCTTGCATTATCCAAGCATTCCAGTTCATCAAAGTTTTCCTTTATTAGAGTTCATTATTTTAATGGAGGATAATGTAAATTTTGAAATAATATAAATATAACCCCACAACATTCCTATAAAAAATAAATATTGAGGGAAGAACAGAAGTGCTCTGAAAATTTAACAAATATATACCATGCAAGTTTTAGCTACAAATTGACAAAATTTTTATAAGGCAGGAATGTGCCATCCAGCTTTGGTTCCCCCACACACACCCCAGAGCCTACCCCAATGCATCTAGCTACTCATCATTTGATGTGGGTCATTTTATAGCATGCCCTATCTCTGTTGCCCAGCTTTTCCTACCTTGGACTATCTCCTTCCATATTGACTTCGGCACTTATTATTCAGTCCCAGGGGAGGTTAATTATGAATGAAAGTTAATGTGCTTCCAAATGGAAATCCACTAAGAACCTAGACCATGTTATCTTCTGCCCATATGCAGTTGGTATCCCTCCCTTACTCTTCAGTCTCTTGTTTTAGATAGAGTAATGAAAACAAAAGTGCCATTATTTCTGGAAAGGTTATGTTATTGACTGTTCATTGGTAATTTTATATTACTTTGGTCATGCATCTAATCCAAATACTCCCATAGATTCTATTTTTCTATATGTTGACTCTATTAGAATATAAGTTTTTTGAGGCTAATGATTATCTTTTTTTTTTAATCTTCAGCACTCAGTACAAACCTGAAATGGTAAAAAATCTAATAAATCTTGTTTTTTTTTCAATGTTTAATTCTTCTTTTCTTCTTCTTTGCTTCATTTCATACTTCTTTCCTTGATGTAACATAGTAAGGAATATATGAATTAAATTAATGTCTAACTAGGAAGCAAATTATTTTTGGTCTCTTTCCTAACTGAATATGAACTTTTTTTTCATTCATTCTTTTTCTCAATGCCACAAACAAAGGATACTATTTGGAAACTAAAGTAGCAGTCCCTCCTATAATAGCAACTTTTGATATTCATATCTCTTGCAAGGGTGAAATATTACAGTATAGACAGCTTTTGAAACATCTAATGGAACCTAAACATTTATAATAAAGCTCAGCATTCTTTTTTCTGAATGGCAAGAAATTAAATTAATTACAAGTTCTGGTTAAAATATATCATGTGTGACTTACCAATTTTCAGCAATTCAAATACTATAAAATATTGTTAACATTAAAATTGACCTGACCCTAATTTAATTTTCCTTTGATGATTCAGAAACTACTCACAGTGCCTGAGGCTTATCATTATCAACATCAATTATCATCGTATAGTAATGGCAAGAAACTTCATGTTATATGAGTTGAATAAGTAAGAATATATTGTATAAATCCAATTAATTATTCTCGCTTGATGCAATTCCATGGTTGACTTCTTTCTTAGTCTGATGAAAAAAATGGAGACAGATGGATGTTTTTTGACATTTTCAAATTAAATGTAAACTAATTATGTTAAACAATTTCATGGGCATCAATATTTAAATGCCTCATAATACTTCAGAATGAAGAGTGATTGCCTGATGTGATTACAGCAGGAAAAAAGTGGACACGTCTTTTTGGTGGAGTAGACAATCAATATGATAAATTTCTAGAATAACAGTGAAATGATATTCCTTAATGTTTAGTACCACTGATTTCTGCCTTTTATATATTAATTATAATCATGACATTTGTTAAAGGTTGAAGAATAATTATTTTTATTTCAATAGTGTAAATATCCAGGAACATTTAGGTGGAACAATGGAAAGAGTGCTGAGACTACATTAAGGAAGACTTATTTTCATGAGTTCAAATATGAACTCTGACAACCACTAGCTGAGTGGCCCACAAGTCTTTCAATGCTGTTTGCCTCAGTTCTTCATCTGTAAAATGAACTGGAGAAGGGAATGACAAACCAGCCCAGTATCTTTTCAAGAAAACCACAAATGGGGTCACAAAGAGTTGGACACAATTGAAAAGACAACAACAAAAAAGTATCCATGGCATTGCTATGGTGGATACTCTTCTTACCAATGCAGATAAAAAACTCCTTAAAACAGATCTTACTATTTCTAGAAAAAGATACTCCATCTCTCTAGTACTGTTACATTAATAATTTGATCCCATTACTTAAATAATATAATGAGGGCACTGAGATTTAGAAACTGCAAAGGAGAGAGACAATCCCAAGCAGCTCCTTGACAGCAGACTCCACTGAATGTGAGGATGGAATCTTATCAATAGTTACAGGCCCTTAGTAATAGGTCAAGCCAGAGAAATAGCAGGTGTAATAAGGACACTGGATAGTAAACCTTAACCCAATGAATCCCAAACAGTTTGTTAGCTCAAGTTTCTGTTTAATCCTAAAATAGATAGCTAAGCTTGTTCCTGGATCTGATTGAAAATTGAATTAAGGATGACTTCAGGGGGCAGCTGGGTAGCTCAGTGGACTGAGATCCAGGCCTAGAGATGTGAAGTCCTAGGTTCAAATCTGGCTTCAGACACTTCTCAGCTGTGTGACCCTGGACAAGTCACTTAACCCCCATTGCCTAGCCCTTACCACTCTTCTGCCTTGGAGCCAACACACAGTAATGACTCTAAGATGGAAGGTAAGGGTTTAAAAAAAAAAGGATGACTTCAGTCACATACAAGGTAAACTATTAACTTATGAATTGAAATACTGTTTGAAGCCCTTTAAGATTTAATCGGGGTTATTGGATAAGAATTGGAGGAAAGGGTAAATTGGATGCTGGGAGAGTGGGAATTGGTAAACTTTGACTAATCTCTAAGATAAATATATGTATCTTGACTTCAAGTCATTATAGTTGAAAGTCTGACCTAAGTGCTGAGGTGCTGAGGTCAAGCAAGACTTTGAGAGTCAAGCCTGGCTCAGAAACTGCTACAGATGTTCAGTACAGTTGTTCTTCTTGGATAATATTGAAGAATGATTGAGGCTAAATTGGCTTATTGATATAGGTGAACAATTCTGATTAGGAAAGTAGATTATCGTCCCTACCTGCCTAAACCAAAATCTACGCACTGCCTGGGGCCCTGACCTCCTGCCACCCAAGTCCCAGAAAAGTGAGCCCTGGGAATATTCCAGTCTAGGTTTATATAGAGGCTCCTTAACTATCTTGACATGTGCCAGCCCCTTGTCAGGTACATGGTTTCTTTGTTCCATGATGTTAACTGTCTGTCATCTCCAAATCCAATACGGCTATATCTGCCAGTCATTATAGTATCAATTCCAGAAATTTTCAATAGTGGCCTATCGTGCATGGAATGATTTTCCTTCTCATCTCCTCGTATTTTCTCAGTCTTCCTTCAAGTCACATCCCAAATTCCATCTCCAAGAATTCCTTCTTAATATTCATTAATTCTAGCTCCTTTCCTCTTTTGATTATTTTCAATTTTACAAATCCATACATATGCTTTGTATATGAATAAATAGAATGTGTGTGCTGGCATATATATGCATATACATGTACTTGTATCTCATTGTATCTAATTGTTTGCATACTTTTTTGTTTCCTCCATTAGACAGTGAGCCCCTCAATAGTACTAATTTTGTTTTTCTTTTCTTTATATCCCCAGTGCTTAGCAAAGTCTGTAACACATAGACACTTAATAAATTTTTACTGACTGGCTACTTTAGTAGACTGTTTCATGGGTTACTGGTGTCTAAATTGTTATCATTTGGATGTAAATCTCTTAGAGATGAGCTCAATAACTTTCACAATCCTTTCCATATCTAAATCTGTGAGCTTATGATACTTGAGCCTTTAAATGATATATCATCTACTCAATCATTCCAGTTTGATGAGTGAGAACTGCCAAAATTTGTACCATGGTGGGAACTTCAGGGCTCTGACCAGGAAGATGGCAGGAAGATGGCTGGCAGAAAAGAGTAGAGAGGAGGATGAGGATAAATACCTCAGCCTCCACTCCTTCACCTTCACTTCAGTTTCTGTTGGCAGCTGGGTAAGATCTTGTCTCAGGGCTTATTAATACAGCAGGTCAGCTCCATCAGCCTACTCTAGTTAATCAGCTGAGCAGAGAAGAAACCTGTTCAGGATAGAATATAGCCCAAACCCACAGACCCAGCAAATAAACAGAGGAGCAAGAATACAGCCAATGACTAAGGCTGGGGCGGGGGGGAGGGGAAGGAAGAAGAGGGAGAAGGAAAAAATATGAGTAAACAACAGAAAAAATAAAAAATAAATTACGTTCAACAGCTTCTATTCAAGTAACAAAAAGAACAAACAGAATAGAGAAGGACCAAGAAACATCAAGCAAAAACTCAGGAACTCTAGCGAATTGGACACAGGCTTTAGAAGAATTCAAAACACAATTCAAAAAACAATTAAGAGGGGAAGCTGGGTGGCTCAGTGGATTGAAAGCAAGGCCTAGAGACAGGAAGTCCTAGGTTCAAATCGGGCCTCAGACACTTCCTAGCTGTGTGACCCTGGGCAATTACTTAAATCCCATTACCTAGTCCTTACCACTCTCCTGCCTTGGAGCCAATACACAGCATTGACTCTTAGATGGAAGATAAGGTTTATTAAAAAAAATTAAGAGAGGCTGAAGAAAATTGGGAAAAGATCACTCTACTGCAAATATGAATAATATGAAAATAGGTTTTGAACAATGATACATGTATTACCCAGTGGAACTGCTTGTCAGCTTTGGGTGGGGGGAGGGCAGAGAAAAAAGTCAGAGTGGGAAGAATCATGAATCATTTAACCATGGAAAAATATTCAAATTAAAAATAATTTTTAATGGGGAAAAGAACTTAAAAAGCAAAATAGGTCATCTGAAAACAGAGGCACATGAACTAACACAAGAAAATAGTGTTTTAAAAGCCAGAATTGACCAGTTTGCAAATGAGGGAAAGTAAGTGAAGGATGACCTAAAAAGAAAAACAGAACAAAAGGAAAAGGCTGATCAAAAAGCCAGGGATGAAATTCAGTCTTTAAAAGTTAGAATCCAACAACTAGGAGCAAATGACTTCACAAGGCAGCAAGAGTCCATAAAACAAAATCAAAAGAATGAAAAAAATTGAAGAAAATATGAAACACTTTATTGCTAAAAAACAGATCTAGAAAATAGATCCAGAAGAGACAATTTAAGAATTATTGGACTATTGGAAAATTATGACAAAAGTAAAAGCCTGCACATCATTCTAAAGGAAATTTTCTAAGAAAATTGACCTGACATTCTTGAATAAGAGGGTAAAGTGGAGATTGAAAGAATCCACATATCACCCCCTACATTAAATCCTCAATTGACAATGCCCAGGAATGTTATAGCCAAGTTCAAAAACTACCAGATCAAGGAAAAGATACTACAAGCTGCTAAAAAGAAACCATTCAGATATCATGGAACCACAGTTAAGATAACACAGGACCTGGCTGCATCCACACTGAAGGACTAGAAGGCATGGAATATGATATTCCAGAAAGCAAAGCAAATGGGTCTACAACAAAGAATCAACTACCCACCAAAATTGACTATATTCTTGCAGGGGAAAGTATGGTCATTTAATAAAATGGAATACTTCCAAGCATTCATAAAGAAAAGACCTGACTTAAACAAAAAATTTGATGTCCAAACACCGAACTCAAGGGAATAACCAAAAGGTAATCAAGAAAGGGAAAGGGAAAAAAAATTAAGGGACACAATAAGTTTAAATGATTTGTATTCTTATAAGAAAAGAAGATAATGGTAACTCTTAAAAACTGTTATTATCATCAGTGTAACTAGAAGAAGTATACTTAGAGGATACAGGTTGATGGATACAGGATGATACAGGATGAGAATACAGTTGGACTCCAACTGCCACTTAGACTAAATAAGACAGGGGTATCTTACTTCTACAAGGAAAGACACAACAGGAATAAAAGACACTTTTTAATAATGACTTTAAAGGGTAAGGGCAGTAGAGATAGGTCACCCTAACCTAGTTGTCTAAGGACAAACTCAGGAACTGGGAGTTGCGTCAGGACCTACACTATTTTAACCCAGATGACTTAACTAAACTAAGGACTAAACTAATCTAAATCTCTAATTAGAATAAAAGAGGGCTGGAGAGGTGGGATTCTCACTACATTTGTCCACGGCGCTCCAAGATGTCATAGATGTCACAGGAAACCAGGATCAAATTTTATCCACAGCAAGTTAATCCTCAAAAAGCTCTAGGGAGTAAGGTAGATAAATCTGCTGTCCACCAACAGATATCCAAACCTTTCTCTACCTAGGCCATGATAGTTGATTGAAGTATCTTCTTCTTAGTGATATCCCACTCTGTCAGCTCCTTGATATTTGGCAAAGCTGAACCACACAGCCAAAACCTTACTTCAGCTTGGCCAAACCACACTCTCTCTTCAAACCCTGCCTTCATTCCATTATGGAATGTCCATGAAGTCCAAGTTTTATTCAAGCTGTCATCTATTCTGCCTTGTCTTAAGTTTCCTATTTTCCCCATTACAATACTAAGAGAAATGGGAAAAGATATAAAATGAGGTAAATTTATATGTCATAAAGAAGTGCATGGGGAGAGGGGGTGGAGATCAATACAATGAAAGGTTGAAAGAGGATAGAGACAGTTAATATTTAAATCTTACATGCATTAAAATTGACTCAGATCCATTGGGGCAGAGAATTGTTTCATACCCTATAGAGAAGTAGAAGGATAATAAATAGACTGTTGGGGAGGGGAGCAATACAATGGATGGAGAGGTTGGGTTTAATTTTTAAAAGGCACTATAGTAAGAGGGGAATAAACAAGAGGGGAGAAAGTGGAGACCCTGGGTCCCTGACTGGGTCAATAGTGGTCCAACCCAACCACACCATATAAAACTCAAAGCCTGGGGAAATGAGCAAATATCAAAAAAACACTTAACTATAGAGAATTTTTATGGAGACAAAGAGGAAGGCACAGCCACAGAGGGGAATGATGAAAGCAAAGCAAACACATGCAAAGTCCAAAAGAAAAATATGAATGGGACTTAGATTCTGGAAGAGTTTGAAAAGGATTTCAAAAAGAGAGGAAAAAGAAAAATGGAAAAGAGAAATGAAAGCAATGCAAGAAAGCAAATGGACCAAATAAAAAAGGAAGCTCAAAAGCTGTTGGAAGAAAAACATTCCTTAAAAATTAGAACTGGGAAATTAGAAGCTAATAACTTCGTGAGACATTAAGAAAGAATATCATAAAATAAAAAGATGAATAAAAAAAGGAAATGAGAACTATCTTATTGACAAAACAATTGACCTGGAAAATTGATCCAGGAGAAACAATTTAAGAATCATTGGGCTACCTGAAAGTCATGATAAAAATAAAGACCTGGACATCATAATACAAGAAATTATCAAAGAAAACTTTCCAGATATTCTTGAACAAGAGAATAAAATAGAGATTAATGGATCAGAAGGCATGAAATAGGATATTTTGGAAGGTGAAAAATCTGAATATATACAACCCAGAACCATCTATCCAGCAAAACTGAGTATATACTTTCGAGGGTAGGGGTGGGAATGGTCTTTCAATAAAAAAGAAGATTTCTAAGTGTTCCTGAGGAAAATACCAGATCTAAAAAGAAAACTTGGAGTCCAAACACAAGACCCAAAAGAATCCTAAAAAGGTAAAAAAGGAAGAGAAAATTTGAGGGATTCAATAAAGATAACTGTATGTATTTCTATATGGAAAGATGATATTTGTAATTCTTTAAAATTCTTATTAGTAGTAGAGCATATAGAAAGAGTGTACTTAGACAGTGGGTAGAGATATAAGCTGATTGGGATGACATGATATGCAAAAAAAATCATTGGTGAAAAAGAGGACTGTACTGAGAGAAAAGGGAAGGGAGTGATGGAATGGGATAAATTATTTAACCTGAAGGTGTGAAAAACTATTATAGTAGAGGGGAGGATGAGTGTGGTGACAGGCAATGCTTAACTTTACTCTCATTGTAACTGGCTCAGAGAGGGAATAATGACTATACTCATTAGGGTATAGAATTCTATCTTACCCTATAGAGAAGTAGAAAAGGAACAAGACAAGGGAAGCAGAGTGATAATGGGAAGGGAAGGTTACAAAAAGCAAAACACTGGTTAGGAAGAACAGAGTGAAATGAAAAAGAGCTGTATCAAAAGAGGAAAATAAGATGGAGGGCAATACATAATTAGTAATCATAACTATGAATATAAATGGAATGAACTTACACGTAAAATGGAAGCAGATACCAGAATGGGTTAAAAACCAGAATTCCTTTTTCCAATTCTTGCTGCTGGACAGGATGAAGTGAGGATTCCCAATATCACCATTCTTATTTAATATTTTATTAGAAATGCTAGCTTTAGCAATAAAGAAAGAAATATAATTTAAGGGAATTAAAGTAGGCAATGAGGAAACTAAACTATCTCTTTTCACATATGATATTTAGAGAATCATAGATAATTAACTAAAAAACTAGTTGAAATAATTAAAACTTTAGTAAAATTACAAAATAAATCCATGTAAATCATCATAATTTCTCTATATTACAACAAAGTTCAGCAACAGGAGTTAGAAAAATAAATTCAACTTTATATCATTCTCAACAATTTAAAATACCTGGGAATCTACTTGCCAATGAAAATACAGGAATCATATGAACACAGTTTCAAAACACTTTTCACACAAATAAAGTAAGATCTAAATACTTGGAAAAATATTAATTGCTCACGGCTAATCTGAGATGATACAATACAAATACAATTCTACCGCAGTTGATTTATTTATTCAGTTCCATACCAATCAAACCACCAATTAATTATTTTATAGAACTAGGAAAATAACAAAATTCATCTGGATAAACAAAAGGTCAAGAATATGAAGGGAACTCAAGAAAAATATATGAAGGAAGAAAGCTTAGCAGTGACAGACATCAAACTAAATTATATATAAAGAAATAATCATCAAACACAATCTGGTACTAGCTGAGGACTAGAATGGTAGATCAAAGGTGCAGATTAGATACGTAATATACAGGGGTAAATAACCTTAGCCACCTAGTGTTTGATAAAACCAAGGATCCCTCCTTTTGGAATAAGAACTTACTCTTTAACAAAAATTGCTGGGAAAATTGGGAAATAGTATAGCAGAAGTACCCTACCAAAATAAAGTCAAAATAGATATATGATTTAGATATAAAGAGTGATACCATAACTAAATTAAGGGAATACATAATAGTTTGTTTACCTGGCAAATCTTTGGAGAAGGGAAGAATTTGTGACCAAACAAGAGATAAATATGTAAAATTAATAGTTTTGTTTATATTAAATTTAAAATCTTTTGTATTAACTAAACTAATCTTACCAAGATTATAAGGGAAACAACAAACTAGGAATTTTTTTATAACAAATGTTTCTGATAAAGGTCTAATTTCTCAAATTTATAAAGAACTAAATCAAATTTATAAGAATTCAAGCCACTCTCAATTGACAAATGGTCAAAGGATATGAACAAGCAATTTTCAAATGAAGAAATCAAAACCATCAATAATCATATGAAAAAAAAATTGTTCTAAATTACTCTCGATTAGAGAAGTACAAATTAAAACAATGCTGAGGTACCACCTCACTCCTATCAGATTGACCAATATGGTAGTAAAGTAAACTTGTAAATGTTGGAGGGTATGTGGCAAAATTGGGACACTAATGCATTGTTGGTGGAGTTGTGAATTGATGCTGTAGGGCTATTCAGAACTATACCCAAAGGATTATAAAACTGCAATACCCTTCGATAAAGGGAAAAGGACCTACTTATACAAAAAATATTTATAGCTGCTCTTTTTATATTGGAAAAGAATGAAAAATTGAGGGAATGTTCATAAATTGGGGAATGACTGAAAAAATTATGGTATATGTTGGTAATGGAATACTATTGTGTTATAAGAAATTATAAGCAAGATGATTTCAGAAAAGCCTGGAAAGGGCTGCTGAAATTGATGCAGAGCAAAATAAGCATAACTGGGAGAAGATTGTACATAATAAAAGCAATATTGGATGAAGATTATCTGTGAAAACTTAATTACTTTCAGCAAAAGTAGTCAACTGGGATAATCCTGAAAGACTTGTGATGGGGAATTCTATACACATCCAGAAAAAGAAGTGTTGGAGTCATCTTACACATCAATGTATCTTTGTTTTTATTTTTGGGTTTTGGTTATGTATGAGTGTGCTCTTACAACAATGACCAATATGGAAATGTATTTTGAATGACAATAAAAAATAAAAATGAAAAAGATTATGAGTCATGTAGGACCACAGTCTCAGGGGACTTAAAATCTAAAATGACCCATAAATAAATTAAAAGACACATAAGGTAGAAATAGATTACAACATATTATTAGTAATTATTTCTTTGAGAGAAATGGTTAACAGTTTTTCATCAAAGATGCACATCATCATAAATGTGGCATATCAATCATGAAACAGGGCAACAGATGGATGGCTTGAGGTCTATGATAAAAAAATCCAAAATATTAGGAAAAGAGAAGAATTCTCATTAGGGTCTGGATGGCTTTATGAAATATATGAACAAGAATCATGCAGGATAGAATGAGGTAGAGGAGATGTAATTTGTAGAAATAGAATACAAACCAGTGGGATCGTGATTCCATCAAAATATTTTTCTCTGATGCTAGATTTGTAAAGATGCATTAGAAGTATCAAAAAAATACTTAACATTTCATGTTTCTCCTGAAGGTTTCCACAAATTAAAATTGATACCCTGACCCAAAGGTTTAACTACCAGGAAGATTAAATCTGTATTTGTAATTTGCATTATAATTTGTAATTGCATAGTTGTACTAAAATGTTGTGTTGATCAATATTGATGCTGTATGAATATGCAATCAGATCATTCTAAGTCATTCCATTTTTACTAGTGTGACACTTCCAACAAACACATAATATATTTTCAAAATGTGAAAGCCTCCAATTCCCTTTTAAATGCATTCAAATTGGAGATTATTTCTAAGAAAGATAGCAATTTCATCAGCCCAAAGAAAAACACATTCCCAATCAAATTGAATGGTTATTACATCATCAAATGCTGTGCCTGAAATGTTATGGCTGAATTGGATTGTATACATAGAGATTACCAATGGAAAGAATGGGTATGAAGTCAGATAGTCTATTTTGCAGTGATAAGCATCCTTTTGAGCTTGGTGTGTCAAAATTCGCCAAAAAACTGAGCATTACTCTGGTGGTATGTCACTTTGAGAAAAAAAACCATAATTTCATGATATTTATAGTTTAAATAACAAAAATGCATAATTAAAATATATAACTGTATTTAGTAAACCAAAATAGGTAAATTAATTTAGGTAGAATTGTCATCTATTGCGCACAGAGTGTCTGCACTACACTACAGCAAATGTTTCAGTCTTGACATGCAGCTTCATACTTCTCTGAATGCAGCCGCGTGTCATCGAAAATGGCTATGTGTGTCAGCTGACACACATGTCATAGGTTTGCCATCACCGGTCTAGGGCCTAGACAATATGCCACTCATGAATTATCTCACTTTGAACAATTCTCTTAATTCCTCTTAGATTCAGTTTCCAAATCTTTTAAATGGGCATATTTCATGTCTAATCTAATTCACAAGATTAATATGAGAGAAAAATGTAAAAAGAGTTGTATGATACAGGTAATTTTTTCTGTTCTATTATAGAACTTTAAAAGAGTTCATAAAAATTGATGAAATTATATTTGCATTATTAGTATTACTACTTTTGAGGTGACTAGGGTCCCTTGGGCACAGAGCTCAAAGAGCAGGAAGACAGGAGGAACATAAATCCAGGGGTAGGATGTACCAAAAAGTTGAAAAAGTGATGGGGGAAGGTCAAGGAATAGTACTAACCCTGGATATAAAACCACTCTACTACTCAATAATTAAAATAAGTTCATCAGTAAATTCTTAAAGAGAGAATAAAATTGGGGCAGCTCAGAGGCTCAGTGGACAGAGAGGGAGCTCTATAGTCAGGAGTTTCTGGGTTCAAGTCTGACTTCAGATACTGTGTGATGCCAAGCAAGTCACTTCACCTTTACCACTCTTCTACCTTATGTGGTCTAAATGTCAGCATCTAAATTCATAAAAGAAAAATAAATGAACTTTGAAAAGACATAATAACACAATAATTTTAGTAGTTATTGTCTTAGAACTGTACAAAAATGAGGGAAAGATAAACAAATGGGAAAATATAGAGGACAAAGTTTTACAAGATATAATTCTGAAAAAAATTACAATATCTTTTTAATGGGTACATTAAATTATACATACACACCTTATTACACCACATTACCTTAATAAAAATAGAATGTGCTAGGTAAAAGAAAATTTCTAAGTAAAAGTAAAAGTACAACATGAAACATCATTTATACTTCATAGAGAAATCAAACAAAAATTGTCACAGGGAATTAAAGAAAACAGAAATATAAAACTAAATGAAGAATTAATAGCAACATCCAAAATAAGATTGGGTCAAAGAAAAAAACATAAAATAATTAATAATGACATATAAAATAATGATGAAGATAAGAAAATAAAGCAAAACTTGATGTAGTCAACAGAATCAACCCTCAAAAGAAAAACTCTATTTCTAAAAGGATGCATTAAGAAAAAAGAAATAAAGAGGAATGTTAAATAAACATGTAATGTAATAACTTAGAAAATTGCCTTTTAAATCCAAAATAAGCACAGAAGAAGAAACCATGACAATAATAAGAGAAATAAACAAAATAGTATATAACACTTACATAGATATTCTACAGCTAAATAAATCACACAATTATTATATAAATAAATAAATTACTTTACATTTTACAAATTACACTGTGAATAAAATCTCATTTTTTCTTCCTAAAAATACTAAGAAATCAGCACTGAATTTATTTAACAGTTCCAGAGAGTCATATCCTCAAAGGGCTATGAAACTGTGCATACGACCATACCATTACTAGGTCTGTACTCCAAAAATATTTTTAAAAGGGGAAATAACCCACTTGTACAAAAATATTTATAGCAGCTCTTTTTGTGATTGCAAAGAATTGGAAACTGAGGAAATATTCATCAATTGGTGAAAAGCTGAACAAATTGTGGTAAATGAAGATGGTGGAATACTATTGTGCTATTATTAATTATGATTAGGATGTCAGAAAAAAATTGGAAAGACCAACATGAATTGATGCAGAAGGAAATGAGCAGAACCAGAAGAACATTATATATAGTAACAGCAATATTTTATAATGGTCAATTGTGAAAGACAGCTACTCTCAGAAATACAATGATATGGAACAATTTTTTTGCATTTGAATCATTTATTAATATTCATTTTTAACATGGTTACATGATTCAAGCTCCTACTTTTCCCTTCATCCCCCACACCCACCCCAACCATGGCAGATGCACATTTCCACTGGTTTTAATATGTGTCCTTGTTCAAGACCTATTTCCAAATTGTTGATATTTGCATTGGTTTGGTAGTTTCGAGTCCATATCCCCAATCATGTCCTCCTCAGCCCATGCGTTCAAGCATTTGTTTTTCTTATATGTTTCCTCTCCTGTGGTCCTTCCTCTGAATGTGGGTAGCATTCTTTACCATAAATCCCTCAGAGCT